>NC_056725.1:366906437-367171738 GCF_019279795.1 Protopterus annectens | reverse complement strand
GTTGGTTGGGTGCAATAGAAATAAACTTTTTGGAATTCTCAATTCTGTATTTAAGAATTCACATTAGCTTGTACATTGTGGCATGAAACTGTTATCAGTTATCTCTGCAGGCATTTTCTTGAGATTGGGCATTTGTGGAATTGTAGTGAATGAAATGTAAGACATTTTCCAGGAGATGAAGGCTCCTCTGCAAAGCACTGGTGTCAGAAATCAATGAACAGCAATGCAGCAAACCTTTGCACTTTGTTACTGCAAGTAGTGGGTAACATAGAGACAGGCTAACAGCATTTCTAGAAAGTAACAGCTTGAGCAAAGTAAGAACAAAAAAATGTCGGGGGCAACATGACACTGTAAACCTAGTCTGATATTACTGACATTATTGTACTGGTTGCAGTTCAGTATCCTGTAGTGTAATTGAAGGAATGCTGTTTCTTCAGAAAAGTAACTGAAATGGCATCGGTGGATAAAGCAAACTGTTGCCAAATTCTAGTGCTTCATTTGGGCCAAAGCACTTTGTATCCCACTGTGCAGGAAGACCCTTTGCACTTAATAACACCTTGCTACATTTTCTCTGTATTTGTAAGAAAAATGCAGGTGCAACTCCAGAGTATTGCAGTTTTGCCCAATGCAGTTTAGGTTGGCCCTCTGCATTGAAATGGGATTCAGTGAATTAATTGTTAAGAGTAAAACAAGAGGCTCAGATACTTGCTATTTCAAACAGTGAAAACTGCAAAGAAAACCACAGGCAAGCTAGAATTTTCACATTGTGATACCTTGAATCTCCTGTAGTAGAGTTTCATGGAATATATGCAACTAACCATTTAGGGACGTACACTGTTTCAACTACAAGCAATCTAAATGCCAATGACTTTTTACTTAGTGTTTATGGGTACATTCAGGCCAATAAAACCAAACCCCACTGGTTGTAGACATGCATGTTTTGGCCTTTTTAGTACCTAATCAGTGCAGTACAATACAAATGGGCAGTGACAATAAGTTAGACCATCTTAAGTAGAATCTGTTTCATATAGACATAAATGAAACTGTGGAGTCATGTGATTTGGCAGTCTTTGTCTGCATCAGCAATGCGTCAGGTTGTTTTTAAAATTCATTTCTAATTAAGGTGCATATGAATTAATTCTGCTTTTAATGTGTGATCTAGGAGCATGAGGAAAGGGACTTAAAATAAAAGATGTATACATGGGCGAAATTGAAAGTGGCAGTACAATCATAAGGTTGACCCTACCTGAAAAAGAATGGATGCATTTTTAATGCATTTAGAAATACATTTGAAAGAAAACTTTACCAATGGTCACACTTTTGACATCAAATCAAATACGCTCACAGTAAAATGGTGGAAAAATAATAGAGTTACCACCTGTCCCACTTTGCGAGGGACAGTCCCTTTTTGGGTAGTTGTGTCCTGCAAAAAAAATTGAAAAAATGGCAAATGTCCTGAGATTTTAGGACAAAATTATTTATGTAATAGTTGCATAAAACAGTTATTCTGTATCTGAAACACCTAAATGTTATAAGAAATAGAATAAGCAACTAAAATGCTAAAAGAATAAGCTTTTATTTAGGCAAAAAAGTAAAGTTCTGTCCTTGGTACTGGCCGTGGGTATGTTTCGCCCTACAAAATCTGATGTTTGTACCAAAAATATCCCACTTTGGGCATTTGAAAAGGTGGCAACCCTAAAAAATAATGGCATATATTGAGATTATAAAACTGTGGGCAAAAAAGGCAGCTTCCCATCTGTGATCCAGTAATGTACCAAGTCCGGACCCACAATTTATTTTTTTGATAAACTGTGACTTGCAAATTAGCCAGATGATTTTCACTTTTTTTTCTTTTGAAATGTCATTATGAAGTTTGTTTTATTAAACCGACCTACACGCTTGTTCTTCCCGAGGTATATTACTTTATAGTTTACATTAAATGTAGGGTGATATGATTGGACCTTTGGTGCAGTTTATAGTTCCATTTTGTCCCCTTTTTCATACATCACGTGTTTCTCTTCTGTTGTAGATCTTCATGTTATCTACAAAGAACACTCCAGTCCCTCTTCAGTGTTACTTAATGACGTTAGAGAATGATTGCCCCAGGCTGTCCTCTATGAGACTGTACTAATAACCTCTCTTACTTCACTGTAAACTCCATTTATCAGCGTCTTTTGTAATCTGCGATGTAGCCCACTTTCCATCCTGTCTTCTATTGTCCAGTGTCTTTATTAACTCTTTGTGGGGGTCAGTGTGAAATGATTTCTAAATTTTAAGTAAGTCATATAGACAGCAATACTTTAGTACTTTAGTAATGTAGTCAAAGAATTCTTGTCAGATTCATCTACAGTGAATCCACGCTCTCTAGGGTCCTGCATTGCACTGCATTATACATCAAATATTGAGGAAGTGATTGTCAACAGGCGTGCCGGCATTTTTTCCTACTGCAAATGTTAGAGCAATTTGTCTTTAGTTTCCCTACCTTTCTTGAGGGCCACCCCACCTTGTAAGGCAACATTTAAGTGGTGTCCCAGCTTCCACTCTTGGTAACTTTAAAACTGTAAATTCTGTCTGACTCCTCTTGTCTTAACAACTTCTAGTTGTTGGACTCCTTTCCTGACACCTTCATAAAAGCTTCAGATAAACCAACAATGAGAAGAAGTGCATGTTATGGTAAATTTCTTTTTCCCAGCACTCTGTGTTGTGAAGGTTGAGCAAAAATATCCACTCCACATTTGTGCATTTTTTTTTTGTCACCCTGACCGTCTTTGTACTGCTTTAAGCTTAGCAGCTCACACATTTTTTCCTTCTCTTTATTTTATCAATATAACATTTTATCCTTTTCCTGCCACTGGGGTTGCACAAGCCAGTGCATTTCTTTGTGCCGGTCCCAAGCCCGGATAAATGGGGAGGGTTGCGTCAGGAAGGACATCTGGCGTAAAACTTCACCAAATGATTCATGCGGACAATAGTAAATATTTACATACTGGATCGGTCGTGGCCCGGGTTAACAACAACCGCCACCAGTACTGTTAGCCAACAGGGTGCTGGCGGAAATTGGGCTACTGTTGGCCAAAGGAGGAGAAGAGGTGGAAGGCACGGCCGAAGGCAGGAAGAGAGGAGAAAGGCTAGGACTGTGGTAGTGAGGGTCAGAACTTTGAATGTTGGCAGTATGACTGGTATAGGGAGAGAGCTAGCCGATATGAAGGACAGTTATATTGTGTGTGCAAGGGATCAGATGGAAGGGGAGTAAGGCTAGGTGTATCGGAGGTGGGTTCAAATTGTTTTATCATGGTGTGGATGGGAGGAGAAATAGCGTAGGAGTTATCCTGAAGGAACAGTATGCTAAGAGTGTTTTGGAGGTGGAAAGAGTGTTGGATAGAGTGATGTTTAAGAAGCTGGAAATTGATTGTGTAATGATGAATGTTGTTAGTGCATATGCTCCACAAGTTGGGTGTGCGATGGATGAGAAAGAAAAATTTTGGAGTGAGTTGGATGAAGTGGTGATGACTGTACCCAAGGGTGAGAGAGTGGTGATTGGAGCAGATTTCAATGGACATGTTGGTGAAGGGAATAGAGGGGATGAGGAAGTGATGGGTAGGTATGGTGTTAAGCAAAGAAATGCAGAAGGTCAGATGGTAGTGGATTTTGCGAAAAAGGATGGATATGGCTGTGTTGAATACATATTTTAACAAGAGGGAGGAGCATAGGGTGACATACAAGAGTGGGGAAAGATGCACACAGGTGGATTATATCTTATGTAGGAGGGCCAGTTTGAATGAGATTGGAGACTGTAAAGTGGTGACCAGAGAAAGTGTAGTTAGGCAGCATAGGATGGTGGTGTGTAGGATGACGCTGGTGATCAAGAAGAGGAGGAGGAGGAGTGTGAGGGCAGCACCAAGGATCAAATGGTAGAAATTGAAAAAGGGTAATTGTGAGGTGGAGTTCAGGGATGAGTTGAGACAGGCACTGGGTGGCAGTGATGAGTTACCAAATAGCTATGTAACTACAGCAGAGCTAGTAAGGGAGACAGCTAGAAAGGTGCTTGGTATGATATCTGGACAGAGGAAGGACGACAAGGAGACATGGTGGTGGAATGAGGAAGTACAGGAGAGTATACAGAGAAAGAGATTGGCAAAGAAGAAGTGGTATTGTCAGACAGATGAAGAAAGTAGACAGGAGTATAAGGAGATGAGGTGCATGGCAAAGCGAGAGGTGGCGAAGGCTAAAGATAAGGCATATGAAGACTTGTATGAAAGGTTGGACACTTAGGAGGGAGGAAAAGACCTGTACCGATTGACTAGACAGAGGGACCGAGCTAGGAAATATGTGCAGCAGGTAAGGGTGATAAAGGATAATGATGGAAACGTACTCACAAGCGAGGAGAGTGTGTTGAGCAGATGGAAAGAGTACTTTGAGGGGCTGATGAATGAAGAGAATGAGAGGGAGAGAAGGTTGGATGATGTGGGGATAGTGAATCATGAAGTGCAATGGATTAGCAAGGAGGAAGTAAGGATAGCTACGAAGAGGATGAAAAATGGAAAGGCTGTTGATCCAGATGACATACCTGTGGAAACATGGAGATGTTTAGGTGAAATGGCAGTGGAGTTTTTAACCAGATTGTTTAATGAAATCTTGGAAAGTGAGAGGATGCCTGAGGAATGGAGAAAGTGTTTTGGTACCGATTTTTAAGAATAAGGGTGATGTGCAGAGCTGTAGTAACTACAGAGGAATTAAATTGATCAGTCACAGCATGAAATTATGGGAAAGAGTAGTGGAAGCTAGGTTAAGAAGGGACGTGATGATTAGTGATCAGCAGTATGGTTTCATGCTGGGAAAGAGCACTACATATGCAATGTTTGCTCTGAGAGTGTTGATGGAGAAGTACAGAGAAGTTCAGAAGGAGTTGCATTGTGTTTTTGTAGACTTAGAGAAAGGATATGACAGGGTGCTTAGAGAGGAGTTGTGGTACTGTATGAGGAAGTCGGGAGTGTCAGAGAAGTATGTAAGAGTGGTACAGTATATGTACGAGGGTAGTGTGACAGCGGTGAGGTATGCAGTGGGAGTGATGGATGCATTTAAGGTGGAGGTGGGACTGCATCAAGGATCAGCTCTGAGCCCTTTCTTATTTGCAATGGTGATGGACAGGTTGACAGATGAGATCAGACAGGAGTTCCCATGGACTATGATGTTTGCAGATGACATTGTGATCTGTAGTGAGAGTAGGGAACAGGTGGAGGAGACCCTGGAAAGATGGAGATATGCTCTAGAGAGAAGAGAAATGGAGGTCAGCAGGACTAAGACAGAATATATGTGTGTGAATGAGAGGGAGGATAGAGGAATAGTGAGGATGCAAGGAGTAGAGGTGGTGAAAGTGGAGGAGTTTAAATACTTGGGATCGATAGTTCAGAGTAATGGTGAGTGTGGAAGAGAGGTGAAGAAGAGAGTACAGGCAGGATGGAGTGGGTGGAGAAGAGTGTCAGGAGTGATTTGTGACAGACGAGTACCAGTAAGAGTGAAAGGGAATGTCTACAAGAGGGTAGTGAGACCAGCTATGTTATATGGGTTGGAGACAGTGGCATTGACAAAAAGGCAGGAGTCAGAGCTTGATGTGGCAGAGTTGAAGATGTTAAGATTTGCACTGGGTGTGACAAGGGTGGACAGGATCAGGATCAGGAATAGACAAGTGGATGGGAAACAGAAAGTTTACCCCGTGGATCACTTCTGTGGCTCTGCTGGACAGAGGCACAGGGAACTAATCTAAGGGGGCGGCGAAAGCCAACACATTCTGGCTAGGCTTATAAATGCCTTCGGGCAGATAGCCTAGTACCTGCCTATGAACCTAAGTATATTAGAGAGTCAGCCCAGGTTGGAAGGTTTGGATGCAAAGCCAGAGAGGCAAGATTACGTTGGTTTGGACATGTGCTGAGGAGGAATGCTGAGTATATTGGGAAAAAGATGCTAAGGATGAAGCTACCAGGTAACGGGAAAACAGGAAGGCCTAAGATAAGTTTTATGGATGTGGTGAGAGAAGACATGCAGGTGGTTGGTGTGACAGAGCAAGCTGCAGAGGACAGGAAGAAATGGAAACAGATTATCCACTGTGGCGACCCCTAACGGGAACAGCCAAAAGAAGATGATCCTTTTCCAGTGGCACATATGAGCCTTTTATCTTCTGTTTTGTATACATAGTGTATGCCTTCTTCCTTTTGAGGTTCATGTTTCCTGTCTGCCCCCCCCCCCATTTTCTCTTTGACCTTTTCTGCCACTTCCTTGAGAAGCAGCAAGTTTTCTTATGCTTTGCTTTGTTGTTACGCTTTGTGAAATGGTGTGCTCTGTGATATGTATACCTTGACTTTGTCCCACTGTTTCTCAGCCCTCCATCTTTAAACATTTGCGTTAAGGCTATATTTATAGACTGTCCGAATGTACCTGACTTACTCAAACTCTAGTGATTTTATGATTAAGCTAAGGTAACAGTTACTCTGGTATAGTGTTAATGTACATAATGGTGTTTAAGGTTTTCCCCGGGGATTACACCCTTCCCATTGTGCCCCGCTGAGGATTGAGCACCCATGTGTGGGATTCTGTAGTAGTTGCTTTAGGGCTGATTTGTTTATTGAATTGATAATGATTATATTTCTTCTGTCTTTGCAGAAAAGCTGTCTCAGGTCAAGTGTTGAGGGAGTACAATTCAAACTTGTGATGCCTGAGACTTGTGTTTGGCTAAGGGTACTAGTATTGGCAGGGGAGACAGGATGGGCTAGCTAGAAGCCTTCTATCCTCTGTTAGGGCAGAGGAGATGTTACAGTACTACCTGAAAGCTCCATGATGGATAACGACAGATTTGCAGCAGGAAGACAACAATTGTGAAGCATCTTCTGCACATCTCTTGACTTTTCATTTTTACTACTTGATATGGGGTATATGGATTAACAGAAGGGCAGAACAAAGAAGTAATCATATGTAATGATGATTCTGGGAAACAGGAACCCACAGGCATGCCCCCAGTAGTACAAACATGGGTAGCATTGTGGCAGTCCCTTAGGCATTAATCTCATTGCTTTGGTTTGTATTTGCACTGTTGTACCCTTGTAAGGATTCCTTATTTAATTTCCTTGATTTAATAGTATACTGTAGTATACTTCCTGAAGGGTATTAAGTGGAACGATATAGCAAAAAGGTATGATATGGTTAGTTTTATTTTATATGGTCCCCATTTCTGTGTTTCTATATTAGTGTCTAACTGTAGTATCATTTTCCCTGCAATTTGTAGCATTTTATTTGCCATGTTCTACTTATTCACTGGCTTGTTTGTGCCGTTTTCTGTAATGTGGATGGTTTTTCCCCACCCCTTGTCGTAATCCTTTCATTTTAGGCAGGACTCTGGATGCTCATTTGATTGGACAGGCACAGTATTCCATAAGTGGGGATGTGTAGTGGTTTAATTCCTGGGACATTCCTCATGTGTGATACTTTTTCTCCCTTTTGCCCAGAACGAGTGGTACACTGATTCTTATGAGTCTTGACGTTACCCAAATAGCTTACTTTGGCCCATTTCCTTTCACTGACCTTTGATCCTGTTCCTCCTGGTCACCCAGTGGACTTTTTGTTCCTGGGTGCAAGAGCCCTAAGGCCTTTTCATTTCCTGGGACATAAGTTTAACTGACTAGGATTAGGAACCATCAAATGCATGTTTGGAGGCTGGATTTTTGCTTGTCAGTCTTACTTTCCCCTGTGCGTAGCTGTAATATCCAAGGAACTGGCATGAATGTGGACTTGCGATTGATGTAATTCTATCTGTGTGCAAAATAATCATGTCCTGTCTCTCTTTGCAGACATCATCTCGTTATGATTCCCAAGCCCCACTGTGGCTTCTGCCTTGAAAGTGTCCCTGTACATATCCTAGTCTGTGCATTCTGCAGACTATACCTTTTTCTGTATACATGATATCTAAAATACTTCCACAGTTACTTTTTACCGTCATGACCAATCAGAAGTAGTTTCATAAATAAAGTGCAGTTTTCCACATGAGCATCATCATTCTTGTCTGAACATGTTATGGCTGTCTTAATGAAACAAGAAATACCAGAGTTGGGAGCACAAAAATGGATGGGGTGATGTCTGTGCAGGTGCTAGCACAGTGATATGGTAAGATAATTGTGACCTGCACATGAACTGGAGCACGAGCACATGTCATTTTGTGAAAGCAGGAGTAATACCGATGTCCTTCTATTCCAATGTTGCAGCATTCATTGATGTGGGATTTTCCACCTCAGACGATATGACGTCGGCTCCTGTGCAAAAGCTTTTGCCTGGCTGCTGTAGGTGTGTGGGATGTCACACATGAGGCCATAAACCAGGGACCTTAAATGTGACGTCTGCATGCACAGACCTTAGAACTTGTCAGTCGCAGATGATGTCACTTCGATCGTTCAGCTCCTACTCACGATTACTTCAAAAAGATAAGTACCCCATTGGGTTTTTTTGTTTTCCATTAACATTGCTTGTGCTTGGTTTGCTGTAGTTTCTTGGCCAATGTCAGCTATAAAAGACAAATGTAATTGTGGCCATCAGATACCGCACAAAGATAGCCACGATAGGTGTATATTTTGTCTAGGTAGGGACCATGACCATACATCATGTTCCATTTGTCAGTGCTTCATGCCCAAGATGCTTCACAGTCATTTGGCTGCATTAAATTTATATTTCTAGAACCAGCATCTGAACCCCCTAAACCTTATGATGGACCCTGAGTTAGTCGATCAACTCAAACCACCCAGGAAGAAGGCCAAGGTTTCCATGCCTATTCCTACTGCCACTCCGCAGTTCGACTTCCTGCCGGCTTCCGATATAGGGGTCGAGGAATGCCCAATTTCTCCGTCAGCTTTGACGGTTCCCATTGAGGAAGCTGTTTCTGCAGCCACAGAAAACACATCCGCAGAGACTATTCAGCCATCAGTCCCAACCAACGTCAAGGGGGAACCTCTTGTTGGCTGACTGACCCAGTCTTCTGCTGCAGGCCGAGCTTCAATTCCTAGGCCGTCTCCGAAGCCTACGCCTTCCAAGAAAAGACAGAAGTCAAAACATATCACTCCTCCATCTGAAGCACAGCCAGACTGGCAGTCTTTTACAAACTCTCTTATGTAGGCCTTCATGGGCCTTAGGCCCACAGGCCCTGCACCTTCCACCATCCATGTGCCCAGCCTCTGCCTCTTCTTCCCAACATCCAACTACTCAAGAGGGAGAAGAACAACAATATCAATATGATTCCTCCTCGGAGAAATCCGTCTCTTTTATGTGTGTCAAATTGCTTCCCCTGTTGACTGCTATTCCCCAGATGAAGACTGCATTGAGGGACTCCCCACCTGAAGATTTAACTTTTGGGGAAACTGTAACTAAAATGGAGTACTTCAAGTGGGACACTACTCTGATGTCTGACACCCAGAAGAGATATTTCTGCAGTTTGAGTCTCCCTCTCCATCAGCTATACGTCCTGTGCTCCTAGCCTTCCTGGATGCATTCAACTCTGTCTGTAAGAGCCCAGATTCACAGCCCCCAGCCCTGAAAAGACCAGACAGGTTCTATAAGGTACCTGATGACCAAAAATTCCTGGTTAAACCTCCAATGGCAGACCCAGGTGGCATTGCTGTGGCTCCTGACAGACAATCTAGACAGGTACCTTCTGCCTCTCTCCTACTTACAGATAAGGACAGTAAAACCATAGCTAGACTGGGCAAAAAAGTGTATACTTCCTCAATCCTGGCTTTCAGTGCCATTAATTACCAAACACACACGGTAAAATATGCTCTGGACCTACTGTCCCAGGCCTCTACCCTGCTAGCCTCTACAACTGACTGTCCTACTAAGTCTGACATTGCAACAAAACTGCCCCTAGCCACCCAAGTGGCCAGACACTCCATCAGGTGTAGTTATGATGCAGCAGAAGCCTTGGTCAGGTCTGCAGCTTCTGTATTTGCCCTCTGCAGATATTCCTGGCTATGCTTACAACCTCTTCCAGAAGATTTCAAATCCAATATTATGGATGCTCCACTGGACCACAACTTACTTTTTGACAAAAATTCAGCTGAGCTCTTCAAAAACTTGCAAGAGAAAAGCAAAGAGCTGCAAGACATCAAACATTTGCTGGTGTCCCCCTTCCCTAAGTGCTACAGGAATTATCCTGCAAAAATTTCCTTTGTCAGGAGGATGCCTTCCACTTCTCGTCCCTTCTTCTCCAGGCCGAGAATAGGATCCAAGAGACGGCCTTACTCTAGACTGACTAATAACCATCCCCCCTCCAAACAGCCCTTTTCCGACAGAGGGATCCCTCTTCTGCATGACTGCCTTGCCCACCTTCCATTGTCTGCCCACCTACTCCACTGCCTCCCCTTTTGGAAAACCATCACCTCAGACCAATAGGTCCTTTCCATCATTCAAAGAGGATACTTTCTATCTTGGAGGGAAAACCAAGGCCAAAAAACATTCCCTTCCCACCAAAAAAAAAAAAAAAAACAGCTCCACCTATTCCCTGTCATTCTGCAGGAGCTGCTCTCTCTGGGAACTATAGAACCAGTTCCTGTGGGCCAGGAAGGAAAAGGATTCTGTTCATGTCTGTTCCTACTCCTAAAAACAGATGGTCCTTGGAGAACCATACTAGACCTGTCCTACCTAAATAGGTTCCTAAAGGTTCCATCCTTCAGGATGCTCTCTCTGCAAACCCTCCTGCCCCTAATAACACCCCAAGCCTTTATGATCACTTTGTACTTAAAGGAAGCAT
The DNA here is from genome assembly GCF_019279795.1 of Protopterus annectens. Lineage (NCBI taxonomy): Eukaryota > Metazoa > Chordata > Ceratodontiformes > Protopteridae > Protopterus > Protopterus annectens. The sequence continues at coordinate 367,160,958 of NC_056725.1, read as the reverse complement.
ATCTCCACATTCCTATCATGCCCTCCCACAGAAAATTCCTGAGATTTGCTGACATTTCCTTACATTTCAATTTACAGCCTTGCCCTTTGGCTTATCTACCTCTCCAAGAGTGTTCTCAAAATGCCTGGCTCCTGCCATTGCATTTTGCTGAACCAAGGGTATCCAAATATACCCTTATCTGGATGACATTCTCCTTCTAGTGGAATAAGAAACCATGTTCCAAAGTCACCTAAAATTCACCATGACCATCCTGCACAACTTGTGGTTCACCCTAAACCTTCCAAAATCCTCTCTGCACCCCCCAGCAGGGCAAAGTTTTCCTGGGATGCAGGATTAGATCAGATTTGATGAGATCCTTCCTCCACAGGACAAAGTGCAGTCTCTCTCAAGTCACTTCCAGGAACTTCTTGCAGTATCCCACATTTCCACAAGGCAATTCCTACAAGTACTGGGACTCATTAGCAGCCACAATCCCCATGCTCCCTTTAGCCAGGATGCACATGAGAAAATTTCAGTGGTACTTAAAGAATGTATGATCTCTGCACCAGCACTCCCTAGACAAACTAATCCCCCTTCTGCCCTGCCTAAAGTCAGAATTGAGGTGGTGGATCCAGCAAATCCCCCTCAACCAAGGCATATTCCCCTACAACTTCCTCCCGTTATGCAATCCATGCACACAGATGCATCAGACCTAGGGTGGGGGGCAACTATAAAGGATTACATAGGTTCATAGGTAGGTACTAGGCTATCTTCCCGAGGGCATTTATAAGCCTAGCCAGAGTGTGTCGGCTATCGCCACCCCATTGATTAATTAACTGATCCTCTGTCAAACAGAGCCAGTGAAGTGATCCCAGGGGGTGTATTTTCTGTTACCCATCCACTCGTCAAGGTTTCTCTTGAAGAGTGTTAGTGAGGGGCTCTGCCTAATGTAGTTTGGAATCTTGTTCCAAAGCATGGGGAGTCTCTGTGACAGGAATCTATCCCTCCATCATGTTCTGTTTATTGTTGTGGCGAGGTTTAGCTCACTAGAGCATGTGGCTCGCAGTGACTTAGAATGGATGGACATGCTCCACCTAAAGAAATCCGAGTTGGACATGGCTTTGTAAGTCAGGCAAAGATCACCTCTGAGTAAGCGATATGCCACTGAGTACAGCCGGAGTTTTGTCAGTTGGGCTGCATAGGACATATGCTTGAGGCCAGTAATCCTCCTGGTGAGGTACTTTTGTGGTCTCTTCAGCTGTTGGAAGTGTCTTGTGAGATACATCCAAAATGAGGCATTGTACTCTATGATGGGTCTGATGAGTGACAAGTAGAGGGGCACTATACCCTCTTTATTTCTAGATGCAAACCCTTTAGTAATTAGATGGGCCACATAGAAGGATTTCCTAACTACTTTGGCAATATGATTTTCAGAGGACCTCTTCTGTATTAAGAGGGCTGCCACCTATGTGGTAATTTGTGGGTGTTTTGTTTTTCCCAAACGGGATGACTATGCATTTTTTGGCATTTAGCTTGAGTCCATGACTTTGACGCCAGGTGTCCATCTCAGTAAGGCCCTTTTGGAGGATGTCCGTGTCAGCCGGAGAGTCAATTATGGCTGCCAATTTGCAGTCATCAGCGAACTTGGTTAGCCATAGTCCTCCTGTGTTTGCCTCTACTTCTGAGAAATATATGCTGAACAGTAGGGGTCCCAGGACCAAGCTTTGTGGGACACCACTTGTGACTGGTTTAGAGTCGGACCTGGAGCCTGCTATTCTTACCGTGTGAGTTCTGTCTGTAAGCCAGTTGGCAACCCATCTCGTGACGTAGGGGTTTATGCTCAGGCTGGTGAGTTTTTCTGTAATACCCGAGTGGGGAATGGTGTCAAAACCCTTGGCAAGGTCAAGGTAGGCTGTGTGAACAACCTTTCCCTCGTCTATGGCCTTGGTGACTGTCTCGAAGAAGTCAACCAGGTTTAGTTCATAGGTTCATAGGTTTATACTAGGCTATCTGCCCTACGGCATTTATAAGCCTAGCCCCCCAATTTTTTACATACCCCTTACCCCTTATATGAAAAAATACATGCCCATTAGTTTGTTGTCGTCCAGTCCAGACACAGAGATGATTCGATTTGAGGCCTCGATCTCCCATCCACAGGTCTAGATTCTATATTTCTTGAACAGGATGGCGAGGTGCTCTGCCTCACGTGGACCAGGATTTTTCCACAGCAGCAGGGAGTCTCTGAGAGTAAATCCCTCCCTCCCCCAGCCACCAGTCCCTATTAATAAGTAAGCTTAGGTTTGGTCGCTTTGGTAGTGGTGGATTTGGATTTGGGATTTTTGATTAATTCCAATTCCATTAATTCGGGTTGTCATGGCATGTCACTCTGACCAGGCACATAGCGACTATGCGAGGCGGTGGAGTTGGAGTGAATTGGGCTGGAGTTTCCTTGACAGATTCTTTTACTTTTTCAGATTTTTTTAGGAGGAACTTTGGGTTCCTCGGAACTTTTGGGATCTCTCTGGATAGATACATCCCGAATGGGGCATTGTACTCGATCATTGGTCTGATACTCGATCATTGGTCTGATACATGAAGAGTGCAGATGTCATGCCTCACTCATCATGGATGTAGATCCTAGTCATGATTTTAATTGAGCAAGTGTGAAGGAGTGTCTAAAGAAACCTAGGTCACAACCAATCAAACCAGGTCCCTGTGTACCTCCTGCCCTTCTGTAGGTAGCATACATCTATGGTGTGAGTAGTTGCCTATATGGTAACGAATGGTTACACTATTTTTTTTGAATAGGCTCTTGCACCAGCTTTTTGGTTAACTTCCAGGCCATGAGAGTCCCTTCAACTATCTGTTCCGATGCCCTGGCCTACATTCAATATCCGTCCAGTTGCACTTCATCAAATGAAGCCCAGTTTGCAGCTGTACTTCTGGCCCTCAGCTAAAGGTCACTCCCAGAGCCGAGCCCTGTTCACAGTAGATGCCCGAGTAGCCTGGGGAACCACCAGCTTTGTGTCTGGGGACACCACTTGTGACTTCTGGGGAGTCTGGTAAGCGTCAGCAACTCAACCCTGTCCCATCTTGTGACATAAAGTTTTACACCAATACTGCCAGTATGGTAGTACATTTAAACTGGTAAGTTTTTGCATGGATGCCAGTGGACTGCCTGTAACTGGTAGAGTGTATCCCCTGCTCATGTTCATCCTTGACAATGGTGACTCAGTCGGTTTGATCAAAAAAGACCAAATTCAAACTTGCATGAAGCCAATAGAAACAAAGCCCTAATGTCTGCAAGTCCCCTATACTTATGTTACTTTGTTTATTAGCCATTCTATGATCCTCTCCATGGCTTTGCTTGTGTTGCTTTACCAGGGCTGCAGGGTACACCGCCGTGGCGAGGCGGAGTGGTGGGGACGTCAGCTGTCAGACGCCTTGCGCGGGCGCGTATCTGGTGGGCTGGTTAAACGAAGCTGCCTTATGTTAATTCGGGTTTTTTCATCATTGCCGTTTAGCTGTAGCGCCATCGGCCACATCGATCCGGTGTTTGTGTTTTTACTGCTAGAACGAAACTTTTTGCGCGTACACATTTTGAGATGTCCGGGAGGGCTTAGGGCTAGGATAGTTATCTCTGGAGGGCCAGGGGAGGGGGAGGTGAAGTGGGTTCTTGCTTGTCTGTGTCGTTAGGCATGTTGTATCATTCAAGTGGTACTTCTGAATTTTTTCTAATTTTGGACTAATTCTGATAGGATCTTCCAAGTTCCTTCCTGACATAGCTGAAAAGAAAATGCGTTCCTATTTGTATCCATGGCAATTTGATTTTTAAAGAATTGGCCTTAGTTGATTGAGTTTATGACTTTTCGTATTTTTTTAATAATAATTCTCCTTGTATTTTCCTTTTTTTATTTTTTGTTCTATCATGTAATAGCTTTCCTTGTTGGAAGAGTTAGGTTGTTAATGGCTGGGGTCCACCAGACTGGGCGTTTGCCCTTTGTGGAAAGATTTTTATTTTATGATGGGATTACTGATCCATGCAGTCCTGGCTCAGGGCATTGAAGGATACCACAGGAGTTCCGTGGTGGGGGTTGTGGTTCTCTCTGGCTTGGGGGCCTTCTTTTTGTTTGGGGTGGTAGTGAGTAGTGGATTTCAGCTTTAGAGGTTTTCACTTTGGTCTTTTGTTGGAAGGGGGGAGGGATTTGGTTGTGTTTTTATGTTGAGATTAGTTTATGAGATATATTCACTCCTCTGGATGCTTCCGGTGTGGTCCATTTTGTCCCCATGTTTGTGACAATTTACTCATCTGCTCTTGGTATAGATTCTCACTCTAACGAGTAATTGAAGTCCAGAGCTATCGGAGGGCAAGTATTTATGGAGGGCTGAACGTTGGTTCTTGAGATTATACCCTCCCAATCCTCACAGTCTATATTGGTGTGTTAAGTCACCCAAGTGTCTGGTGTTGTGAGACATTACTATGTGTAGAGGTCTTTTGGGAATGGTTAGTTGCACCTGGAGTTGAAGGGTGGCCTGTGGTGAGAGTTCTGGAGCAAAGCCAGTTGGCAACCCATCTCGTGACGTAGGGGTTTATGCTCAGGCTGGTGAGTAGGCATGATCTGCCCCTATCAAAGCCGAAGTGGGTCGGGTCAAGTGTTTGGAGGTTCCCAATGTCTTTGTTAATGAGTTCCATAATGATGTGCTCCATAGCATTGCAGACCAGGCTAGTCAGGCTTATGGGGTGATAGTTACCAGAGTCAGTTATGGCCCCTCCTTTGTGGAGTGGGGGTTCAAGAACCTCGGAAACCTGTCCTTCAAAAACAACACATCATCAGGGAGATGACTGCAGTCTTGCTGGCCCTTCAGGCCTTTCTCCCCATCCTTCAACCAGGCCTTCTTCACATTCTTACAGACAACACCACAGTCCTGTGGTACCTCAACAAACAAGGAGGGACAAAAGCCTATCTCTTATGCTGGATAAACCCTATAGATTTGTGAGCTAGCCACCCAACACAATCTTTTCCTGCAGGCCTTTTACATCCCCTCTCAGGAAAACAAGCAGATTTGCTCAGCAGAACATCCTCTCACCTTCACGAATGGATGCTAAACAGCGAAACCTTTCTAGACATAGTCCACCGGTGGGGCACACCTCAAGTGATTCTGTTTGCCTTCCCCCAAAACAGACAACTAAGCAAATTCTGCAGCAGGGATCACACTCCATCAGCCTGGAGAGTGAATGCCTTCAGCTTTCCTTGGAAGGGGATATTCCTTTATGCATTCCCACCTGCCTACTAATACAAAACGTCCTTCTGAAAATCAAGAAGGACCCAACCGAAAATCTTGCTGGTGACTCCCTACTGGCCAAGGCAACACTGGTTCCCCCTTCTTCACTCTTTAGCCAAGGACAATCACCACAAGTTACCCCACAGGGTAGACATATTATCTCAGCAAAAGGGATCTCTTATTCACCCTCAGCTGCAAATGCTCAACCTGGCACTTTGGGTGATCAACTTCTAATCCAATACAGACAGCTCTACTCTGAGGATGTACTTTCAATATTAAGGGAGGCCAGGAAACCAACTACTAGAAAGACATACCTATGTAAATGGGAAAGATTCTCTAAATGGTGTCTTCTTATGGACAGGGACCCAATGCAGGCTGACCCCTCCTTAGTCCTTAGCTATGATTGTGATCTCATTAAGGCTGGACTAGCTTACTCCTCTGTGAAAGTCCACCTTTCAGCCTGCTTACCTTTACACCCACCCATGCGTTCCAGGCTGGATGTTAAACTTTTCCTGAGAGGAGTCCTACATATTAGACCACCAAGAAAACCCATCCCTCCTCCCTGGGACCTCAACTTTGTGTTAGAAAAACCCACCTTACCTCATTTTGTGCCGGCTAGTTCTGCCACCTTACAAATATCCACTTGGAAAACCATTCTGTTAGCGGCCATTTCTTCCTCTAGAAGAGTGTCAGAACTACAGGCCATTATGGCCTGCCCTCCTTACACCACCTTTCATAATGACAGAGTTACCTTGCGCACAAATCCTGCTTTTATGCCCAAAGTGGTAAATGAACTATCCTTAAACCAGTCCATCCACTTACCTACCTTCTTCCCAACTCCAACCAACAATGCAGAGAGGATCATTCATTCCCTGGACATACACAGACAGTTAATATTCTACTTAGACAAGACTACGTCCTTCAGAAAATCTGACCAACTTTTTATCTCCTTTCACCCTAGGGTTCTGAGTAAGGCAGTCTCCAAACAAACCTTTTCCTGTTGGATCATGAAAGCTATTCTTTTTTGTTATTCACACCATGGCAAAGCCTTACCTCATGGTGTAAGACCTCACTCAACCAGGGGCATGGCTACCTCCAAGGCCTTTCTCAAAGGCCTGGATACAGCTTCCAGCCTGGAAGCAGCTACCTGGTCTATGGTTCACACCTTCACCAAACACTACAAATTAGACCAAGTCTCCAGGGCCAGTGCAGGCTTTGCTAGAGCAATCCTACAAGGATGCCTGGAATCCTCTACCTCTGCCTCCTCCCATTACTTTTCCTATGCTGTGGTACTCCCCCACACCAATGAATACTGCAGCATTAGAATAGAAGGACCTAGAATAGTTGTGTAAAATCTTACCATAACCATAGATGATGATGTTAGTGTTTCACTGTTGCAGTCATTACATTTGGGTAATCTGCTGGCATGTTGCCCTCAGTCAGCCTGATTAACAAAGTCTTGGGTTCTGCGTACGTTGCTGTCCCCTTCTTCCATGACGTCAGGTCGTCAGGGGTATAAAACATGCAGCCGATGCCATTACATCAGTCTTTCTTGCTGCGCGGTGCCCAAAGCAGAAGCAGTTTGCAAGTGCCGGTCAGCCGACTCCTGAATTTTTCATTTTCGAGTTTCAGAACCGAAATCTTCAACTAAAAAGATAAGTACCCCGTTGGGGAAACTTTTTCTTGCTCCTTACCAATGTCAGTAAAAGTTAATAATTGCATTACTTGTGGGAAGCAAATACCTCATAAGGATTTTCATTTGTACTGTATTCCTTGCCTAGGCCCTGAGCACAATGTACTTTGCTATCTGTTTTGTGCTAGATTTAATCAACGCACTATTAAACATCGGTAAATTTTTGCTTCTAAATATTTTGGCTCACGCTTTAATTATCCAGAGAAGTCGGTTAACAATCTGACTACCGGAATACCTAAAAAACACAAAGAAAAAGACAGAGACAGGCCGTCGAAGTCCAAAACTGACGACGACGCTTTTCCTAAGCCAGTCGCCAGTTCGCCGGTACTCAGTGAGGGTGCTTTTGCAGCCCCTGATACCCGCTACTTCTGATTGCAGGCTTCTACTGAGACTCTCTACTGAGACTCATGCCATGCGAGATGCTTCAATTATGGAACCCGCAGATATCTCTACCTTAGTTGGGTCTGGGGCCGCTGTGCAGTCACTGGCTTCTAAGGGTGTTTTCAGGCCTACAGATTTGTATATTAGACCAACGCCATCTTCAAAACTAATGCCAAAATCTAAAACTATCTCTAAAAAATGACGCCTGGGCCACATGTGCAGGCCCCTATGCCTAAAAAACAAATGATCAAAATGGCTGAAGGTTTAATTACTCTGATCGGGGGTAGTCGACCCCCTCCCCCCTTCAAAGAGACCTAGGAAAGACATTGATTATGAATCTTCTGAACAGGATTCTATTTCTTTTGATTCTTCTAATGAACAGGATTTGTCTATACCTGCTTATGAGGGCTCTGATGCAGAAGATTCCATTCCTTCTGCTTCTCCCCCTGAGAATTTTTCTTTTGGGGAAACTTTACATACATTAAGGGAACATTTCCACTGGGAAAGTCAGGATTTCTCTGAATCTAAAAAGAGTCTAAGGGATTTTCTAATTCTTCCTCAGCATAGGCCTTTGGCTATACCTCCTGTTCTAGATACGGTTGATGATGTTTTTTCAGAATCTAGTATGGCTCCTGATTCTCTGCCTCCAGCTCCTTGTAAGCCAGACAGACACTACAGGGTTCCTGAATCCCACAAATTCCTTTTCAAAAATCCTATTGCAGATCCTGAAACCATTTCTCAGGGTCCCAAAGGCATTAAGGCCTCTACTGCTAAAAATCCTACCCCTTCTGATAGAGATTCCAGGGCGCTTGATAGATGGGGTAAGAAGGTTTACACTTATGCAACCTTAGCAATCAGGGCTTTAAACTGTCAATTTCATATGCTTAAATATCAACAACATATCATGGGACTGCTTAAACAGAAAATGTTAATTTCTGACTGTGTGGAAAATAAAGATTTACAGGATTTATTGCATTCAGCTGAACAAGTTGGAAAACATACTTTGCAATGTGGTTTTAATTATTTGGAGGCCTTCTGCAGGGCTGCTGTAACTGGGTCTGTGCTAAGAAGGCATGCTTGGCTCAAAGAGCATACTCTGCCTGATCATGTTAAAGCAAAATTGTTGGATGCTCCTTTACAACAGGACCGTTTCTTTGGTAATAAGGCTGAAGACGTTTTAAAAAAGATGGAAGATAAAGCTAAATGTATGCAAACTGTGGAAGATTTCTTACAAGTGCAACCTCCAAGATTTAGTAGGCACTGGCCTACTAAGAACTGGTCCTTTCCAGTTCCTTCGAGAGCCACTCAAGTCAAACCCAGACATTCCAAAGGCTCCAGGTTTCAGTCACAAGGGAATTTTAGGACAAAACAATGGGGTGCCCCCACCTCCAAATCTGGAAACAACAAGGCACCTCCCTATGGTAAACAGTCTCAATGACTTCCCTTTATACTTACCAAGCACTTACCTTTTAGCCGCCCCTTTGGGGGGAAAATTGGCACTTCATGCAAGAAACTGGCAACTTATAACCCAGGACAAATGGGTTTTAAATATAGTATACCAGGGATACAGATTTCATTTCCACACGTTGTCATTCCCAAACGGATGGCCAGACCTGCCCCCAAATCAGTGGGCTGAGGCCCAGAAACAAGTACTGTCCCTCATGAACATGGGGGCTATTCAGCCATTACCGAAAGAGGAAAACTGACTTTTCCTGGTACCTAGAAAAGACAAATCATGGCATCCAATTCTGGACTTATCTACTCTAAGCACATTTCTGGACATTCCAAAATTCAAGATACTGACTCTTCAACAGTTACTTCCTATGCTAGGCAAAGATGCCTGGTTGGTAACTCTGGACTCAAAAGAGGCTTACCTGCATATCCCAATCAGGGAATCTTGCAGAAGATACCTCCGCTTCAAAGCAGGCTACTTGCATTACCAGTTCTCTGCACTGCCCTTTAGTTTATCTACTGTGCCCAGGGTCTTCACAAAGTGCCTGGCTCCAGTAATTGCATTTTGCAGGCAAAGAAATATTCAGATATATCCATACCTGGATGAATATCTAATTCAGGCAGAAGACAGGGACATTCTTCTAAAGCATCTGGCATTTGTAAAAAGGGTTCTAACTTGTCTAGGGTACACCATAAACGAAAATAAATCACAACTGGTACCCTCTCAAAAAATTACATTCCTGGGTGCAAGCCTGAATACAACTGCCCAGATGACTTCCCTTGTGCCAGAAAAGCAAATTCAATTGGTAACTTACTTCAAACAGGTGGCCACAAAAAGCCTTCTATCTGCAAGGCAAATTCTGCAAGTCTTCGGGTTCATGGCCTCCTGCATTCTTCTAATTCCATATGCAAGACTGCATATGAGGAAACTTCAGTGATACTTAAAAAGTTTATGGAGTCAACATTATCACAGCCTGGAAACAATGATTCCTATCATACCTTGCCTGCAACTAGAGTTCCTATGGTGGGCAGAGGCCTACCACCAAAACAATGGATTGCCATTCACTCCACCCCCTGCCATCCAAACCCTAACTACAGACGCATCAGACTGTGCTTTGGGGTCACATCTGGCAGGGAAGTGCATTCAGGGCAAATGGAGCTCAAATCAAGTGCACCTTCATATCAATCAGAAAGAGATGCTAGCTGTACAGAATGCACTGACAGCCTTCAAGGACTACCTTCATCCAGGACAATTAATGATAAAGACAGTCAACACCACAGTGATGTGGTACATAAGCAAGCAGGGGGGTACACACTCCTACCCCCTTTGCCGACTAGCCATGGCATTGTGGAGCACGGCATTGACCTAGGAAATACAACTACAAGCTCAATTCCTGCCAGGAAAGCTGAATACTCTGGCAGACTAAGCAGGAATCTCATGGACCCACACGAATGGAAACTGGAACCACGGATTTTCAACATGCTGACACACAAATGGGGGAGTCCAGACATAGGTCTTTTGCCTCACCCTAGAATTATCAGTTGGACAAATTCTGCATAAGAACTCATCACAAAAAAGCCTGGAAAGTGGATGCTCTATCATTCAGCTGGAAAAACCTATCAGTCTATGCTTTTCCCCCCCTGCCTCTGCTCTCCAAAGTTCTACTAAAAGTCAAACAGGACAAACCATGCTCCAGACTGGTCTCGCCAACACTGGTACCCTCTCCTGCGCAATGTGTCACACCTTCCACCGTGGCACCTGCCTCAAGACACCTTACTTACTGTCTTCAGCAGAACAACCAAATTCTGCACACTCAGCTCCACACTTTGAATCCTGCAGCGTGGCTAATCACCTAAATTCACCCTTAACATCCCGCAGCAAACCTGTGATGGATGTCATTTTGGAGGCAAGAAGGCCTAGTACTAGAAAATCTTATGCTGACAAATGGAAAAGATTCTGTGCCTGGAATCAATCACAAGGGATTAGCACAGCATTGTCCAATATTCCTCAGATTTTACAATACTTAACTGAGATGCTTCACAAGGGCCTGTCCTTTTCTTCCATAAAAATCCATGCCTCTGCCATTTCAGCTCATTATAACACAGAACCTCCCCTCTTCTCTCATGCTCTGCTAAAGCAGCATCTCAGAGGGGCCAGAAACTTAAGACCACCCAGGAGAGCTCCATCCCCTGCCTGGGACCTCAATTTTGTATTGGAAAAACTCACTCTCCCTCCTTTCGAGCCAGCTGCTACTGTAGACTTAAAATTTCTCTCCTGGAAAACAGCTTTCCTTTTAGCAGTCACTTCAGCTAGAAGGATTTCCGAATTACAGGCTCTTATGGCAGTGGAGCCTTTCATTAATTTTCATGCGGACATGGTGTCTCTCTGACGCAATCCATCCTTCATGCCTAAGGTGGTAATCCAGTGCGACTCTCAATCAGACCATTCATTTGCCAACTTTCTTTCCCAATCCACAGAACAAGGGGGAGCGGATTCTGCATTCCTTGGATGTACACAGACAACTTAGATTTTACTTAGAAAAAATCTCTAAGAAAATCTGAACAACTACTGGTGGCATTTGCTGCAGGAGCAGAGGGAAAGGCTATTTCAAAGCAGACTATTTCCAAATGGATAAGCCATTGTATTTGTTTCTGTTATATGCACCATGGTAAGACTATCTACCAGGGGATCAGATCTCATTCCACCAGGGCTGCATCTACTTCCACAGCCTTTCTCAGAGGTTTTCCTACCAGAGACATTCTAGAAGCTGCTACCTGGAGCTCAGTTCATACGTTCACCAAACATTACCATTTACCTTTCTTCTCTAAATCCAGAGCTGGCTTTGCCACTGCTGTCCTGCAGGGCCTTATAGCCAGTCCTAATGCTGTATAAATTCATCCTCCCAACCATAGCTTTGGGAATCTACCCAAATGTAATGACTGCAACAGTGAAACACAAAGAACCATAGTACAGTTGTGTACACTTGCCATAAGTGTAGATGCTCCAGTATATTCTCTGTTGCAGTCCTGGTTACCCTCCCTCCAACCCCCTGTTTTTCTCTTACTATACCTCTACTTTCCTTTACTATGCTTAAAAGCCTTATTGGTGCATTTGCTTTTGTTTGGTGGTATATTTTTGTGTTTTTAATTACTTAAATATTTGGTTCCCCATTTGGGGGGCACTTGACATCTGGGGCAAGAAAAACTGATGTAATGGCGTTGTCTGCATGTTTTATACCCCTGACGACCTGACGTCATGGAAGAAGGGCCAGCAACCGATGCAGGACCCAAGACTTTGTTAATCAGGCCGACTGAGGGCAACCTGCCAGCAGATTACCCAAACGTAATGACTGCAACAGTGAATACACTCAAACATCTACATTTATGGTAAGTGTGCACAACTGTACTTTCTCTTCCATGTTGCAGTATTCCTTCCCACCCTCCATACCCCCTATTCTTCTCTTACTGCAGGGTCTGGCCTCTGGACATTGCTTCCACTCCTGAAGGCTTACTTATCTGCTCAGCCTTACAGTGGCATTTGTTGCTTTTACTGGCATCTTGATGTCCTTCAAGGATGCATCTGCAGTCCTAACAAATGGGTTGTCCTGTCGTCAGGCAGCCCTTCGGTCGCCAGGGCCAAATTCCAGTCTCTGGGTGGCTGGTGTGTGGCACTTCACCCGGCCATCACTCTGTCTCTTCTTGGTATTCGGCATAGGCCAGCGCCATTCACCCCAGTCTTTCTTGCGTCTTGCTTCAAGCAGAAGCTGTGCCAAAGTGCCGGCGGTCAGAGAGATCCAGATTACACCAATACTACTCACTTCAGAAAGCTAAAACTGTACCCTTGGGGACTCTTTTCTTGCCTCCCGGCGTCAGAAAAAAAAAAAAATAACTAACTAACACGGGAAACAAATACCCCCTAAAAAGATTTCTCTTACTGCTTACCTTCTTGTTTGCCTTTGTGACCACACGTAGCAGCCTGCCCTGTTTGTAAGCTTTCACAACTGACCTAACGCCGGTCGTTAGGGGCGGACAGCTGAACAGTTTTTTTTATTTTTACATTATGCCGTATCGGATCCTCCGACTTCTCAAATTGTTAAAAAAAAAAAAAAAAGAGCACTTTCGCGGTCCACCGAAACCACGAAAACCGGTCTTAAGCAAACAAACCAAGTCGCCGGAACGGAAGAACGGGACAAGCGGAGACAATCTTCAATCTTCAGTCACAATCTTACCGAGGCTCCTGCTACCATCAGAGGGCTCCTTTTCTCTTTATGAGATTCCGATGCTGAGACTATCTCCCAGGCGCCTAAGGCAGTAGCCGACCTCGGCAAAAACAATTTCAGGCCATTCCTCAAAGAAGGCTATTTAATGATAAGGACAGACAACACCACAGTCATGTGGTACATCAACAAAAGGCACTCATTCATACCCCTATGCAGAATGACTCTGGACCTTTGGAATATGGCTCTGAGCTACAACATCCAGTTACAGGCAATATTTGTACCGAAAAGAAAACATCCCACTCAATCACCAGCTCAAGAAATTCTGCACAAGGACATACCACCCACTTGCATGGAAGGTACACTGGTATCCATTGCTGAGGAGCATGTCTTTGATGTTAACTCAGAACAACTACAACATCATGCATCCAAACCTAAAAACTCTGCAACTGACTGCCTGGAACATCACATAACAGCAACGAACCCAGATTTATCCCAAAGGGTTAAAGACATTATCCTTGAGGCCCGCAGACCTTCAACAAGAAGGAACTTTGCAGGAAAATGGGAAAGGTTTGTCATTTGGAGTACTGAAAGAGGAAAAGATGTGTCAAAGATAGATATTGATAACATCCTGGAGTACTTGGCAGAGCTTCTCCATACAGGCCTGTCCTATTCCTCCATCAAGATACATGCATCAGCTATTTCAGGCAGTTCCTCAGAGGAATCAAGAATGTAAAACCTCCTAGGAAACCACCATTACCAGCATGGGACTTGAACTTTGTGCTAGAAAAATTGACACTCCCTCCATTTGAACCAGCAGCAACAGCAGATCTTCAACACCTATCATGGAAAACTGCTTTCCTACTGGCAATTACTTCAGCAAGAAGGGTTTCGGAACTACAGGCCTTAATGGCAGTACAACCCTTCCTAATCTTCCATCAAGATAGAGTGTCCATGAGAACTAATCCTACATTTATGCCTAAGGTGGTATCCAGAGTGTCTCTAAACCAGGCAATCCACCTTCCTACCTTCTTTCCCAATCCACAGAACAGGGGGGAAAGACTGCTGCATACCTTGACAGAACCAAGGTCAATAGAAAAACTGACCAGCTTTTAGTAGCTTATGCAACAGGAAGGGAAGGAAAAGCAATTTCCAAACAGACAATCTCCAAGTGGATAGGAAATTGCATAAGATTCACAGCTTTCTTCACAGTGGCTACCGACCTCCGTGCATACATTTGCCAAGCATTACAACTACCTCTATACTCTAGATTTCTTCCTCCTGACTGCAGATGCATCCTTGAAGGACATAGTACAGTTTTGTACCTACCATAAATGAACAGGATAGCATCTGCAGTCAGGATTACCCACCCTCCTTGGGATCTCTTATGGTGTATTTGTTTGTATATATGTACATACATGCTTAAACATTGGCATTTATCCAAAATTTAGTTTTCCAAGAGGGCAACTGGCATCTGGGGCAGACAACCCATTTGTTAGGACTGCAGATGCTATCCTGTTCGGACATCTACATTTATGGTAGGTACAAAACTATACTTTCTCCTGACAGGCCACTCCTCTGGGCTTCAAGTTCTGAGGTCTGTGCGTGCAGACATCACATTTAAGATCCCTGGTTTATGGCCCTACACGTGACATCCCACGCACCTACAGCAGCCAGGCAAAAGCTTTTGTATAGGAGCCGGCGTCAGATCACCTGAGGTGGAAAATTCCACACCAATGGATACTGCAACACGGAAGAGAAGGACATCTGTGGTTATGGTAAAATTTTACACAGCTATTCTTTCCCTTTCATTACTGGTATCTCATGATGTAATTTAGTGGCCTGAGAATAGTGATTGGAGGAATAGTCTCCATATGGTTATTTAAGGAACCCTGACCAGCTGACCCACTACTATATCAAACAGATATGCTGCTTGCACATGTGTACACGGCAGGATGGAAAAAGATTGTCTTCTATAGTGATTTGTTTTGTAACTCAGTGGGTGAGTTGAGTCAATCCATCCATCCATCCATCCTTAATCCCTTTTCCCATTTTTGCACATGGGATCAGGGAGTCACTTCAAAAGTGCAGTCATCTCGAGCCCTGCTGCGGTAGTTCATCCGTACCACTCTCTCACACACACTCTCGCTCCTAGGGCCAATTTAGAGTGTCCAGTCCACTTGCTACATTTCTTTGGAGTGTGGGAGGAAACCTGAGCACTCGGAGGAAACCCACATGACCACAGGGAGGCCATTCAGACTCTGCACAGAAGGCACCCCAGCCGAGAATTGAGCCAGAGAGCCTCTTGCTGTGAGGTGGCAATGCCAACTGCTGCACCATCGCAGCCGCCTATCAGTCACTGCGGGGAATTAGATGGCATAGTACAGCAGGAAAGAATAACAGGCCAATGTAAATGTAGATCGAACGCAATGGCCGACCAACCCAGATTTTCTGTTTCTCTGTTCACTAAGTAGACTACATTTGCAAATGATTCATAGTTCTG
The DNA here is from genome assembly GCF_019279795.1 of Protopterus annectens. Lineage (NCBI taxonomy): Eukaryota > Metazoa > Chordata > Ceratodontiformes > Protopteridae > Protopterus > Protopterus annectens. The sequence continues at coordinate 367,145,450 of NC_056725.1, read as the reverse complement.
TTTTACTGTGCTCACTAAAACTGTCTTTCACCATTTGTGAATTTTTAATTCTTACTACAGTACGAGTCTACCACCTCCACAACAGTTGCTTTCCAAATACTGAGCAACATTCCTTTGAAAAAAAGCAACAAGCGTAACAAAATTTTTGCAGCTTTAGAGCTGAACCTAAAAACAATACAAGTAGCATATGAGTGCATACTGCAAATAGAAATTTTACAGTTTGAGTGTTGACCTCTGACATTCTTCAGAAATAACTTAAAAGTAAAATAAACTGAGAAAATATTGCCTACTTGCATTATTGCAGATTGCTGTACTTCCCCATTTTTACATTCATCTCCCAAGTGTGGTACAGTACACTGCACTTTGATTTCCATAAGGTGTATGAACAGTTGTGTTTGTTTCTCCCCCTCTTGATGGTATATATATTAAGTTGTCTGAGTACCTCATTGTGTGCCACCTTGGTCCATCGTAAGTTTGCCTTTGTTGAGATGAGGTCTTCAGAACTGTCTGCTGAACACCAGATGTTTGTACTTTAAGGCCCTTTTCTCAAGTTCTCAGTGCAGCCTTTCTGATTATGTTTGTGTAGCAGATGTTATCACCCACACAATGTTTACTTCTAGACCTATGTATCACAACCTCCGACATTTTCTGCAGTAACAACTGATACACAGTACATATATTAAGTGACCTTCTGGGTATGTTTGTTGAGAATTTGAGTGACAATTTGTTTGCTAATAGCACCATCCCTGACAGGTTAAATGCCACAACACATACCTCTGTGTAGTCTCAGGAGAAAAGTAGAAACCAAATATATTTGTTTATTGTGAAGGCAGACTTTTGTTTTGTCACTGCACATTTCTTTGTTTAACTTTGCTTCACTCCAGCATGTGCAGTTTATATATGCAAGCTTTCTGCTCATGTCAGCAGGTGCTGCCAGATGTTGGCCAAATCTTTGAATACTGCCCTTCCTTTAGGTAGTAGAAACAGCTGCTGTACCTTGTGGTGTCCCAGCTCCATGGGGGAGATGGGACATTGGTATACTGCTATGTGCACCCTGTCACTGGCAACAGAATGGGTGAAACAGATGTCTTAAAATGGCACAGTGAATTTGGTCCTGAGTAAGCCGTACCATTATGAGTCATGCAGATGATCTATTAATCCTGTGACTTTGAAAGGAGCTCAGGACCTATGATCTGCATTGCTTAAAGGGGTTGCCATGGATGTAGAAGTGTTAATTTGTGCAGAAAGAAAAGTTAAAAGATAACACATAGTGTAAGTGAGAGTGGAAAAAGCAGAGACAAAGGTATGCAAAGATATGTGAAAATTGACTGCCTGCAGCTGCACATTCAGTGGTGTAACAGCACACATCACAACGACTCTGCTAAGAAGTAATTTGTTTGCAGCAGTGCTCTTCCTTATTTTGCAGCTGTATGTCCTAAAATTGTCTATAAGCAGCCTTACCAGAAAGCGGGGAGCTTATTTGCATATATTCACTCAGGAAACATAAAAATAACAGTGAAAGGGAACCGAAACTGTAGTGCTGGTTTTCTGTTTGCTAGAGAAATATAGTCAGTAGTCTTGACTGTACATGCTGCGATTACTGGCCAACCTTCGTATTCTTCATTTTAATCGTTTCACTGCTCCACACAAGCACCCAAGGTGGGCCTAGATGTCGATACAACCACAGTGCACTGTGTTTCTACCATGCCAAGACCTTTCTTTTTAATCAAGGTCTGTACAAGGCAGTGTCAGACCCTGCCAGGAGTGCTGCATGTAGTTGTATAGAAAACAAGGCATTTACTGCTGGGAAGGTTATCACAGCCCCAGAGCAGTAATTTAATTAAAATGCTGATTCAGAACTTTTATAGACGGCCAGCAGTTTGTCTTTAATGGCTGCTTGGAGGCTGACATGGGATTAAGAAACATTAAAGTGGACTGTGTTAAAAAAAAAATGCTGCCAGCATCACCTTGTTTGTTTGCCTCTGCTCTGTGCCAGTGTGTGTGTGTCTCTGCATTGCACTTTCACATTGCACTCCTACTTAGTACAGATAGTGAAGTATAATTTGAACCATGGGGTAGTTAGCACTGAGATGGAGTGACATGCATTTCCCCTCGTATAGATACAATCACACAGTGAAAATCCCTTAATGTAAGCCAAGGTGATGTCCCTCATGAAAATTATACAGTTAGTTAATGTAGGCATTCAGAAATAAGGGGTGGAAGAACATGCATACTGTATATTAAAGGTTGATTAGTGGGATGCAGATAATGGTTCAGATTTCTTCTAGGTTTGAATCATTAAATATCATTTTGTGTGATTCATTTAGAGCTCAAACTGACATAGCAGTTTGCAACACCTCTTTTACACTTACTAGTGTATAAAGGAAGGACAGTAACCCTTTTCCAATCATCAGAGTTCTTATCCCCCTCCCCCGATGGGCTAAAAAGCACATTAAATAACATGCTGTTCTGACATTCATACAGGAATTCTAGAGTGAATCCTGTTGTGCCCCCAGTTTCCAAATACCTTTAGGGTCTTGAAATATTTCAGGATGCTTTCTCTGGTGAGAGGCCAGAGGTCAGCCCCACTTCTCCTCAACTCTTCTACTGGCTGTATCTGGTGAGCCCTGCTTCTACTGGCTGTATCTGGTGAACCCTTCTTCTACTGGCTGTATCTCATAGTTTCATAGTTTGGTACTAGGCTATCTGCCCTGGGGCATTTATAAGCCTAGCCATAGTGATGTGGCTTTTGCCACCCCATGTAATGGTACAGAAGTGTACAGTATAGATTTAGAATACTGTGGCTCTGTCTAGTAGTGACACAGTGAAGACCCCCTTACATAATAGAATTAGTTTACTGTGCCTCTGTCTAGTAGTGACACAGAGATGACCCCTGGGGTAAACCTACGATCTCCCATCCACCCGTGAAGATTTCTCTTGAAGAGAGTCAGTGAGGGGCTCTGCCTAACATGGACTGGGATTCTGTTCCAGAGTATGGGAAGCCTCTGAGTTATGAATCTGTCCCTCCAGCATGTCCTATTCATATTTGTGCTGAGGTTTAAATCTTTAGCTCTCGTGGTTCTGATGGATTTGGATTTTTTGAGGTGGAGCATGTCCATCAATTCCTTATTGGACATGGCCTTGTACGTCAGGCACAGATCACCTCTGAGCAGGCGGTATGCTACTGAATAGAGCTGGAGTTTCTTTAGTCTGGCAGCATATGACATATGTTGGAGACCCTTGATCCTCTTGGTGAGGTACTTTTGGGGTCTCTCTAGCTGTTTCAAGTGCTGGGTGAGGTACATACCAAATGGGGCATTGTAGTCAATCATGGGTCTGATAAGGGAGGAGTATAGGGGTACAATGACCTCCTTTGATCTGGATTTGAATCCCTTCATGATAATGTGGGCAAGGTAGAAAGTCTTTCTAACCACTTTGGCAACGTGGGTGTCAAATGAGAGGTCACTATCGACTTGGGTCCCCAGGTCTCTGATTACTTTTTCCGTACTCAGTGGGTTACTGTCGATGTGATAATTTGTGGGTACTTTGTTTTTCCCAAAGGGGATGACTATACATTTTTTGGCATTTAGTTTTAAGGCCATGACTCCGGCACCAGTTGTCTGTTTCAGTGAGGCCTTTCTGTAGGATGTATGTGTCGCTGGTGTATCGACTATGGCACCTAGTTTGCAGTCATCTGCAAACTTTGTCAGCCACAACCCTCCCATGTTTGCTTTCACATCTGAGAAATAAATGCCGAACAAGAGGGGTCCCAGGACAGAGCCCTGTGGGACACCACTTGTGACTGGCTTTGAGTCTGACATGGCTCCAGCGATTTTGACTTTATGGGTTCTATCCTTTAGCCAGTTTGCCACCCATCTTGTGACATATGGATTTACATTTAAGCTGTTGAGCTTGTCTATGATGCCAGAGTGGGGTATTGTGTCGAAAGCTTTAGCCAAGTCCAGGTAGGCTGTATGGACTGCTTTGCCCTCGTCAATGGCTCTAGTGACTGTTTCGAAAAAGTCAACCAGGTTCAAAAGGCAGGATCTGCCCTTTACAAAGCCGAACTGGGTGAGATCAAGTGTCTGTAAGTCCCCAATGTCTCTGTTTATGAGTTCCATAATAATTCTTTCCATAGCTTTGCAGACCAGGCTGGTTAAGCTTATGGGACGGTAGTTACCAGGGTCTGTAGAGGTGCCTCCTTTGTGGAGTGGGACTACTGTTGCTGTACTCCAGTGTTCAGGTACATATCCTGTAGTAAGGCTAAGGTTAAATAGCATTTTACGCATGGTTTAGCTCCTCTTGGAGTTCACGTAGCACGCAACCCGGGATACCGTCAGGTCTCATTGATGCTGTGTTTTTAGCTTTGCTGAGGGCGGTTCTCACCTGGACATCTGAGATGACAGGGAGGTTACATTCATCTGGGATAAGTATTTCTTCTTTTGGGGGTGAGGGAGGGGAGAAATTTGCACTGAAACTGTCTGCCAGAATGTTGGCAATATCTGTGAGTTTAGTGTATTTTTTGTCATTGTGAACTAACTCTGAACATATCTGAGGGTTTCCGCCCAGGTTTCTAACATAGCTGAAGAAGGCCTTGTGGTTATCTTTAGTGTCCATAGCGATTTTTCTCTCAAAGTTGGCCTTGGATGTTTTTATGAGAGAACGTAGCTTTCTACTAGTGCTGATCAGAGATGCCTTCTCTTTATGGGATTTTGCTCTGTCTTGCATTAGCTTCCTCCTTTGTTATACAATTTGTTTATGGCTGGGGTCCACCAGACAGGACGCCTGCCCTTGGTGGAGAGGGTCTAGGTTTTATTTGGGATTGCATGATCCATGCATTCTTGGAGATGTCCATAGAAAGCATTTGTGAAGGATTCTGCATTGTGGGATGTGGTTTCCACTGGCCCAGTGGGCTTAAAGGATACCATCTCAGTTTTAAGAAGTGTAAAGTCGGCTTTTGAGAAGTTTTTCACTGTAGTCTTTTGTGTTGAGGGTGGAGGTGGGATATGTATATCCAGGGTGATTAGTTTGTGGTCAGATCTCACTAGTGAGGGGTGTACTTCGGTGTGGAGCACTTTGTCCCCATGTTTGTGATTATCAGGTCTAGTATATTACTAGCTTCTACTGGCTGTATCTGGTGAGCCCTGCTTCTACTGGCTGTATCTGGTGAGCCCTTCTTCTACTGGCTGTATCTGGTGAGCCCTGCTTCTTTGGCTGTATCTGGTGAGCCCTTCTTCTACTGGTTGTGTCTGGTGAGCCCTTCTTCTACTGGTTGTGTCTGGTGAGCCCTTCTTCTACTGGTTGTGTCTAGTGAGCCCTTCTTCTACTGGCTGTGTCTGGTGAGCCCTTCTTCTACTGGCTGTGTCTGGTGAGCCCTTCTTCTACTGGCTGTGTCTGGTGAGCCCTTCTTCTTTGGCTGTATCTGGTGAGCCCTTCTTCTACTGGTTGTGTCTGGTGAGCCCTTCTACTGGCTGTGTCTGGTGAGCCCTTCTTCTACTGGTTGTGTCTGGTGAGCCCTTCTTCTACTGGCTGTGTCTGGTGAGCCCTTCTTCTACTGGCTGTGTCTGGTGAGCCCTTCTTCTACTGGCTGTGTCTGGTGAGCCCTTCTTCTACTGGCTGTGTCTGGTGAGCCCTTCTTCTACTGGCTGTGTCTGGTGAGCCCTGCTTCTACTGGCTGTGTCTGGTGAGCCCTTCTTCTTTGGCTGTATCTGGTGAGCCCTTCTTCTACTGGTTGTGTTTGGTGAGCCCTTCTACTGGCTGTGTCTGGTGAGCCCTTCTTCTACTGGCTGTGTCTGGTGAGCCCTTCTTCTACTGGCTGTGTCTGGTGAGCCCTTCTACTGGCTGTGTCTGGTGAGCCCTTCTTCTACTGGCTGTGTCTGGTGAGCCCTTCTTCTACTGGCTGTGTCTGGTGAGCCCTTCTTCTACTGGCTGTATCTAGTGAGCCCTTCTTCTACTGGCTGTGACTGGTGAGCCCTTCTTCTCTTCAGAAGTATTAGTTGAGCAGTCCTCTGTGTACGTTTTCTTTTTTTGTAATTCATTTCATTCATCTTATTTCAGTGAATTACTTCCTATCTTTGTGTTCCTTTGTGCGATTGCGTACGTATAAAATGCTTTCATATTCTTTCATGACTGAATCAATTTTTTTTTATTTCCACAGTTTGGGTCTTTGTTTTCTGACTCCTTTTAGTGATTCTTCGTGCTTATCTAAGTCATACTCTTTGATACCACATCCTGTGAGCACCACCATTTTTTCCTCCTTTTTGCATTATTGCTGTTTCCCCATTGTTTTTCAGTACTGCCTTCATGCCTGTTTGTCTGAGCTTACAGTATTCCATTTTCTCAGAGACTCCATTTCAGGGTAGAGCCCTCTATTTTGGTTGGATCCACACTGTTGTTTTTCATTGTGAGCCACAGTTCTTGGGGATCACTTGTTGCTAAATGGCTGACTACTTCCCCATATAAGATTCACAGTTTATAACCATCTGAGAACATTACATCTAATACTGCCATCTAATGACTTTCCCCTTGTATGGGCATCAAGAATGGTAGTGATCATTGGTGTAGTGGTACTTGAATAGCAGTCATTCCCAATCTGGCATTTTAAAGTACTCCATCTGTATTACCATTGTCCTTAATGACCGTCCTTAGAATACCATATAGCTTTCTTTTTTTAACTGGTGGTACTGGGAAGGAGTCTGTATATAACCTCATTCTGAACTCTTTTACAGATTTCTGCTTTCTCTGATGTAAAGGTGTCACTCTTCTGTTTCCTGCTCATTCCTGCACAATAGACCATCTTACCCAAAAGGCTGCTGGCCATTTCTGCAACCATTGTAGTGGGTGGTGATAACATTTGACAGGTTGATTTAGAGGTAAGATCATGTTGTTCCAGTATAATACCTGTCGCTAGTGGCCTTTTTTTCTCTATAGCTCGGACATCTTTTTGGTTGTAAGAATGTTTGTGTGCTGGTACAATGCACACATTTAACCCCATATTACTATTAGCTGTAGTCTCATTATCTCTGTAGTCTGTGCCATGGAGTGGACTTTGCAGAGGCTAAATACATGTCCTCTGTCTGAAAAGGAGCGAGTTGATTCTACTCTGCATGTACACCTCCACCTGTTGACTACTGAGGTTGGTAGGCTATCCCAGATGGACAGTACCAAAGGTGGAAGCCCTGCCTACACTCCTCGGCGTGTTATTCTGTCGTTCCAGTCACCGTTGTAAGTACAATGCCTCCTGTTTTGTACTCCATTATTCTTCTGCCTTGATCCTTTCCCTTGTATACAGAGCTACAACTCCTCCTACCTTTCCCTCCAGTAAGCTTTCTGGCCTGGTATGCATTGCATCTCAGTCCTGTTTTTCTCTGTTTTCTCTATTCATTATGTTTTTTTGTTTTTTTTTTATTTTTTTTTTCCTTTGTGTTTTTTTTTTTTACTTGTGCAGTATTAAGGCATTGTTCTTCCTTAAAAGTCTGTATTTCATACAGCTTTTTGCCTAGGCTGTGGGGAACTGGTATGCATTGTCTTTTTATGCTTTTCTGCTTGATAGACTATATTACTGTTATCAACATTCATGTGTACTCTTCATCTTCTCCTAAAGTTATTTCCAGTTTTCAGATTTACATGAGTCACTACTCTGAAGTTTGACAGGAAATGCCATGACTCCCATGATGTTTTTTTCTTTATTTCCACTTTGTTAGATTAAATGCTAACCAGTAAATGCCAATGTAATGCTTTGGTCAGCCAGCAAAAATCCCTAAAAAAATGTAGTAACATTTTCATTTGAAATCCGCAGCAATATTTTGCAGTCCGGAACAAGTAGATGGGATCACTCATGCTACAACTGAAGATATTGCCAACTGACAGATTCAGTGCAAACTTCACAGCCGTAGCCCTGCCTATCGTATCCCCAAGCATACTTGACACCAGTCCTCTGATTGAATCTCTAGAGAACAGTTCAACTCTGCACTTGCCAAAGCCAAAAAACACAGCCTTAATGGGACCAGACAATATCCCAAGTTGTTTAGTAAACAATCTTAAACAAGACTTAGTGGACCCACTTGACATTCTCTTTAATCATAGCTTGAGAACTGGCTATCTTCCTGCAGAATGGAGAACAGCAATAGTAATCCCCCTGCACAAAAGGGATGCCATCAGCTGACCCTGAGAAGTACAGACCTGTAAGTCTAACCAGGTTCATCTGCAAGGCCATGGAAAGAATTATCACGGACATAATCAACGAGGGCATAGACGACCTCCAAATTCTTTGCCCAATCTAGTTTGGCTTCATTAAGGATAGATCATGCTTATTAAACCTGTTAGACTTCTTTGAGAATGTCACCAAAGCCATAGATGAAGGTAAGACAGTGCACACTGCCTATCTCGACCTTGTCAAGGATTTTGACACAATCTTCCACTCTCCCAGCTGGGGATTAACCTTTATGTTACTAGATGGGTAGCCAGTTGGCTCACCAACAGAACAGACACTGTCAAAATTGGTGACTCCACCTCAACCAGTAGACCCTTCACCAGTGGAGTACCACAGGGGCTGTGATGTGCCCCTTACTGTTTGGCGTCTCTCAGAAATCCAGGCCAGAGTAGATGGCCTATGGCTCACCAAGTTCACTGATGAGTGCAAACTGTGAGCAATCATTGAGTCCCCTTATGAAGTCAGCATATTACAGCAGGGCTAACACAAACAAATGATTGGGGCCAAAACCATGGCTTAAAACTAAATGCAAAAAAATGCATTATTATTCCCTTTGGCAAAAAGGAATTCCCTACAAATTACAATGTTGACAGCACCCTCCCCTGAGTTCCAACCCAGTGGTGGAAGATATAGGAACCCAGACTGATAGCAGTCTGAACTTTGACCACCAAGTTTCCATAGTGGTAATGCCACTGTACTTGATCATCATCAGACCACTAATAGAGTATAATACACCCTTTTGCATGTACGTCACCAGACACCTGTAGCAGCTTGAGAGACCTTAGAGGCTTCTCACTAAGAAAATACAGGTACTCCAAGCCATGACTTATGTGGACAGGCTGAAAGCCCTGCCACTTTACTCTGCATCCTATAGGCTGCTGAGAGGTGACTTGTGTCTGGCCCACAGGGCAATCTCCGACCCTGCCTTAAAGGAGATGCTGCACATCCGCAAGTCAAATGGGACAAGAGTCACTCACTCTAGGGATCTTATCCTAGCCTGTGACATTAACCCATTCACTCCAACAGAGCTGAGGAAGTTTGCACTGTAACGTCCAATGGGCGGAGCCTAAGCCTTTTGAAAGAATCAAATTATGTCCTTACACTTCAAACAAATGTTCATATCTATGGAACCATACGGATTATGAAAGAAGTATAAATGGCAAATTCGTCAGCACAAACTATTTTTATAGTGGTAGTATTCTTTATTTTCTAGGTCTTAAACTGAATTTTATAAGTCACAGTAAACACACTATTACATTTGTAATGTTTTGTAAACAGCTTACAGTATCTCAGCAACCATTCAAGTTACACACATACTGTCAGCAGCATTTTATTCATCTAGCTGAGACCTTTCATATGAGGCTAAGGAATTCTGTCTGTGCTACTTGGTTGTTGAGATATTTAGAAAATGTGAAAATTATATCTATATAAATTAATATCATAAAAACAGGTAATATCTATTTACCTGATCTAGTTAGAGGCCAAATATTAATGTAGCTGAGTTTCTATTGTGTAAGCTTTAAGATAAAATCTTTTAAAACCTTGAATGGAGCATAGTTTTGGAATTATTGATGCAAATATAAATGAGCAATATTTGACGTCTAGATGCATCAGTAGGAGTTAATTGCAGATGTACCTGGAGGCATTATTCGGATGTAATGAGTTAAATGAACATGCTGGAGAGACAGATGTGTCTCCCAGAGATTGCCGTTTATCTGGAATAGACTTCCTGTTCACGTAAAACAGAGCTACTCACTGGCCGTATTCAGAAGCAACTGAGATAATTGGATGCCAGACCTCGGATTCACCCCTGGGATGGCACCAATGTCCCTCATGGACAGGGGTAGCCGGTGTTGATCACAGACCTGCTCTGTTTATAAATTTATTCTGCAAATGACTCTAAAAGTACAAATGGGGATACTTGGGAATTAAAATTACTAGGCTTGTAAAGGCTCTAGGGCCTCTAGCCTAGCAACCACCCATGAACCTGTATCCTTGTCCTTCTGGAGGACTTTGAGGCCCATAATTGTCTTTTTCTGTATAGCTTACAGACTCCTGGAAGGGAAAGGCAGTGCTTCAAGTGATGGCGCTAGCTCTGCCTTGAAATTAGCTGTTGCCTCTGTGTTATTGCAAAGAGGTGCCTAAAGGTGGTGTTGCATCTTCCAGATTACGTCCTTAGTTAACTCATCAGTGCAGTATAGCAGTCCAAGGATCATACTCTACTTTATTGTATTTTAATGCCACTTTATTAACATATGTGTGTCTAATTATTTGCCTTTTTACATTCATTGATTTGTTGTGACGTTAACTCCCAGTCACTAGAATGTAACAGAGATCTTTCCAAAGTACTTCTGTGAAGAAGTTATGTCGCCTTTAACTAGGTGATCCCATGATTACAATGACCAAATCAAGTACTTTCTCTGTAAAAACAGACCTGACTTTATGTAGACAGGGTGACTGAACAGTTTGGAAATTTATTCACCAAGTTTAGAATACAAGAACGTATGTATACAGGCAAGTGTACATTATACCTGTCAGCAGCATACCCATTCTAGTGAAAGAAACTGGGAGAAAAGCAATGATCTCATGGCACTGTGCTCTTAATGTAAACTCTTTTACTCCGTGATATTTCGTCAAACAGCTAGCTGTTCTGTGACCGTGTCTGAAACCATCTGAAATATGTGTAGCAAGCAGATCTGAAGTAGTTAACTTCATTTTATCTGCAACCTGTGAGTATTCGGATCCATATCGGATCCGAGCTGGCAACTTTTTTTCTAGCAGCTGCTCCAAGCTCTGAGCTCCTCCTCCTACCCATAATGCACTACTGTCTCCTACCTTCCCTCAGATCTCGTTTGCCGCGCCAGTAGTGAGCATCGTGGTCTCCTTCACTCTGAGATCAGGGATAGTAAGTTTATTAATAAACAAAAAATGAACGAACCAAACCAAACAAACAGACAGTGTGAAGAACAGTCCAGAATAGTAATGCAAGTTTATTAATTTCCAGAAGGTAAGCGCTTTTGGCTGTGACACCAGCCTTCCTTAGACAACCATTACAATAAAAACAACTTGCTTTATAGTAAATCTTGCTTGCTAATGACCATTCAATTATCCAATTAAAATTAATTATAATATATATGTTAAAAACCAACACTAAAACTCTAGATATTTTAATTTATTACACAGTACCCTATCTATTATAAACTTTTAACTTTAAAATACTTGAAATAGAAATAGAATCATCCCGGGGTGCTCAACCATTTTAGTGGACAGATTGAGTTGGGCTATTCTGATGCCATACGAGTGGTCTCAGAAACAGTCAGTAGCGGAGGACATATTCCTTGCATGGGGTCAGACTTGCTGCGATCTCTTCACATCTCCTGCAGCGAGTTCTTCGCTCTGATTCCCTCACCAGGGGAAGCCCCCAGAGATGCTCTAGTCCATGCTTGGCCCCCCGGGCTTCTGTATGCTTACCTACCATTGCCACTCATTCCGAAGTTTCTTCAGAAAGCTTGCCGACTGCGGTGCAGTTATCCTCATTGTCCCATTTTGGCCTCGTCAGATTTGGTTCCCATTCCTTTGGTCTTATCTCTTAGCTCCTCTGTGGGTTCTGGATCCCTGCCTGGATCTAATCTCCCATCCTTTGGGTGTCCGCCCACCCGACCTGGGCAATCTCGAGCTGACAGCTTGGTTGCTCCTGTTCCGTTGATCGCCAGGACTCCCGGTCTTTCATCCCCGGTAAAATCCATAGTGGTGGCACTAGGAAACTTAATCGCAGTAAATGGAAGCATTTTTCCATTTGGGCCTCAGAGAAACCTAGATCCCTTTACAGCCCCTGTTCCAGCGGTGTTGGATTTCTTGTCTGGTATTTTTCAGCAAAGAGCTAACTCCTCCAGAGTGAAAGTACAATTGGCAGCCATTTCTAATTTTCATGTTGGTGAAGACGACATCGCCTTAGCCTCTTCTAGGCTGTGTAAGGCTTTTCTTAAAGGCACTTTTCTTTTGCGTCCTCCTGTCAAGGATTCAGTGCCCCCGTGGGACCTTACCTTTGTCCTACAGGTATTGGTGGCTCCTCCATTCAAACCTGCAGCTTCGGTGGATTTAAAAGTTTTATCCTGGAAGACAGCTTTCCTAGTCGCCATTACATCTGCTAGGAGGGTTTCTGAGCTTCAAACTCTGTCTGCCGTGCCTCCTTATTTGGTCTTCCATAAGGATAGGGTCTCTCTCCGTACTAATCCTTTCTTCTTACCCAAAGCGGCATCTGAAGCAAACATAAACCAGTCCATTAATCTGCCTGTTTTCTTTCCTAATTTTCAAAACAAGGGTGAATACAAACTTCATTTGTTAGATGTTCATAGACAACTTCGCTTCTATCTTCATAGAACAAAATCATTCCGCAAGTCTGACCAGTTGTTAGTTTCCTTTTCCAAATCCTTTTTGGGAAAAGCTATTTCTAAGGTTTCTTTGGCCAGATGGATCATTCTTTGCATTTCCCATGCCTACAAAGCAAAATGTTTATCTCCTCCTGGTATTGTTAAAGCTTACTCTACCAGGTCCATGGCGACTTCTGCTGCTTTTTGGTCTAGGATTCCTTTGGATGACATTTGTGCAGCAGCAACCTGGGCCAATTCACATACCTTCATTTCCCATTACAAATTTGACCTGATTTCTAGAGGTAGGGCATCCTTTGGCTCTGCGGTGCTCAGGAATATCCTTCCATAAGGGCCTCCCAGGATTGGAGTAGCTGGGGACTCTGTCCCACAGGTTGCAGATAAAATGAAGTTAACTACTTCAGATAAAGAAGTTATGTACTCACCATAACGTTCCATCTGAGTAGTTATACTTAATTTTTCTGCAACCTTCCCTCCCTCCGTCCCCCGGACCTTGTCCTGTCAATATACAGGTTTGGTTCATTGGGCTGAGTTGCTTATGTATTTAATTGCAGCAAACTCGATCCGAGGGAAGGTAGGAGATGGTAGTGTATTATGGGTAAGGGGAGGAGCTTGGAGCAGATGCTAGAAAAAAAGTTGCCGTCTCGGATCCGATATGGATCCGAATACCCACAGGTTGCAGAAAAATAAAGTATAACTACTCAGATGGAATGTTATGGTGAGTACATAACTTCTTTTTTGCTACAGTTTAAAAGAAAAAAAAATTTGTTCTTCAGTGGAAGAGATAGTGGGTATGGATGCAGCTGTGTGACAGTAATAACCCGGTCAATACAGTGTTTTTGGCTCTTCAGTAGACAAGCTAGGTCATACTTCTCAGCCTTTCAGTGCAAGAAATGTGGACTAATCCTTAAAAGTAATGAGGGGGACAAAGGCACAAAAATAGGGACAGATTTTAAATATTGCTCTTATAAACTTAAAAAGTTGCTAGAATAGCAGGTATTTTCTGAAGGATATGACGTCTGAAACATAGTCCATCATAGTGACTTCAGTCCTCAGTGGTTTACCAGAAAACTACACATTTTATGAGGAGCAGACCAAAAATATGAGGCAGAAATCAGGCCAGTTGAGCAGTATTAGGGGTATATAAACTGTAATGGGTTATTATAGTGAAGTGTTTTATTTATTTATTTTTTGTTTTGTTTTTGCTCTTCTTAAGAGCTGAGAGGTTGGGGCCTGGCTTATTATGGTATCAGCCAGGATGATGATTGAGCCAGTTATAATTCTGGAAGGAGACATATTATTTTAGCTTGCAAGATCACATTTGTTGAAACGTTCCTACCTGCTGCTTGAACAAAATAATGTTTCTTTAGGTAGAATCCTAGTTATTTTGGTATCTTTTTGAGTAATATGTGGACACTGTGTTCAGTTTGTTTGCAAATGGGAAGGGGGTGGGCATTATTCCAGGTGTGTCTGCTTTTTAGGAACCCATTTAGCCTTGTGTAGTGATGGTTATGGTCCTTGGCTTCAAACAGGAAGATTATACCTGCAAATCTATTTTGCATGGTTTATAATAACCTTTTGTGATAGTAGTTCATTGCAAGGAGGGCTTATCCCAGTCTAGGTGTAAAGAGATTATTTCCATTGGTTCTTGTAGTTTCTTGGGTAAGCACACTTGTTCATAGGTAAATACTGGGCAATCAATCTGCAGACTGTTACACACTTTGTTGCCAGTAACTAGACTGTGACCATATGTGAGAATCGAGCCTTGTACTTTGTGCCTGTTGGTGAACTCTTTAATCATTATGCCAAATCCCTGTCAACCCCAAGTGTGTGGCTTTAGCATTTACTGATTTAGAACCTTACTGTTATCTCTGTGCGGAATATAAGAGGAAAAGGTCGAGTCAGGCAGGTAAATATCTTTTGTCTTTTTTTCTATGTGAAATATTATTCTTGGGTTGTATATATAGAGTTTGGACGCTTTCTTACATCACTGAGAGGTGCCTGAGAGCATTGTAATTGTTATTATTGGTCTATAGTCCATCTGAAGAGATGAATTCATTATCTATTTCTATTAGAGCCACAGAAGTTTGTTTGGCCACATTTAAGGGAACAAGGTCACCAGTGTAGAGTACCACCTGTAACCTTGGCAAGTACATTATAGTGTCGTTTGTAAATGAGGAAGAAGGGAGTGAGTCCTAAAGTGGAACATTGATACTCCAAAGTTAAGTGAAATAGATCAGAGGATTATTACATTGAATTTAATGGGTGTAAAATAGCTCTTGAACCTTCTCTGTACCTTAATGCCATTCCTGTTGCAATAATATCTTCTCATACTGAATTTATCTCCATCATTTTCACAGTTGTGACCCCCTCTTCCATTTAATAGTCCTCATAATACTGTGCCCTTAACTGTTCAGCTGTTACATCAGGCTTTCTGGCCTAATATGTTTTAGG
Source organism: Protopterus annectens (assembly GCF_019279795.1). NCBI lineage: Eukaryota > Metazoa > Chordata > Ceratodontiformes > Protopteridae > Protopterus > Protopterus annectens. The sequence continues at coordinate 367,130,396 of NC_056725.1, read as the reverse complement.
AGTATATGAAAAGCCTCCAAGTTCATATGGCTCTGTAGAGCACAGGGATAAGGACCTGGCTGCAACCCAGATAACCCACATTTGAATAGCAACATGGATACTGGAAGGACCACATAGGGGGTGATGAAAGTGAATGCCAATGCAGGCTGCCCGATCCTGGAGGGAGACAGCTCAGCTTGCGGCATTGGGAACATTTGCAGGGATACAGGTGTATTGCCTACAGCAAGTAGTGCTTAGCATGTTGCTGCACTGCAAGAGGTGTGCCACCTGGTTGGGAGGTTATGCATACACCTTCCAAGGGCAACAGATACTGAGCCTGAAAGCTGCTGAGGGGGTGGGGATAACTCTCCACTGGAACTGCAGTATGGCTTGCTCAGTAACACCTGAATTCTCACCTGCAGTAGGGAGCAAATGAGTTAGAGGGCTCTTGTCCTGGTGGAGGGAACAAATGGCTCATTTGGAAGCAGAAAGTTGAGCCTCTTTGCCAATCCTGTGGACTAGCACAAAAAAAAAAAAGAGTCTCCTATCCCTGCTTTATGGCAACTACTGTCCCTGTATCTCACCTCTTTCTTGTGTACTAGAATACTGAGGGTTGGGAGGGCAAAATATGCTAATAAACGATAGAGGTGATGGTTGCAGAGGAAAGCGGCATTAATAAGAAAGAATAATAAAAAACAGCTTGTAGCAGATATGCTAAAAAGCTTTAAGTTTCATTACTTATAGGCCTGTAGTATCTTAATATGCTCAGCTTGCAGAAAAAATGTTGTCAGGCTACTTTTGTATCTTCCCCTACCTGTGATCCCCCTGCTCTCTTCTTCTCCGTCTCCAGTTTTTGACCCAGTTATAGCTAGACAAACAGGCAAAAAAATCGCAAGTCAGGAGGGTGGAGAGAGGAAGATCCTAAGCTAATCCTTGTGGGTGCATGGTTTGGGAAATTACCTCACTGATACCATAGTCCATACAAACATAAAAACTTTGCCAGAATGTTAGTTTTCTTACCAGTCCAGAAATCCCCAATGGGACTCCCTCATTCAGAAACCTGTGACAGTGAACCCCTAGTTATTCTATGGGAAAGGAGCTCGCTATCCATGACTGTCACTGTTTAAAGAAGCCACCAAGTCCGTAGCAATGGTAAGAAATGTGAGAAAATTCCTAGACTGGAAGATCCCTTCAACAGTTCTGCATTCTAGACACCTATGTTAATGAAAAAGATGACACAAGAGCATTGTCTAGAATGGACTTCTCCATGGCCCCCATATCAAGGAATCACCTTGAATGTAAAGAGAGGAAGATGGTCAAGGTATAATCTTGCTGCAGTAAGAACCTTAGCCGGAGAACTGACATGCAGACACATTACACTTTCTCAGCTTAATTATAAAAGCAAAAGCTGGAAAGTCTCACAGAAAAAGACATGCCTAAACCTATTTCATATGAACAGAACGTCATCTCCTTAACTGTACAACTGTGTACTGCCAGTAGAATGAAGTAATCTGAAATCCTCTGCAGGATATGTGACCACCAAGGAGTCATCTGCACAGTGACTTATGATGTGACTATATTCTGAATGAAAAGAAAGCTTCAAGAGGCAAACCAAGGACTGAAATAACCAAGCAAATCTAATGCTGTGGGATGTACATCACGTTCATTTTGTTTAGTCCATGTTATATGCAAAGGACTTTGTTCATTACATTATGGCTTCTTTGCGTAACTTTGAAACTCTTACCTTATCAAAGGAAGGTGTGTATAAAATATTAAAGAGAATGTTTAGTGAATATTTCTGGGCTAGTCACCCATATGTTTACCAAGAACAAACTTTACTAATCCCTGGCTCTGTATCTTACACAGTGTTAACTGGGTTAACCATGCTTGCACTTATTACAGGAAAGGGTCTGGTACAGGCAGGTAAAACAAGCCTTTAGCATTTTATGTAACCATTACAACTGAAGTAGAGATTACAAATGTCATAATTTCATTATCATAATTATTATCCCTAGAAGTTAAAAATGGTATACCCTAAATACAAAAACACCATTTAGGTAAACTTGTAGGGCAAGGTTTTTACCGTGAGCATATTAATCCAGGTCATATTATTTACTGCAGGTATTTTTACAAAGGAGACATGCTAAAATACGTTAGACTCGGTACAGTTTCATTTGGTGTGGCAATATGACTTTGTGATCACCAATGTAGGAAACTGTGTGAAGCAGCTGCATAAGCTAAATTTAGTTCTGCGTTTCAGATTCCAAATGCAGAGATATGGGATCTTTTTCTACGCCAAATTTGCTTTATTCTTTGATATTCACACAGTACCATAAGTAACTGAAGATGTGTTTTAAACCAAACCGCAGTCATTTATGGAAGGAAAGTGTTTGTCCATGTAAACCAGTATCATTCCCATCTTGATGTTCTTCATGTTTCACTGTTGCAGTCATTACATTTGGGTAATCTGCTGGCAGGTTGCCCTCAGTCGGCTTAACAAAGTCTTGGGTCCTGCGTCGGCTGCTGTCCCTCCTTCCATGACGTCAGGTCGTCAGGGGTATAAAACATGCAGCCGATGCCATTACATCAGTCTTTCTTACCGCACAGTGCCCGAGGCAGAAGCAGTTCGCAAGTGCCGGTCGGCCGATCCCTGAAATTTTTGTTTTCGAGTTTCAGAACCGAAGTCTTCAAATAAAAGCTAAGTACCCCATTGGGGAAACTTTTTCTTTCTCCTTACCGATGTCAGTAAAAGTTAATAATTGCATTACTTGTGGGAAGCAAATACCTCATAAGGATTTTCATTTGTACTGTATTCCTTGCCTAGGCCCTGATCATAACGTACCTTGCTGTCGGTTTTGTGCTAGATTTAATCAATGCACTATTAAACGTCGGTATATTTTTGCTTCTAAATATTTTGGCTCACAATTTAACTATGCAGAAATGACATCAGTTAGCAATCCGACTACTGGAATACCTAAAAAACGCAAAGAAAGAGACAGACCGCCGAGGTCCAAAACTGATGACAATGCTTCTCCTATGCAAGACGCAAGTTCGCCGGTTCTCAGTGAGGCGCTTTCGCAGCCCCTGATACCTGCTACTTTTGATTCACAGGCCTCTACTGAGACCCATTTGGAGTCCGGTATGCCGCAACATGCTTTAAGTATTGAACCTGTGGATGTCTCTACCTTAGATGGGTCCAGAGCCGCTGTGCAGGCACCGGGTTCTGAGGGTGTTTTCAGGACTAAAGATTTGTATATTAAACCGATGCCATCTTTAAAACTAAGGCCAAAATCTACTTCTATGTCTAAAAAAACGACGCTTGGGCCACGTGTGCAGGCCCCTTTGCCCAAAAAACCAATGATCAAAATGGCTGAAGATTTAATTACCTTGATCAGGGTTAGCCAACCCCCTCCTGCTAAGAGGCCTAGGCAAGGCACTAACTATGAATCTTCAGATCAGGATTCTATTTCTTCTGATTCTTCTACTGAGCAGGATTTATTTATACCTACTTATGAGGACTCTGAAGATTCCATCCCTTCTGCTTCTCCCCCTGAGGATTTCTCTTTCGGAGAAACTTTACATACCTTAATGGAACATTTCCACTGGGAGAGTCAGGATTTCTCTGAATCTAAAAAGAGACTTACGGATTTTCTTCTTCTTCCTCAGCATAGGCCTTTGGCTATACCTCCTGTTCTAGACATTGTTGATGTTTTTTCAGAATCTAGAATGACTCCCGGTTCTCTGCCTCCAGCTCCTAGTAAGCCAGACAGATACTACAGGGTTCCTGACTCCCACAAATTCCTTTTCAAAAACCTTTCTGCTGATCCTGAAACAATTTCTCAGGGTCCCAAGGGCGTTAAGGCCTCTACTGCTAAAAATCCTACCCCTTTTGATAGAGATTCCAGGGCGCTGGATAGATGGGGTAAGAAGGTTTACACATCTGCAACCTTGGCAATCAGGGCTTTAACCTGTCAATTTCATATGCTTAAATATCAACAGCATATCATGGGACTGCTTAAACAGAAAATGGTGTTAATCTCTGGTTGTGTGGAAAATAAAGATTTGCAGGATTTATTACATTAAGCTGAACAAGTTGGAAATCATACTTTGCAATGTGGTTTTGATTCCTTGGAGGCCTCTTGCAGGGCTGCTGTAACTGGATCTGTGCTAAGAAGGCATGCTTGGCTCAAAGAGCAAACTCTGCTTGACCATGTTAAAGCAAAATTGTTGGATGCTGCTTTACAACAGGACAGTCTCTTTGGTAGTAAGGCTGAAGAAGTGTTAAAAAAGATGGAAGATAAAGCTAAATCTATGCAAACTGTGAACTATTTCTTACAAGTGCAGCCGCCAAGATTTAGTAGGCACTGGCCTGCTAAGAACTGGTCCTTTCCAGTTCCCTAGAGAACCGCTCAAGTCAAATCCAGACATTCCAAAGGCTCCAGGTTTCAGTCACAAGGAACTTTTAGAACAAAACAATGGGGTGCCTCCATCTTCAAATCTGGAAACAAGGCACCTCCCTATGATATACAGTCTCAGTGACTTCCCCCTACAATCACCAAGCACTTACCTTGTAGCCCCCCCCCCCCCTTTGGGGGGAAAACTGGCATTTCATTCATAAAACTGGAAACTTATTACCCAGGACAAATGGGTTTTAAATATAGTATCCCAGGGATACAGATTTCATTTCCACACGTTGCTAATCCCAAATGGATGGCCAGATCTGCCCCCAAATCAGTGGGCAGAGGCCCAGAAACAAGTGCTGTCCCTCATGAATATGGGGGCTATTCAACCAGTACCAGAAGCGGAAAAGGGACAAGGTTTCTATTCAAGACTTTTCCTGGTACCCAAAAAAGACAAATCATGGCTTCCAATTCTGGACTTATCCACTCTAAATACATTTCTGGACATTCCAAAATTCAAGATGCTGACTCTTCAACAGTTACTACCTATGCTAGGCAAAGATGCCTGGTTGGTAACTCTAGACTTAAAAGAGGCTTACCTGCATATCCCAATCAGGGAATTTTGTAGAAGATACCTCCGCTTCAAAGCAGGCTACTTGCATTACCAGTTCTCTACACTGCCCTTTGGCTTATCTACTGCGCCCAGGGTCTTCACAAAGTGCCTGGCTCCAGTAATTGCATTTTGCAGGCAAAGAAATATTCAAATATATCCATACCTGGACAATTGTCTAATTTAGACAGAAAACAAGGACATTCTTCTAAAGCATCTGGCGTTTGTAAATAGGGTTCTAATTTGTCTAGGGTACACCATAAACGAAAAGAAATCACAACTGGTACCCTCTCAAAAAATTACATTCCTGGGTGCAAGCTTGAATGTAACTGCCCAGATGACTTACCTTACTCCAGAAAAGCAAATTAAATTGGTGACTTACTTCAAACAAGTGGCCACAAAAACCCTGCTATCTGCAAGGCAACTTCTGCAAGCCTTGGGGTTCATGGCCTCCTGCATTCTTCTAATTCCATATGCAAGACTGCATATGAGGAAACTTCAGTGGTACTTAAAAAGTTTATGGAGTCAACATTGTGACAGCCTGGAAACAATGATTCCTATTATACCTTGCCTGCAACTAGAGTTCCTATGGTGGGCAGAAGCCTGCCACCAAAACAAGGGACTGTCATTCACTCCACTCCCTACCACCCAAACCCTAACTACAGGCGCATCAAACTATGCTTGGGGAGCTCATCTGGCAGGACAGTGCATTCAGGGCAAATGGAGCCCAAATCAAATGCACCTACATATCAATCAGAACGAGATGCTAGCTGTACAGAATGCACTGACAGCCTTCAAGGACTACCTTCATCCAGGACAATTAATGATCAAGACAGACAACACCACAGTTATGTGGTACATAAACAAGCAGGGGGGTACACATTCCTACCCCCTTTGCAGACTAGCCATGGAATTGTGGAACACGGCCTTGACCTATCAAATATAACTACAAGCTCAATTCCTGCCAGGAAAGCTGAATACTCTGGCAGACAAACTAAGCAGAAATCTCATGGACCCACACGAATGGAAACTGAAACCACAAGTTTTCAACATATTGACACGCAAATGGGGTAGCCCAGATATAGATCCTTTTTGCCTCACCCCAGAACTATCAGTTGGACAAATTCTGTACAAGAATTCATCACAAAAAAGCTTGGAAAGTGGATGTTTGTTTAGCTGGAAAAACCTATCAGTCTATGCTTTTTCCCCTCTGCCTCTGCTCTCCAAAGTCCTACTAAAAGTCAGATAGGACAAACGAAAAATGATTCTGATTGCTCCAGACTGGCCTCACCAACACTGGTACCCACTTTTGTGCAATGTGTCACACCTTCCTCCGTGGCACCTGTCTCAGACACCTTACCTACTGTCTCAGCAGAACTAATAAATTCTGCACACTCAGCTCCAAACTTTGAATCTTGCAGCATGGCTAATCAACTAATTTCACCCTTGACATCTCTCAGCAAACCTGTGATGGATGTCATTTTGGAGGCTAGAAGGCCTAGTACTAGAAAATCTTATGCTGACAAATGGAAAAGATTCTGTGCCTGGAACCAATCACAATGAATAAGCACAGCAATGCCCAATATTCCTCAGATTTTGCAATACTTCACTGAGATGCTTCACAAGGACCTATCTTTTTCTACAATAAAAATCCATGCCTCTGCCATTTCAGCTCATTACAACACAGAAGCTCCCCTCTTCTCTCATCCTCTGCTAAAGCAGTATCTCAGAGGGGTCAAAAATTTAAGACCTCCCAGGAGAGCACCAACTCCTGCAAGGGACCTCAATTTTGTTTTGAAAAAACTCACTCTCCCTCCTTTTGAGCCAGCTGCTACTGCGGACATAAAATTTCTCTCTTGGAAAACAGCTTTCCTTTTAGCAGTCACTTCAGCTAGAAGAATTTCAGAATTACAGGCTCTCATGGCAGTGGAGCCTTTCATTATTTTTCATCCGGACATGGTGGCTCTCAGGACCAATCCATCCTTTATGCCTAAGGTGGTATCCAGTGTGGCCCTTAATCAGACCACTCATCTGCCAACTTTCTTTCCCAATCGACAGAACAAGGGTGAGCGGATTCTGCATTCATTGGATGTACACAGACAACTTGGATTCTACTTAAACAGGACAAAATCTCTAAGAAAATCTGAACAACTATTGGTGGCATTTGCAGCAGTGGCAGAGGGAAAGGCTATTTTATAGCAGACTGTTTCCAAATGGTTAAGACATTGTATTCGTTTCTGCTATATGCACCATGGTAAGACTATCTCCTAGGGGATCAGATCTCATTCCACCAGGGCTGCATCTCCTTCTACAGTCTTTCTCAGAGGTGTTCCTACCAGAGACATTCTAGAAGCTGCTACCTGGAGCTCAGTTCATACGTTCACCAAACATTACCATTTACCTCTCTTCTCTAAATCCAGAGCTGACTTTGCCACTGCTATCCTGAAGGGCCTTATAGCTGCTCCTAATGCTGTATAAATCCATCCTCCCAACCATAGCTTTGGGATTCTACCCAAATGTAATGACTGCAACAGTGAATACACTCAAACATCTACATTTATGGTAAGTGTACACAACTGTACTTTCTTCCATTTTCTAAGTGAATTCAAGTGAGTGTTGAACTTCATTTCTCAGCCACGGTGGGTAGGGAAAACATAAAAAGGATTATTTCTGGTACTGTAATACTTTTTAACTTTAACAAGGCATGAAAATTAATTGAAAATGTTTCCTTTCCTTAGTAATGGCTTGGTCACTTTGAGTTTCCTCAATGTACATAGTCATCGAGGCTACATGTACAGCAATGTTCATTTTTGCCAAAAATCATTCATTTGCCTTGCCAGTTTTTAGCAACAAGTTCCTTTGTCTTGGCCCACTGAGCATTATTTTAATAGTTACATAATTTTCCAGGCAGAACAACCTTTCTTTATGTTCCAATACGCTGTTCATTTTGGATAATATGCACCCGAGTGATTGCTCAACCACTCATCTACCTAATGTTTTGCTTTGTCTACTATCATTAATGCAGGCCACCTAGTAAGCTGAATGGGAGCTACTAAGACTGTGTTCAACAGGCGCTCTGCTTCGTGATAAACTGACTCCTTATTTTTTTAGAGAGTTGGAGTTAATGCTGTTCCAGAGTTGTTAGACTTCTAGCGTATGCAAGCTGGCTTATTGGTAGTGTGTAGTAGTCCCATTTCCTGATACCTTTGCCACTGTATTACATTAGCAGATTGGTTCTAGCTGTTCATGTTATGATTTATTTTGCAAGAAATTAATTGTATAGTGCCTTGGTAGCATATTTTCTTGTTTCCTCTTTTTTTTCCTATATGGTGCTCCCTCCAAATGATGTCACACAGTGCTAGATTTGATCCTCTTTTTACAGTGCAATGACTTATTTGGTTTCAGTACTAAGAGAACTCTTGCATTGTGATTGTGTCTCCAATACCTACATGTCAGTATGCCTGGGGTCTGATTGTCTCCTTCTGCTTAAAGTAAAATTCTGTGCAAATGCCATCCATTCCTGTTGTGTCTACATTTCTTAATATAGTATAACAGAACGTTACAACTCCAAGAAAATAACAGTAAGCTCTGTTTGCAAATAAAAAAGCCACTTTTTGCACCAAAAGCAAAATATGGGATAAGCTGTTATGCCCAACACCATGAGGTTCTTTCATATGTATACTGTAAAAAGCTTGATCACTTTAAGCCAAACTGGAGAAGCCTTTCCTGCATTGATATTAAGACTTGATGAATAGTTTGAAAAAAGTTTGGATGTGGTAGCACATGCAGACAAATAGCAATGCTGTAGTTACATACCATAGGTGAGGGGGCTACTGGGGAACAGCTCCCCCTAGTGTTAAGATGGTATCTTACCAAAATACCCCTGTCTTTTCTCGCTCTTGCTGCTGAGCTTATTGAGGGGCACTGGGACACAGCATATGATGGGAGGATCACCCACATGTTTTTCATGTCTCTGGGTTATCCCTGGGTATTCCAGGGTAGCCCTTGGCCGGCCCGAATACCAGAGACTTAGTATTTCTGCGTCGGTTGCTGTCACTTGAGGACTGACGTCAGTTCGTCAGTAGAGTAAAGTAAGGCAGCCGAAGCCATTACATTAGTCTTTCTTGCCGTGGAGCCCGAGGCAGAAGCAGTTCGCACAAGTGCTGGTCGGCCGCTACCTGAGTTTTCGTCTACCGAATTGAAGTCTTATAAAGCGAAGTACCCTGTTGGGGATCCTGTTTTCTTGCATTAACCAATGTCAGAAAAAGTTAGTAATTGTCTCGCCTGTGGAAAACAGATACCACACAGAGACTTCCACTCTTACTGCGTCACTTTTTTAGGCCCAGACCACGACGTCCCTCGTTGTCTCTTCTGTGCTTTATTCAACGCCTGAACTATCCATCGTCAGGCCCTTATTTTAGCCAGATATTTTTGCTTACAGTCCTCGAATTCCGATATGGCTTCGGCAAGCCATCCGACAGTAGATCTTCTGAAAAAACGTAAAGATAAAGATAGAGACAGACCGCACAGGTCCAGACCTACTGACGAAGCTTCCATTAAGCTAGTCGTCAGTTCTCCGGTACTCAGTGAGGTGCTATCGTAGCCCCTGATGCCTGTTTCTGTTGATTCGCAGGCCGGTACAGAGACCCTTTCAGATTCTGGTATGCTACAAAACTCTTCTTTGACTAAGGATCTTGTGGTCATCTCACCCTTGGATGGGTCCGGAGCCACTGAGCAGGCACCAGCTTCCGAGGAAGGCCTTCGCACTACCGAATCTCGACACAAATCGACATCTTTCGCGACTAACTTTCTTTCTAAAACTACTGAGTTTTTCAGGCCCAGTGTATGAACCACACCCAAGAAACTGACGACCCACTTTCAGGCGCCTGCTACCTTGCCTCAGTCTCAAATGCTTAAAATGGCAGAAGACCGTATCATGCTGATCAGGGGAAGCCAAGCTACCCCCTCCAAAAGGAAAAGAGATCTGTTCCCTGTTGTTTTGTCTGAACAAGACTCAGACGAATCTGATGCATCTGAATATGAAGACATGCAACCCCTCTCCACTTATGAGCAGCCTCTCCCCAGAGGATTTTTCCTTCGGGGAAACCCTCCATACCTTAAGGGAGCATTTCCAATGGGAAAGTCAGGACTACCCTCAGTCTTAAGAGACTCAGGGAATTCCTAGATCTTCCACAACACAGACCTTTGGCCATCCCTCCAGTCCTGGATGTTGTGGAGGATGTTTTCTTCGAATCCATCTCAACTCCTGACGCCCTTCCGCCTGCTCCCCGAAAACCAGACAGGTAGTATAGAGTGCCCGACTCACACAAATATCTTTTTAAAAATCATACAGTTGACCCTGAGGTCATTTCTCAATGGCCAAAAGGGATTAAAGCTGCCTCTGCTAAGAATCCCACCCACTCAGACAGGGATTCCCGAGCATTGGACAGATGGGGTGAAAAAGTATACATCTCGGCTACTCTTGCTATCAGGGCACTAAATTGTCAGTTCCATATGGTGAAATTTCAGCAACATACCTTGGAACTCCTTAAACAAAAAATGGCTTCTTTTCTTGCTTGGACAGAATCTAAAGATTTGCAAGAGTTAATCTATTCTGGGCAGCAGTCACTGGATCTGTCATTAGAAGACATGCATGGTTTAAGGAACAGCCCCTGCCAGACCATGTCAGATCTAAACTGTTGGATGCTCCCTTGCACAAAGATAACTTATTCGGCACTAAGGTAGAAGAGGTCTTAAAAAAGTTGAAAGTAAAAGCAAAATCTATGCAAACAGCTAAAGATTTCTTGCAGGTCCAGCCCCCTAGGTTTAGCAGGCATTGTCCCTCCAAACACTGGTCCTTTCCTGCTCCCAGTAAACCGGCCCAGCCTAGGCCCCATGGAAGCAGACCCCCCCAGACAGCAGCCCCAGGGAATGCAGAGATCTAAGCAGTGGGCTACCTCCACTTCAAAACCTGGGAGTTCTAAGCCACCCCCTTATGGTAAGAACTCACAAAGACTCACCTCCTCCACCCCCTCCCTCTGCCCACCTTCACTTACCCTAGGAGGATTTCACTTGAGCACCTGGGCCACCATTACCAAGGACCACTGGGTTCCGAACGTTGTGTCTCAGGGATACAAATTTTCCTTTACCCTTCCAACCTCAGAAGGGTTCCCAGATCTACCTCCATATCAGAGGGCAGAGGCACAAAAGCAAATCCTTTCCCTGCTCTCTGTGAGAGCAGTAGAGCACCTTCCTGCGGAACAGATAGCCCAAGGGTTCTACTCCAGACTTTTTCTGGTGCCCAGAAAAGAAGGCACCTGGCACCCCATCCTCTATCTATCCATTCTAAACACTTTTCTGGTAATCCCAAAATTCAAAATGCTCAACCTCCAGCATCTCTACCCATGCCCTCCAAGGACACTTGGCTAGCCACCCTAGAACTAAAATAGGCCTACCTCCACATTCCTGTCAGGGAATCATGCAGGAAATATATCTGCTTCAGGGCAGGATCTCAACACTTTCAGTTCTCTGTGCTTCCCTTTGGCTTATCTACTGCTCCCAGAGTTTTCACAAAATGTCTGGCTCCGGCCATTGTCTTTTGCAGACAGAGAAATATTCAGATTTACCGATACTTAGATGACTGCCTTATTCAGGCAGACAGCCAGGAAAAGCTGCTCAAGCACCTGGCCTTTGTAAAGACCCTGCTAACCTCCCTAGTGTACACAATCAATGAAAAGAAATCCAAACAGGTGCCCAACCAAAGGATAATCTTCCTGGGAGCAAGTCTGGACACAGCATCCCAGATGGCGTACCTTACTCCAGAGAAACAAATTTTCCTGACAGCCTACTTCTCTCAACTAGCCACCAGGCCCCACCTAACTGCAAGGAAGATCCTGCAAGCTCTGGGGTTCATGGCATCTTGCATACTACTCATTCCATATGTCGAACTGCATATGAGGAAACCTCAGTGGTACCTAAAGAGCCTTTGGTGTCAGCACTCTCAAGACCTGGAAACTCTTCTACCTATAATTCCATGCCTCAGAAAAGATTTTCTCTGGTGGGAAACAGCGTGCTCCTACAACAAGGGAATGCCTTTCTTCCCACCCCCTGCACAGAGGCCCTCACCACAGATGCATCAGACTATGCTTGGGGTGCACACCTGGACAGCAGGTGCATACAGGGCCAATAGAGCCCACAGCAAATCCCTCTGCACATCAGTCAAAAATAAATGATGGCTGTGCAGCATGCCTTGATAGCTTTCAAGCCCCTTCTCTCTCCAGGGGCTCTCCTGATCAAAACAGACAGTACCACTCTGGTGTGGTACATCAACAAGCAGGGAGGACTCATTCCTACCCTCTGTGCAGGCTGGCCATGGCCCTTTGGCATACAGCCTCTGCCATGCAAGTACACCTGTTAGCACAATTACTACCAGGCTCTCTCAACTCTCTGGCAGACCAATTAAACAGAAATCTTCTGGACCCACACGAGTGGCAACTCACCAGAAGTACCTTCACCTTCATCATTATTCTCTTTCGGCTTTTCCCGTTAGGGGTCGCCACAGCGGATCATCTCTTTCCATTTCTTCCTATCCTCTGCATCTTGCTCTGTCACACCAACCACCTGCATGTCCTCTCTCACCACGTCCATAAACCTTATCTTAGGCCTTCCTCTATTCCTCTTACCTGGCAGATCCATCCTTAGCATCTTTTTCCCAATATACCCATCATCCCTCCTCAGCACATGTCCAAACCAACGCAATCTCGTCTCTTGCTTTGTCTCCAAACTGTCCAACATGAGCTGACCCTCTAATATACTGATTCCTAATCCTATCCATCCTAGTCACACCGAGTGCAAATCTTAACATCTTTAACTCTGCCACATCCAGCTCTGACTCCTGCCTTTTTGTCAATGCCACTGTCTCCAACCCATATAACATAACTGGTCTCACTACCCTCTTGTAGACCTTCCCTTTCACTCTTACTGGTAGCCGTCTGTCACAAATCACTCCTGACACTCTTCTCCACCCATTCCACCCTGCCTGTACTCTCTTCTTCACCTCTCTTCCACATTCACCATTACTCTGAACTGTTGATCCCAAGTACTTAAACTCGTCCACCTTTACCAACTCTACTCCCTGCATCCTCACCATTCCTCTACCCTCCCTCTCATTTATACACATATATTCTGTCTTAGCCCTGCTGACCTTCATTCCACTGCTCTCTAGAGCATATCTCCACCTCTCCAGAGTCTCCTCAACCTGATTCCTACTCTCACTACAGATCACAATGTCATCTGCAAACATCATAGTCCACGGGGCCTCCTGTCTGATCTCATCTGTCAACCTGTTCATCACCACTGCAAATAAGAAAGGACTCAGAGCTGATCCTTGATGTAATCCCACCTCCACCTTAAACGGATCTATCACTCCCACTGCAGTCCTCACCACTGTCACACTACCCTCGTATATATCCTGTACCACTCTTACATACTTCTCTGCCACTCCCGACTTCCTCATACAATACCACAACTCTTCTCTAGGTACCCTGTCATATGCTTTCTCCATGTCTACAAAGAGACAATGCAACTCCTTCTGACCTTCTCTGTATTTCTCCAACAACACTCTCAGAGCAAACATTGCATCTGTAGTGCTCTTTCCTGGCATGAAACCATACTGCTGATCACTAATCATCACCTCCCTTCTTAACCTTGCTTCCACTACTCTTTCCCATAACTTCAAGCTGTGACTAATCAGTTTTATCCCTCTGTAGTTACTGCAGCTCTGCACATCACCCTTATTCTTAAAGATAGGTACCAAAACACTTTTTCTCCACTCCTCAGGCATCCTCTGACTTTCCAAAATTTCATTAAACAATCTAGTTAGAAATTCCACTGCCATTTCTCCTAAGCACCTCCATGCTTCCATTGGTATGTCATCTGGGCCAACAGCCTTTCCATTCTTCATCCTCTTCATAGCTGCCCTTACTTCCTCCTTGCTAATCTGTTTCACTATCCCCCCATCATGCAACCTTCTCTCTCTTTCATTCTCTTCATTCGTCAGCCTCTCAAAATACTCTTTCCATCTACTCAACACACACTCCTCTCTTGTGAGTATGTTTCCCTCACTGTCCTTTATCACCCTTATCTGCTGCACATCTTTCCCAGCTCTGTTCCTCTGTCTAGCCAATCGGTACAGGTCCTTTTCTCCCTCTTTAGTGTCCAATCTCTCATACAACTCTCCATATGCATTATCCTTAGCTTTCGCCACCTCTCTCTTTGCCATGCACCTCATCTCCTTATACTCATGTCTACTTTCTTCATCTCTTTGACAATCCCACTTCTTCTTCGCCAGCCTCTTCCTCTGTATACTCTTCTGTACTTCCTCATTCCACCACCAGGTCTCCATGTCCTCCTTCCTCTGTCCAGGTGTCACACCAAGCACCTTTCTAGCAGTCACCCTTACTAGTTCTGCTGTAGTTACCCAGCTATTTGGTAACTCTCCTCTGCCTCCCAGTGCCTTTCTTAACTCTTCCCTAAACTCCACTTCACAATCACCCTTTTTTAACTTCCACCATTTAATCCTTGGCACAGCTTTCACACTCCTCCTCCTCTTCTTGATCACCAACGTCATTCTACAGACCATCATTCTATGCTGCTTAACTACACTTTCCCCTGCCACCACTTTACAGTCTCCAATCTCCTTCAGACTGGCCCTCCTACATAGGATATAATCCACCTGTGAGCATCTTCCTCCACTCTTGTACATCACCCTATGCTCCTCCCTCTTCTTAAAATACGTATTCATCACAGCCATGTCCATCCTTTTTGCAAAATCCACAATCATCTGACCTTCTGCATTCCTCTCCTTAACACCATACCTACCCATCACTTCCTCATCCCCTCTGTTCACTTCACCAACATGCCCATTAAAGTCTGCTCCAATCACTAGTCTCTCACCCTTGGGTACACTCACCACAACTTCATCCAACTCACTCCAAAATTTCTCTTTCTCATCCATCGCACATGCAACTTGTGGAGCATATGCACTAACAACATTCATCATTACACCATCAATTTCGAGCTTCATAAACATCACTCTGTCAGACACTCTCTTCACGTTTAAAACATTCTTGGCATATTGTCCCGTTAGTATAACCCCTACCCCATTTCTCCTGCCATCCACACCATGATAAAACAATTTGAACCCATTTCCTAAACACCTGGCCTTACTTCCCTTCCATCTGGTCTCTTGCGCACACAATATATCAACCTTCCTTCTCCTAATAACTCACAAATGGGGAACCCAGAAGGTCGACCTCTTTGCCTCCCACACCAACCATCAGCTGCACAAATTCTGCACCTGGGAGCATCACTGCATGGCTTGGAAGGTGGATGCCCTGTCCTTTCCCTGGGTCAATCTATCAGTCTATGCCTTTCCTCTCCTACCTCTCATCCCCAGGGTACTGCTCCAAATAAGGGAGGAAAAACCAAGGACCATTTTTATAGCTCCAGACTGGCCCCGGCAACACTGGTACCCTTTGCTCTGCAGCCTGTCCCTGCTACCCCCATGGCATCTTCCTCAGATTCCAAACCTCCTGACCCAGAGGGAAGGGCAGTTCATGCATCCCCAATTGCAAACACTCAGTTTGGCAGCTTGGCTTTTTCCATAACCCCGAACCAATCTGCCAGTCTCAGTAAACAGGTTCTGGATGTTATCAGTGAGGCCAGACGCCCTAGCATCAGAAAGTCTTATGCTGATAAATGGAAAAGGTTCTGCACCTGGATCCAGGCTAAGGGAGCCACTATGGCACAGCCCTCCCTCTCATCCTGGATTACTTAGCTGACCTACTACACAGTGGCCTCTCTTTCTTCTCTATAAAAATTCATGCCTCTGCTATTTCTGCTCATTTTCCCTCTGAGCAGCCACTTTTCTCACACCCTCTGATCAAACAGTTTCTAAGAGGGGCTAACAACTTGAGACCACCTAGAAGGGCACAAACACCAGTTTGGGACCTTAACTTCATATTGGAACAGCTCACCCTGCCCCCCCCCTTTGAACCAGCTTCTTCTGCAGAGCTAAAGTTTCTCTCCTGGAAGACAGCATTCCTTCTGGCCATCACTTCAGCCAGAAGAGTCTCTGAGCTGCAAGCACTCATGGCTGTGGAACCCTTCATCATCTTCCATGCAGACAGGGTATTCCTCAGAACCAACCCATCCTTCATGCCCAAGGTGGTGTCCAGTGTGGCTTTCAACCAAACCATTCATTTGCCCCCCTTTTTTCCTAATCCCCAGAACAAGGGGGAAAGGATTCTTCACTCTCTAGATGTGCACAGACAGCTCAGATTTGGTGTAGACAGGACTAAATCCTTCAGAAAGTCTGATCAATTGCTGGTTAGCTTTGCTACAGGGGCAGAAGGCAAAGCAATCTCCAAACAAACCATTTCCAAATGGATAGCACACTGCATCCATTTCTGCTACAAACAGCATGGAAAGCCTCCCCCAGGGGGTCAGGACACACTCCACCAGAGCAGCCTCCACCTCTGCAGCTTTCCTCAGTGGAGTCCCCACCAAGGACATCCTGTAGGCTGCCAGCTGGACATCTGTTCACACTTTTACTAAGCATTACCACCTGCCTCTTCTCCAAGTCCAGGGCAGGGTTTGCCTCTGCAGTGTTGCAGGGCATCCGAGCCAGCCCCTAGTTTCATTGACTTACTCCACCCTTTTCCTCAGCTTTGGGAATCAACCCAAATGTAATGACTACAACAGTGAAACACGAAGAACATAGTACAGTTGTGTACACTTACCATACATGTAGATCTTCGAGTGTATTCACTGCTGCAGTCCTGGTTTCACTCCCTCCATCCCCCTTTCTTCTCTTTCCTTACAAGGGACTTATTGGTATTTATTTTCCACTGGTGGGGTTTCTTCCACCAGACCCTGGCCTCCTACTTGGGGGCTCCTGACAGGTTAGGGCAAAACAAAACTGATGTAATGGCATCGGCTTCCTCACTTTATATTACTGATGACCTGACGTCAGTCTTTAAGCGACAGCAACTGACACAGAAATACTAACTCTCTGGTATTCGGGCCGACCGAGGGCTACCCTGGCAGGGATAACCCAAATGTGATGACTGCAACAGTGAATACACTCGAATATCTACATTTAAGTGTACACAGCTGTACTTTTTTCCTTTCTTATGTCCCTTCTTTTGATTCTGCCTTCTCCCTACTATTCTCCACTCACTCTTTCTTCCTAAAGTCATATTGCTCTAAATCCATGTTTATCTGTTACAGCTTTTCTGCGCGCACTCTAAATCTGCTTTTCCCCCTTTTCTCTCCCTGTCCCTACATTGGATTGCTCCTTTTGTATGCTGCTGCTTGCGTGTATTTCTGTAAATATCTCTGTCAGTTCTGTACTGCATGCTCTTGTTGTTTTCATTGTTTAAATGGCCCAGTTACTGTCATTATTTATGTTTTGTATATGTATCCTCGTATCTTGTGTTTGCCGAATTATATTGTCATTTTATATCTATACATCTGTATCTCTGTCACTGTTAATATAAACCAGAGGGGAAAAAGGTCACACAGGCAAACTATTCAGTAACAATTGCTAGAAAGACCCAGCAAAGCTGGAGTTTTTACTCTTAATACCTTAAATCTTCTGCAGTGGAGGCCCATAGAATATACGGAAACAACCCCATGAGAATATACCAGTGTTTCAGCTATGGGTACACACACACACACACACACACACACACACACACACACACACACACACACACACACACACACTATATATAAATTTATAAGTAGTTGCTGTGTACTGCCTTTAGCCTGAGTTGTGACTGAAAAGGGTTCTCTTACTAGCATACTTTCCCAGTTAACAAATGTTAAATAATCAGACAAGGAAAGGGAAAAAAAAGTCTTTCTCCAACTGTTGAATAATATTTCCACTGAAAATTCCCCCCAAAATTGGTAGTTTTTCTAGTCCCTGGGATCTCCAGTAGTCATGTCGTTAAACTTGTGCTTGATGGTACAGCTTTCATTGTGACTCTGTTCCCCTCTTCTTGAGCCAGTTACCTACTCACTTCACAAGCTTATGTAGGCTGCCCTTCATAGATATGCCAGTTGTATTATATGTGGCATTAGACTAAATGCTTTGTTGGTCTGTCCAGCAAGTGGCTGGCTACTTTATCTTACAAGCCTTTTTACCAGGACTTGAAGCCAGCCCACTGGAGCAGAAGAAGTGGTCACAGGTCTGATTTGTGATTCTGATTATCTTTGTTCGAATACCGGACTTTGTGTCATCGGGAAGACTGGGGGTATTGAGAAGTGCATGCCAGCTGTCCTTGTCTCGGGGGAGGATGTGGGCCTTTTCTGCGAAGCTGCAGACCATAAGGGAAGCCTTTTTTTCCTGTCCTAGACAGTGCATATATGTGTTCGCGCAGGAAGCATTGATGTTGTACATCTTCTGTGAATGTCTGAAAGGTTTTTTTTTGCCTTACTGTTTGCTTCATCTCAACAGCCATCCTTAGTGCCCTGTGCCCATTGCCAGGTCTGCCAGTTACTTTATTCTGTCCCCAAATGGTGATCAGTGTTATGTGACATAAAACCTAAGGATGCTCTGGGGACAGAATGTCAGTACCATCTACCTTCAGCTGGGGTGGTTCTGTTACAGCCTGTCCTGGTTACCTTTACCTCTCTACAGTTATCTGGTTAGGTTTTGAAGGGCAGGAGCATAATGGGAATCTGTGGCATCTCACCCCATATCCACAGTAGCTCAACCATTTCCCCACCCTAATCCCCAGTTTGGACTACACCCTTCCTGCATTGCCCTCAGCCCTGCCAGGAAATTATACAGATCGCCCACATGACTCCTTCCTCTAATCCCTCCCCTGCCAGCACTTCAGCACCTCAGGTGCCTGATCTGCTAATCCTTCTTATTACTGTTAGTGATTCATCTCTATGTTCATGCAACATTTTGTTTATATTCATAATACTTGTTAGTTTGCTTGTCTTTTGTAATTTATATGTGTTGGGCTATGATGAAATAGGTCCATTTGGATTAATCAAACCTGGGTGACCTGGGCTATAGTCAGGGTTTTATCCCTGTACAGCATGGCACTGGCCATATCTTGTGGGAAAGTCATGGAACTGGCTAGTCAGGGAATCAAGAAAAGTCTCCACATGACAACAGATTGGCACCATAATAGGACACGCTGTTCTCTTTTCTGCCTACTTGCTCATTCTACCAGGATACCACAGTGCTGTTATGTACAACAGGGTCTCGGTCTTGGCAGGCATAAGCTGAATGATCACTTGGTAATGGGGCATAGATGCAGAAATACAGGAGGAGCTCCTGGACATAATTCCTTTCTGTCATTGTGTGTAATGTACCTAGTCAGCCACTGTAGCTAGGTAGCACGTGTATAAGTTACTGAGCACGTGCCAAGATCAGTGCCATTTTGTATAGTCAGTCAGAATGAATGTAGGCATGAATGGAGATGCACATGCGAGTGTGCTTGAAGTAATGAGTCAGTCAGTTAGCATAAGTATATGTTCCAGTTACAGCTCCCGATGTGTGTATGTACAATAAACAGCTGAAACCCATCACAGTGCCTCAGCGTCTCATCTGAATACAAGACACATGCCACAGTTCCTCAGTAAATGATCTATGGTAGGAAAGGACCCCCCCTAGAAAAAAAGAAAATAAGAAAAAGTTTTGTATGACACAGCTTTAATGCTGGATCAGATTATCTGTCCTTCAATCAGTGTCTTCCATGAACCATTGTTAATTCTGACCCTATAGGCCATTGTTTCATAATCCCTAGTTCATCTCCCTGATGTCATTGTGTATCACCTTCCCCAGTACAGAGTTTGATGGTCTGAAGTAGTTTGGATTTATGTTTAACTCTCTCCTTTTGCACTGCAGTCAGCATGCGAGTACCTAACACAAGTAAGGGACAAACTGTTGGTATGAACACAGGAGATGCTTCATACCATGTGACTTTTTACTTTGCAATATTGAGATATTCTAGCATTTGTTTTTTTTTTTTTTTTTTGAAGAAAAAATGTATTGCAATTTGTTGTCTATATTCTTAGTCAAAGGTTGGGATAGGGAGTAAATGAAAACTTAATTTTTTAAGTAATACTGCATAGGTATGGATCACAGCAAAATACAGATTTGACATGCATTCTTGTATTTTTATTTTGTATGTTAAATGAGTTGTGTGGGATGTACAGGGATACATTTTTGTAACACTGTTGCATTAAATTCCATGGTCATTTGTAAGAGATTTATATTAGAATGAGAAAACTGTAAAGCAAATTTTAACTAGCAATGCGGTGGTGGTGCTGCGGTAGCGTTGTCGCCTCATAGCAAGACGTTGTCCTGTTCGATTCTCAGCTAAAGCGTCTTCTGTGTGGGGGTATGCGTGAATGGGCGTGCCTTCGTTGAAGGTTGTGCATCAGGGCTGGTAACCCGGTATGTAAAAATCCACTACCAATCATTAGCGGACCGAAGTTCCGCTGTGGCGACCCCTAACCAGGAAAAGCCGAAAGACACAAACAAACAAACTGATTCCAGGGAATAACAGTTTTGTCTCTTACTGTTTGTTTGTGTCTTTCGGCAAGGTAAAGGTCAAACAGAAGTGCATGTTAATACACAGATTGACCTTCATTCTTGATGTGAAAATGTACCGTGAACCTAATTGCTCCTAGTTATTTGGATTCTCAGTCACTTTTTGTTGGTGGACTATAGGGTCTTGATAGAATGAACATCCATAAAATGTACCAATAATGTATAGTGTAAACCACGTTTGAATGTTTATTGGTGATGTGAATTAAGAGAGTATAAGAGCCCGCCTGCTTCATGTAGATTTCACTACTGCTGATCAAGTCACACACAGACGTGTGTAGTTCTCCTCAGCCCTAGCTCTGGTAAGGAAAGAAAAATATACTGATGATTCAGTGCAGAACAGTGTCATGATATCCAAGTAGTGAGAAGTAACAAGTTTTTATGTCAGATAACTGGGGCTTTATAACTAACTAATGTCACACTGACTCATTTCATTGTACCTTCTGAAGATAACTGGATTATAAATGACCTAGCTTTGAATTTGTGATGTGATATGCATCTTTCCCACAAATAGTACAAATGACATTTCAGTGTAGTTTGTAAGCTAGCATGGTGTAGGGCACATGTGCAGAGTACATCTAGAACAATGTCGTTTTTGTGTAGTAAACTGTGAAACAATATTTACACAAAGCCAATAGACAGCTCTTTTTTTTCCCTTCCCACGTCAATTCTGCATGGGTGTTTTCATATGCACCCTTTATTTAATGTAATTACCTCTAAGATTACTGCATCTATGATAGAATGGTATTTCCCAGAGAACTGTACATAACCTTGTTGTCAAATACATGTGTTTTTCCTCATGTTTGCTCATGTGAAAACTAATCTCTCACTGCTATCTTTCAGTATACTGTTCTACTACACCATTGTTAAAATTGTGTCGAGATATGGTTACCAAGTTGTCCCATGTTTATTATCCTGTTTCAGCTTTAGTAGATTTACTGGAAGTTGTATCAACATACCTTTTTAGACAAACATTAGTCAGACTGAAGAACTCTTTTGGCCCCCTATGTTTATCTTGGCAGTGAGCACAAAATGTTGATGCTTTTGGGTAGACTACACTTAACCTTGTGTCATACTTAATGTTACTGTGTCTTACAGTACAGAGAATTTAGGTCTGAATTTTATCCCCAGGCAGCAGATGTAAAGCTTTCACTTTCACATTTACAGTTGATTGTACTATTTTCTACCCTTTAATAAAATGTTTGGCATGTTTCGGTAAGGTGTTAAAATACGACTGCCATAGTAACATAAAAGGAAAATCTGTCAGTGGCCATGCCTTACTATGTGTCATGGAAGAAATCCAGAACTTATGGTTTGAGTGGGTTTGCTGTGGGAATAACAAAGCACTGCAGTAGCCAGATGTTTTGTTTTTCTAAAAGGTGGTAATACGAGTTTCTTCCTGCACATTGTTCTGTGGGGGATGGTGCTTTGGGTGTTAGAACTTATGGAGAAGGCAGAACACATACCCAGTTAATGTAGTGAAGTCTTTGTGTCTTGGGACTTCGGCATTTTTTTGTGGATTCATGGAACCAGTCAATCCTGGAAAAATTGCACTGTCCAGTCTTTAGAGTGACAGCAGTCTGTGCACACACCAGACTCAGCCCACTTAACACTTTTGGTAACTAGAATATTTCAGTGATAAGGGCCTGGGTACAAGGAGCTACTGATCTTGACTGTGCACAAGAGGAGCAGAAGAAGATTAGGTCTCAATGGAAAGTCTGCTGCTAGTTCTGGCAAATCGTTGAAGGGTGCAAGCCAGCCAAACAAGACGTAATGTACTAGTTTTCCAGCATTTTTCCTGAGCAGTATTGAAGGACAGGTGCCTACGGTTATTAAGGTGACAGTGGTTTACTTTGCAGAGGCTGTGGAACAAAGGACTGTGAATTGTGCTGGCAGGTTTTTTTGTAAATGATCTCCAGTCTCATTCAGGGGTTCTATTCTAGCAAATTATTAGGAAGTGTATTAGTGCAACACCCACATCTACCCACTTCGTGACTATCAAAACCATTCAGTGATGAAGCAAGTCAGACTTCCAGGGTTAGAAATGTAGGTTGTAACAGGCAGTGACAAAATGTTATATAGTAAAAGTCTAATTGTTGTTTCTTTTTTTTAGCTTTACAGAACATACCAGCAGTAGTTTTGTATATTAGAAAGTAGTGGGTAGTATTACTGAGTGCTAGAAAGGTAAATGCACACACTGAAACAGTGCATTACCCCCCCCCCCCCATGAAAGATTACTGCCAACTGTAGTACTTTAGATATAATTTTGTCCCACTATCCCATTACCCCCCCCCCCCATGAAAGATTACTGCCAACTGTAGTACTTTAGATATAATTTTGTCCCACTATCCTTTTGTGACTGACTCCTTCAGAAGGGGTTCTTGTCATTTGATCAGCAGTACTTTTGTTAGTGCTGCGTGATCAAACAAAAAAGAACAAAACAACTTTCACCAACAGACGAGTTTTCTTTCTTAATTCTCAAAAATGAATATATGAAAAAAAACAAAACCACAAAGATCACAATGGAAACATTCCACCAGCAGTTTAATATCCTGGTACCTCGGCTGGTCGCCTTCAAGGGATAACCAGTACAGAAATCTTCCACATAAAATATTCACAATAATCACTCAATAAATCGAATAACATTCAAAATCCTATCATTTAAAGTGACCAGTGCTCCTAATATAACATATTAAATAACACACATCCCTGTACACAAAATTTAATACAGTTTATGATTTTATAATTTTTGTAATACATTCACATTAAACAGACCCTTACCCATATACCATCATGCCAAATTCAAAAAATTAAGGACAACCTCCTGGTTTAAACCCCTAGGAAAAAGAGTACTGTAACTGATGTGGTTTCCAATTGGTTCAGTTTTCAGCAAAATCCACCCCAGTATCAAAAATAGGTTGAGCCAAAATGCTAAAAACTAAGGATTCCCCGTTACCTGAATGCATCTTCATAAAGTGGTCACCACAGGGCTATTGGTATTACCTTTCCTGATATCTGCTAAATGTTCTAAAATTCTAATTTTAACTTTCCTTTTGGTCTGTCTCACATACCACTGCACCATATCACACCTGCACCCCAAAATATACACACGGCTGGCAATTAAATCTACCATGTGATTCAAATTTCTGACCATTTATCATTGTGTTGGATATATTTCTAATCCTCCCACATACACTACACTTCCCACAAGGGAAAGAGCCCAATGGTCTGCTAAACATAATTCGTTCCAAAATGGTTCAAAAGTTCCTTCAAGTTACAAAAACGGCTAAAGTTAGATGTTCTGGGAATAATTTTCTTAGATTATTATCTATTATCTATAATTTATCTATTATTATCTGCGATAATCATTGGCCAAAAATTTGATACCACCTTCCTCATCATGTTAGAAAAAGGACTGAATCTCGTAACATAAAACAATTTATTACTAGCATCTTCAATTTCTGGATCATAATGAGCTCATCACTATTACCACGATTACCCCGATTAACATGAACAATCCCATTTTCCACTTATTCTTAGCCTTTACCAGGATATCCCTTGAGTAGCCAACTGATGCACAAAGTGAACATTTGCCTTGTAGCAAAACAGCAAGAACCACCAGTATATCCAACAAGTTTAATAAAACTGTGACATCTTGGGCAAAGCCTTCAGGGAGTATAACACAAAGTAAAAAACTCGCCCCATATATACACATAACAAATAAAATCATACAATTAAAGAAGTACTCTCCAATGACATTCTTCATTTAGTCCCCTTGGAGACAGGGTATCACATTTTAAAATGTAAGTAGATTCTTTTAAAAACAACTGTTTCTTGATAAAAGAAACATCAAATCTAGATATTTGTATTTTTTTCCAAAACAGTGCCTCGCAGCCCTTTACTGTCTCCATCATGAAACAACTAAAATGTTCAGCTGTAGAGCTCTCTGCTTTTGTATTAACAGTGTACCTCACACGCTCTAAAATTCTAGTTTCAAGTATCCCTCGAGTAGCTCCTGACCAAAAGTCTTTCTTCCACTTCAGCCAAAAATCTATCCTTGGACCCCATTTCAGAAGTATTGAACCAAATCCCCCTGAATTCCCCATAAGGTAATGAATTAATAAGGTGCTGGGGGGTGCATACTAGTTGCATGCAATAAATTATTAACTGCTGTGTCTTACCTATATGGCACAAACTTAACCTTACCCCACTCATCAACAAAAAATTGAACATCCAAAAAATTGGTACTATTTTGAGCCATGTAGTAACTGAATTGTAAACCATGAGCATTCAGATTCAATATGTCTGCAAACCTAACAAAGTCAGCCATGGTACCCCTACAAATAAAAAATAAATCATCTATGAAACGGTTATATAGGATGACGTCTTCTACATAATATCTCTGTGCATAGATGAAACATTTTTCAAATTCCCCCATATACAAAATAGCATAAGAAGGGGCAAGTGGTGCCCCCATAGCTGTTCCTTTGATCTGTAAATAATATTCCTTCTCAAAATAAGTATGTGATAAACAAAATTCAAATAATTCTAAAACAAATGAACTACGTGGACCTTCACCCATGATGCCTGCAATTGCCTCAGGGCCCCTTCTAGAAACAATGTTAGTGTATAATGTAGAAATGTCCATAGAAACCCAAAAATAATCCTGTTGCCATTTAACATTCTAAAAAATAGAACATAGCTCCTGTGTATTTTTAATGTGTGCTGGCACTAGGTTCAAATATTTCTTTAACAAGGAATCCAACAGTACCCCCACATTCTCCAAATATGAACCAATACCTGACACAATTGATCTCCCGGGAGGCTTCCTAAAGTCTTTATGAACTTTCAGAATGGCATAAAATGTAGGGTCTCTGGGCTTAACAATGCATAATTTCTTAACATTTTGTGCTGACAGAAGTCCTAATCTCTCTCCCTTCTCCATTAACTCCAGCAACTTATTTTTAAAATGAGACAGAGGGTTATAGGATAATTTTGCATAGCTTTTACCATCATTCAACAATTTAAAAAATGTTTCATTGTTTCCCACTTTATCCATGATAACCCAATTTCCCCCTTTGTCTGTCTCTTTAAAAACGTACTCACCCACATTTCCACATAAACCTTTCAATTCACATCACTCATCTTTTGTTAAATTGAAATCTTTGTATTTAAACTTTTTAAATTCCCTTTCAATATTACTTATCAGTAATTTTTCAAACATGTTAACAGTAGCAGACAATTTTGGGGGATAAAAAGAATTTTCCAAACATGGTAACTGTGGGATATCTAACCGTCCATAGCCTGTGACGAAAGCAGTATCATTTTCATTAATGTTTGGTAAAATATCACCAAACATGTCCTCATCGCCATAATCATATACTGACATGTTAAGCAGAGAATCCTCTGAACCAAAAGAATCAAAAACAGCATCATGGCAAACTCTTTTAACTTCTTTCCTAGAGAAAAATACTTTCAAATGTAGCTTACGACAAAATATACTTGCCTGTATTAACACATTTACCAAAGTCGGACATTTAGTCGGAACAAACTTTGCCCCATTCAACAATACCCCTGTAGTAATAGTAGAAAGACATAAATTAGATAAATTAATGATTTTCAAAACATCAGTCATACTATTACTTTCAGTGTCCTTAAATGTTGAAAACAATATACCAGCAAGGTTGATTAATTGCGTCTTCCTTTGCGCTTATACCTACTGCCTTTGTTCAGGTTGTTGGGTTGAAACACCTTCGTCTGTTTCAATTGGCTCCCCTGTGTGTCTGATTCCTTGTTCAGGAGCGTCTCAAAAGAGGCAGTCTTTTTGGAAGAAGTCTCTACTAATGAACCAGATGAATCACGCCAAACGTACGAGAACCATCTGATCTCAAGTTAAATCTCTCCTGGTGTGGTTTCCATTGTCGCTGGTACACAGTGCCAATAGCAAAATCATTTATATCTCTAGACAGTTTTTTTTCTCTTTCTGATCACTTTAAATTATGGTATTTTGAATGTTAATTGATTTATTGAGTGATTATTGTGACTATTTAATGTGGAAGATTTTTATACTGGTTATCCCTTGAAGGCGACAAGCCGAGATACAAGGATATTAAACTGCTGGTGGAATGTTTCCATTGTGTTCTTTGTGGTTTTGTGAGTTTTCTTTTTTCTCAACTATTGTGTGACATTTAAATTCAGAGGGTGTTCCCCCATGGGATGCGGGGGGTCTTGCCCCCTGCAAAATCAGCTTGCCTTCTAGGTTCCGTAAAACTTGTTTTGCTGCTTTTTTTTGTCAATTTTATTTATTTATTTTATTTTATTTTATTTATTTTATTTTGCATTTGTTTACTGGGATAGTCCGTCTTGGTGCAAGCTCATTTTAAGCAGAGGTCTGGGGGGAAAACTTCAAAACTAAAATATACATAGGCATTGATATAACAATAACAATTACATTTATATAGCAAGACAAGTACAAATGTACATTAAAATCAGTGGCACCTCATATCACAGTATTAAATAGCAGTAAATATTGACATATATAGTATCACAGGTACTGTTTACATAGTACTGAGTGTTTTATTTACATAGTTGGTGTTTAAGGGTAGTTAAGATATGTGCAACAGGGTGATAGTAGCTTATGTTTACTAGATAGCATTTTGTTGATGTTAAAGACTGTTGCAGGTTTAGTTTTGTTAGTCTGGTTAGTATAGATTGAGAAAGAGGAGAGGGGGTTTGAATAGGGAGAGATGTCTGGCATCGTAGCAGGGGTTTTCAGAAGAGGATAGTGCTAGGGGGAAGAAATATCCGGGTTGGGGAAAAAGACATGCAGGGGAGAGATTAGTCAAGGCTGATGCAGGAGCAGATCCCATTGCTCTATAGGTGGTCTTTTAGCTGTTTCTTGAATTGGGTTGGATTTGTAATGTTTAAATTACGTTTGGGAATAGAGTTTCACGTTTTGGAAATATAGTGGGAGTAGAGGGTATCCCCAGCTTTGTTGTTGCTTTTGGAAACTTGTTGGATGGTTTTATGTGAATATCGGAGTTGTCAAGTGTTAGTATATGGTTGAAGCATTTGTTGTAAGGCTGGGGTTCTGTCTGGCTTTTATACTAAATGGTGGGTGATAATTAGTTGGGTGTGGGTTAGGTGTTGGGGGAGTTCTAACCATTTTAATTGTTGTAGGAAGGAGCAGTGTTTAGACCTGTGTGGGGAGTTTTTGGCAAACTTAGCTATTTTGTTGTAGCAGGGTTCGAGTTTGGTAAGTTCAGTTGATGAGGATGGGGGAGGCGTATAGTAGAGTGGATAGGAGTTGAGTTCTGGTGATGTCTAGTCTGGATTGGTTTGTAAGGAATGGCTTGGTGCGGTAGAGAGAGCCTAGTTTGATGTGTTTTTTTTAATGGATTGAGATAAGTGAATGTCAAATTTCAGTTTATCGATTGTCACCCCTAGTAGTTTGATTTGGGAGGTGGCAGTTATGGTGGCATTATTCGAGGAATGTATGTTAAAAGATGTTGGGGCATGGTTGATTTGGTGGGGAGAAAAAGCATCAGCTTGGTCTTATTTGTGTTCAGAATAAGGTTAGCTTTATTTAGCCAAGATTCTACTTCAGAGAAGGATTGTTGTGTGATGTTCTGTAGCTGTGTGAGGGAGGCTGCATTGCATATGAGGGCAGAGTCATCTGCATATTGGATAACTGAGGCGAGCGGGGTGGATTTGTGCAGTTAGTTAGTGAATATGTTGAAGAGTAGGATGCCTAGTATGGAACCTTGTGGGACTCGTCTATTAACAGGGAGTAGAGGTGATAGCTCTTGTTCCCACCTAACAGCTTGTTTTACGTTTAGTTAGGTAGGTGTGGAACCATGCTAGGGTGGAATGGCTAAGGTTTAAGGTGGCTAGCTCTGACAGTAGTTTGAACCAGGTTTCAGTCAGAATGGAAATGTCAGGGGAATATAATTCTAGTGCAGCATAGAGATCATGAACTTTAAAGTCATTAATTTGTTCAGCATTCAGTGGAAGTGCTGTCATTGGATCAACATGTATCCTTCAGAAGTATCACATCGTACCACACTGGGAAGGATTTATCTAGGAGGCCTGTATACTACCAGATTATTTAAAAAAGTAGGGTGCAAAATAATATTGAGAGATATGAGTGCAGACTATCATTATGGTCACCAGGTACATTAAAAGGTTTTACAGAACCTTTCTTGGGCACTTGTAGTAGTGCATGGAAAAGGGAAATGTTCATTAGAAATACTTAATGTAGCCTGATAGCCCTGCTTAGGGGACAGTATAAAATCGGTAAAGATGTGAGCCAGAGAGGTAGGTTTCTTAGTTAAGGCAAGTGGCACACTTATTTTTCCATTGCCTATAAACCTTCTGTATGATCGATCTTTTTACTCATGGAGGATGCACCAGTGTTTCTGTCTGCTGCAAGTTTGTACTTTTACTGTGCTCTATAACTTCTTATGACCCTTGTAAGATTTCTCAGCAGTTTAAGGGGTTCTGATCTAGCAAATTGTTAGAAGGTGGTTCCAGGAGAGACTGGGTAAGACACTAGAACAGTAAATCAGCATTGTTGTTTGGTGTGTAAATCAGGGCAGCTGGCATGTTACATGCCGTATGCTCCTCGATAATTAAAAAGAACTTTAATTTCACAGTAAGAATATTTTTTCTTACTGTATCATTGATGAGAGAATTTTCTAAGTATTATGACTCCTAATTACTATTCCAAGAAACCAGTCTTTTTTAGTATTGAACATATTCAGAGATCGCTAGAGTATTTATTTCAGCGTAGTTCTTTTTTATTTTAGCATAGTTCTTTGTAAGTGTAAGAAAGGCCTCGGTCTTGAGACTGTGCCTATGTCTAGAAAGTTTACCTTACAATTGCATTTGTTTGTCAAATACAACTTGGTGTTACAGAAAGAGAACTTAAGTCTAACTGGTAGCTGTAATATGAATTTTGCCTCTGGGTGGCTAAGACCTATAAGGTAATTAATGCCCAAAATATGATTCCTCAATGGTACAGGTTGTTATACTTTTCACTAACAGCAGTACATGCTTTCAGGATTGACACAGGAGCTGTGGTCTGCTTAAGTGACTTTAGAGTGGCTCAGTAGGTGACTGGAGGTTGTGATGGAAACCTGTTTCAGTTACTTGAGTAAATATTAGCACTTTCTGACTAACAAGCTCACATCTGACAAGTAAGCCCTGTTTTAGACTCATCACTTTGGTTTCGTAATGCCAGCCCTGTAGGAGGTATGTTATTCTTAGATGTTATACTTAAAGAGCTGAATATCTGTCTGAATTATGAAAACTGTTAATTTAATGTAGCTAAGCTCTCAATCAGTAGAAGTGGTGTATGGTTGATACAGGTACAGTTTTAAGCAAATTATTTTGTTAATTAAGCCATTACTATTGTACCCTTTTCTTATACTGGATCACACACTTGTAATAAGCAGTAAAACATTATAACTGTCATCTTCTGTAAAATTGGGGTTGGTAACACTGTCAGCCATTTTATATATCTTTTGATGGGATCCTTGTGAATGTGCAGAATTCCTGAGCACCTCAGAATGACATGCTTTGCTGATGGAACTTTCGTAGTGGTTTCTGTACTTTTTACTGTTTTACTGCACTTCGAAAGCAAACTATGATTGTAGCAGTAGCTTTCCGATTCCAAAACATTACAGTGAATCCATAATCCTTCAGAAGGCTAATGTTTCAGTCACCATACACAGATTTCAACTTCAGGGACAGAACTGGAGGATGTTCTTCATTTTTCACTGTTGCAGTCATCACATTTGGGTTATCCCTGCCAGGGTAGCCCTCATTTAGCCCGAATACCAGAGGATTAATATTTCTGCATCAGTTGCTGTCACTTCAGGACTGACATCAGGTCGTCAGTAGTATAAAGTAAGACAGCCGCCGTCATTACCTTAGTCTTTCTTGCTGAGGAGCCCGAAGCAGAAGCAATTCACACGAGTGCCGGTTAGTCGCTACCTGAGTTTCGTTTTCCAAATTGAAGTTGAAGTCTTCTAAAGCTAAGTACCCCATTGGGGATCCTTTTTTCTTGCTCTAACTGATGTCAGAAAAAGTTAACAATTGTCTCGCCTGTGGAAAGCAAATACCACACCAAGACTTTCATTCTTACTGCGTCACATACTAAGGCCCAGACCACAACGTACCCCGCTGTCGCTTTTGTCCTTTGTTCAATGCCAGAACTGTACGTCGTTGGGCCCTTATTGTAGCTAGATATTTTTGCTCTCAGTCCTTGATTTCCGATATGGCTTTGTTAAGCCATCCAACATCAGATCTTCTGTAAAAACGTAAGGATAAAGACAGAGACAGACCACACAGGTCCAAACCTACTGATGATGCTTCCGTTAAGCTAGTCGTCAGTTCTCCAATCCTCAGTGAGGTGCTTTTGCAGCCCCTGATGCCCGCTTCTGTAGATTCGCAGGCTGCTACTGAGACCCTTTCGGAGTCCGGTATGCTGCAAAACTCTTCATCGACTAAGATGGGTCCAGAGCCGCTGAGCAGGAACCGGCTTCTGAGGAACTACTTCCCACTACCGATTCTTGACACAAACCGAAGACTTCTTTCACATCTTCTGTTCTTTCGAAAACTACCGAGGTTTTTAAGGCCCAGGGTATGAACCACACCCACGAAACCAACGACCCCATCTCAGGCACCTGCTTCCTTGCCTCAGTCTCAAATGCTTAAAATGGCAGAAGACCTTATAATGTTGATCAGGGGAAGCCAAGCTACCACTTCCAAAAGAAAGAGATTTGTCTCCAGTAGTCTTATCTGAACAGGAGTCCGATGCCTCTGAATATGAAGACATGCAACCCCTCTCTGCTTATGAGGATTCTGATGCAGAGGAATCAATTCCTTCAGCCTCTTCACCTGAAGATTTTTCCTTTGGGGAAAACTTTCATACTTTAAGGGAGCATTTCCAATGGGAATGTCAGGACTACCCTCAGTCTAAAAAGAGACTCGGGGATTTTTAGATGATCTACAGCACAGACCCCTGGGTATTCCTCGTGTCCTGGATGATGTTTTCATGGAATCTAGTTTAACTCCTGACACCCTCCCTCCCACTCCCAAGAAACCCGTGTATTACAGAGTCCCTGACTCTCACACATTTCCTTTCAAAAATCCTACTGCTGACCCTGAGGTTATCTCCCAAGGTCCTAAAGGAATTAAAGCAACTTCTGCTAAGAATCCCTCCCCCTCAGATAGGGATTCCCGAGCTTTAGACAGATGGGATAAAAAAGTATACACCTCTGTTACTCTTGCTATTAGGGAATTCAATTGTCATTTCCATATGCTAAAATTCTAATTCCAGAAATATCAACTTTTCCTGCTTGTGCAGAAAATAAAGACTTCCAAGACTTCATGCATTCTACAAATCAAGTAACTAAGCACACCTTACACTGTAGTTTTGATGCCCTAGAAGCATCTTGCAGGGCAGCAGTCACCGGTTCTGTCCTTAGAAGGCATGCTTGTCTTAAGGAACAGTCCTTGCCAGACCATGTCAAATCTAAACTATTGGATACACCCTTGCACAAAGACAACTTATTTGGCACCAAGGCAGAGGAGATCTTAAAAAAGATGGAAGAAAAAGCTAAATCTATGCAGACAGTTAAGGATTTTCTGCAGGTCCAGCCACCCAGGTTCAGTAGGCATTGCCCCTCCAAACACTGGTCCTTTCCTGCTCCCACCAGGTCAGTTCAGCCCAGAACCTGGGGAAGCAGACCCCCAAGACAACAGCCACAGGGAATGCAGAGATCAAAGCAATGGAGTACCTCCACTTCTAAACCAGGGAGTACAAAGCCACCCCCTCATGGTAAGAACTCACAATGACTCTCCACTTCCACCCCCTCCCTCTGCCCACCTGCACTTGCCCCTGGGAGGAAAACTCTCCTTCCACGCAAGCACCTGGGCCACCAATTCCCAACGACTGCTGAGTCCTCAACATAGTGTCCCAGGGATACAAATTTTCTTTCCACACTCTACCATCCCCAAAAGGGTTCCCAGATCTACCTTCAAACCAGTGGGCAGAGGCCAAAAAGCAAGTCCTTTCCCTGCTCGCCATGAGGGTAATAGAGTACATTCCTGCAGAACAGATAGCCCAAGGGTTCTACTCCAGGCTTTTCCTGGTACCCAGAAAAGACGGCACCTGGTGCCCATCCTTGATTTAGCCATTCTAAATACCTTCCTGGTGATACCAAAATTCAAAATGCTCACCCTTTAGCAACTACTACTACCTATGCTCTCCAAGGATGCCTTGCTAGCCACCCTAGACCTAAAAGAGGCCTACCTACACATCCCAATCAGGGAATCATGCAGGAAATATCTACGATTCAGGGCAGGATCTCTGCACTTTCAGTTCTCTGTGCTTCCCTTTGGCTTATATACTGCTGCCCAAGTTTTCACAAAATGCCTGGCTCCTGCCATTGCTTTTTGCAGGCAAAGAAATATTAAAATTTACCCATACTTGGATGACTGCTTAATTCAGGCAGACAGTCAGGAAAAGCTGTTCATGCACATGGCCTTTGTAAAGGACCTACTGACATCCCCAGGGTACACTATCAATGAAAAGAAATCCAAACTAGCACCCACCCAGAAAATTATATTCCTGGGAACAAGCCTAGACACAGCATCCCAAATGGGATTCCTTACACCAGAAAAGCAAACTTACCTGACAGACTATTTCTCTCAACCAGCCACCAGGCCCCAGTTATCCGCAAGAAATTCCTGCAAGCTCTGGGGTTCATGACATCTTGCATACTACTTATTCCATATGCCAGACTGAATATGAGAAAACTTCAATGGTACCTAAAAAGACTTTGGTGTCAACACTCTCAAGACCTGGAAACTCTTATACCAGAGATACCTTGCCTAAGGAAAGATTTTCTATGGGGGGCAGCAGCATGCTACCACAACAAGGGACTACCCTTTTTACCACCCCATGCCGCCCAGACCCTCACCACAGATGCATCAGAGTATGCCTGAGCTGCACACCTGAACGGCAGGTGCATACAGGGTCAATGGAGCCCACATCAAATACATCTGCACATCAACCAAAAAGAGATGTTAGCTGTCTAGCACGCATTGACAGCTTTCAGACCCCTTCTCTCCCCAGGGGCTCTACTGATCAAAACAGACAACACCACAGTGATGTGGTATATCAACAAGCAGGGAGGGAGTCACTCCTACCCTGTATGCTGGCGGTCTGTGACCATTTCTACTCTTTCCTGATGGATGCTTCAACCACTTGCAGATGACTTTAAGGCTAAATTACTGACACTGCCATAGATAATAAGGCTTTGTTTGGGGCTGCAGCAGCAGACCTGTTCAAGTCCTTGCAGGAGAAAGGTAAAGAATGTCAGGACCTAAAACACATCTTTGTGTCTCCGGTTCCTAAATTCCAAAGGAATTACCCAGCTAAACCTCCTTTTGTTAGGAAACAATCTCATACACCTCCTACTAGAATTAAGAGGGGTGTTAGGAAACCTACTGCTTCCATATCCTTTCAGCCTGCTCCTGCTCATAAACAGCCTTTTCCAGACAAGCCAGGTAGTCTGTGACTACCAGCCTTTTCTCAGCCTCTTTCCTCTGTCTCTGCATCTTTCCCTGTCTCTTCCACTCTGGGAGCAAATTACTCAAGATTCGTGGTTCTTTTCCCTTATCCACAAAGGGTATTTCATGGTGTGGGAAACTCTTCCAACTTTCATGGGTATTCCTTAACCATCTCGAGAGCAGCTACAGTTTTTTTCCAGAGGTGCTCCCAGGGAAATATTCAAGAAGTTCCACTGCAGCAAAGTGGAAGAGCTTTCTGCTCAAGGATGTTTCTGGTTCAAAGAACAGATGGCCCTTGGGGAGCCGTTCTGGATCTTTCACACCTCAACACTTTCTTAAAGGTTCCAACCTTCTGGATGCTTTCTCTGCCTACTTTGTTTCCCCTCATCCTTCCACAAGCGTTTATGGTCTTCCTGGACATTAAGGATGCATACCTTCACATTCCCATTCTCCCCCTTTTCAGCAATGTTTGCGTTTTTCTGTTGCTTCATCACATTTTCAGTTCTCTGCTTTATCCTTTGGTCTCTGTATGGCACCAAAGGTATTACAAAATGCTTGGTTCCTGTATTTGCTTATTGCAGATGCCAGGGTGTATAGATCTTTCCATATCTGGATGATCTCCTGCTCCAGGCATTACTTCCAGAGATCTTGCAACAGAATCTCCATTTCGCTGTTTCCCTTCTACAAAGACTGGGTTTCACAATAAACTTCCAAAAATCTTTCCTTGCCCCTTCACAAGACTACATCTTCCTGGGGTGCAGAATCCAGGCCGATCAAATGTTGGCCTTCCTGCCCCCTTAGAAAATTCAATCTCTAACCAAATTCATCCAAGTCCTTCTCCCTATGCAGTCTCTTACAGCCAGGAAGTTTCTCCACCTTCTAGGGTTCATGGCATCTACCATTCCCATGTTACCTTTGGCCAAACTTCACATGGGGAAATTTCAGTGGTACCTGAAGTCACTTTGGAGCCAACATGTGCACCTACTGGATTTTGTTGTCCGTCTTCTTCCTTGTGTGAAGAGGGAACTTTGTTGGTGGATTCAGCAAATTTCCTTGAACATAGGCCTTCCTCTGCATCCCCTCTTCCAATTCAGGATTTGTTCACAGATGCCTCAGACATAGGTTGGGGGATAGCCTTTGCTTCCTGGAAGTTTCAGTGCCTTTGGTCCCCTTCTCAAAGGAAGGAGCACATAAACATAAAAGAGATGAGAGCCCTGCTGTTGGCTGTACATACCTTTCACTCTTTTTTATCCAGGCCCTCTAAAACTGTTTACAGACAAAAACACTGTTCTTTGGTATGTAAACAAATGGGGGGGGGGGGCAAAATCATACCTTCTGTGCAGGCTAGCCCTCATGGCATGGGAACTGGCAAGTCAGTACCAGGTCACCCTTCAGACAGCGTACATCTCCTTGAATCAGAATGTAGTTGCAGGTACTCTGAGCAGGTCCATGACTCAATCCCATGAATGAATGCTTTACAGGGATGAGTTTCCTGAACATTCTCTACCAGTGAGGTATTCCTGAAGTAGATCTCTTTGCCTCCCTTTTGAACAGACAACTTCCAAAATTTTTTTGTCAGAATTCCAGACCCTGTGGTGTGGAAGGTGGATGCTCTTTCTTTCTTTCTCATGGAAGGGAATGTTTCTCCATGAATCCCCCCTTCCCTCATATTCAGAAAGTTCTGCTGAAGATTCAGCAGGACAAACCAAAAATCTTGTTGGCGACTCCCTTTTGGCCAAGACAGCATTGGTTCCCTCTTCTGCACTTAGCCAAGGGCAGTCGTCACAAGTTACCTCACAGGGTGGATCTTCTCACACAAGACAAGGGATCTCTCATACACCCACACCTGTCAACTCTACATCTGACACTGGATAATAAGTTTCTGATTCCATTCAAACACCTCTTTTCAGAGGATGTGCTTAGGGTTTTGCAGGAGGCCAAAAAACTTATCCAAATGGAAGAGGTTTACCATCTGGTGTCTTTCTCGTAAACTGGACCCACTTTCTGTGGATGTGCCTCTGGTTTTATCTTACTTGTGTGAACTGCTGAAGGCTGGGTTGGCTTATTCCTCTGTGAAAGCTCATCTGTCAGCCATTTCTGCTTGCCTGCCTTTGTCTGCTTATTTGGCTTCTAACTTGGAGGTTATACTCTTCTTTAAAGGCATCCTTCACATCAGACCTCTCAGGAAGCATGTTCCTCCTCCTCCTCCTCTTTGGGATCTCAATTTTGTCTTGGAAAACCTTATTGTGGTTTTGTGTAAACCTGCAGCTACTGCTTCTCTGCAGAAGACTGTGTTATTGTCAGCCATCACTTCAGCCAGGAGGGTCTGTGAACTTGAAGCCTTGATGGCTTCTCCCCCTTTCCTGGTTTTCCATAAGGAGATGGTTTCCTTGTATGCTAACCCTTCTTTTATGCCTAAGGTTGTGAATGAGTTGTCACTTGACCAATCTATTCATTTCCCCACTTTTTTCCCCTATCAACAATCATCTAGTGAGAGAGTTCTACACACCTTGGATGTTTACTTGTGTAAACCTAAGGCACAGAGGGAATCTGATCAGCTTTGGGTTTCTTTTCATCCCAGGGCTCTGGGAATGCTTGTTTCCAAGCAGACTGTTTCCACTTGGATTTCTGAGACTATTTCCTTTTGTTATGTTTTTCATAATAAGTGCCTTTCTGTTCCTGTTATGACTCATTCTATGAGAGCTGTGGCTTCTTCATGTGTTTTTTTCAAAGGTTTGGATACTAACACCATCTTGGAAGCAGCTACTAGGCCTTCTGTTCATACCTCCATTAAACTTTATAAACTGGACGGCATCTCCAAATCTAGAGCCGGCTTTGCTAGAGCCATTCTCCATGGCTTTTTAGAAAATGTCTTTGTTCCTTCCCCCTCCCTTTCTTCTTCATGAGCTTTGGTAGTCTCCCTCATATTAAGAGTACTGCAACATAAGAATAGAAGGACGTAGAACACTTACTTAAAATCTGACCATGACCATAGATGTCCTTTTCTTCCATGTTGCAGTGTATTATCCCTCCCACTTCCCCCTGGTTTTTGTCTTTTCCTTGGATGTATGCTTACCTCCTTTGTTCCTTAGGCTGGAGTTCTTACTGGGGCATTCAGTTCTGAGGATGGTATGTGTGGACGTCACTTTTGTGGCCTATGTCGGCCACTGGCCTATGTCTGACATCCCACGTACCTTGCAGTGGTTAGTCTTTTTTGTATACTGGCCAAACGTTGGGTCCGCCTTTGGCAGTCAGTCCCCTTATGTTAAGAATACTGCAACATAGAAGAGAAGGACATCTTTGCTTATGGTAAGATTTGGGTTCCTATCACGTAGTGGAACTTTTACAAATTCGAACCACATGTGGTTGAGACCATATGTTTGAATTTGTAAAAGTTTGAGTGTTTGAATGGAAATCTCCGTAAGCGAAGGTTTCCTTTCACTTCAGTGTGGTGCGATCTCGGAGTTGGTATATTAAGTAGTGGGTGGTGTGGGGGGGTGCAGGGGGGCTTGCCCCACTACTTACAACAAGTTATTGTTTTGTCCGTTGTGTAGTTATTTTTTTTTAAATAGTCGAAGTTCTGTAACTTCGAACA
This sequence comes from Protopterus annectens, assembly GCF_019279795.1. Lineage (NCBI taxonomy): Eukaryota > Metazoa > Chordata > Ceratodontiformes > Protopteridae > Protopterus > Protopterus annectens. Next base: position 367,092,597 of record NC_056725.1, on the reverse strand, counting down.
TAAGACCATTAGGTGTTCGGCAGAGGATTTACATTTTTTAAGGAGAATGCTGAGAACACACATTTTCATTGTGCTAAAACAAAAGCACAGGTGATGAAGGACCAATTACTTTTGTCTTTGCTTTATTCTAAATGTATTATGATCATATGACAATCTAAAGCACACTGCATTTTATATTCAAAAAACCAAGTTGTATGATTTTAACTACTGGTCACAATAGTGCATTGGCTACCACTTTAAATATTTTACATTTTAGTAGTTATTGGCTTAAGTGTGTCCGAATAGCTTTAAGCTAATCGAACCAGCAGGTCGAGCTCCGAGCTTAACATAGATCTTAAGAGTTTTTTATTTTTCAAATTACTGCAAAGCATTTTGAAAAATAAAAATCTCTTAAGATCTATGTTAAGCTCGGAGCTTGATGTGCTGGTTTGATTAGCTTAAAGCTACTTTGGACACATGTCTAAATTGGTTTGGTGGTATCAGTAAAAGATACACGTAAGGAAGAGCCTTGGGGTACTGCTCTGATCATAGGAGCTTCCAGGTGCTAGGACAAAAAAAAAAAAAAAAGTTATTGGTTTAAGAATTAATTTTATGTTAATATTGTCATTCAGTCTGAGAAGGTGGTCGGCTTTCAACCTTAACTGCCAACACACATTTTCTGGATCCCCTCCTCTACTCTCCCAATACAACAAAAAAATGCAATGGCAAAAACTACCACCTATTAATGTAGATATTCATACACCCTCTGAGATCACTTTTGTGTGGTATTATCAATGTAATGCGAACGAACTACAGTGTGTCACATTTTGCAAGACAAACAACACAAATGTGCTATTACAACTAAAGTGCTTACTTGCCTCTGTAGTTCTGTCATAATTATCTGCTCTAGTGTATCTGCAGTTTCTTATATATTTTCAGTACCTACATCTACTGTAAATGAAAGAAACCTTTGATCTGTTTGAAAGTAAGTGTTCAAATTTTGCGTTTTACTCAAAAGGATCTTGCTGTGGCATTTTTGCATAAATTTTGGTTCACTTCCTTTGTTATCACCGTGCCTGTACTGTTCTAACAACATTTTCCAGTTGACTCTAATAGACATTTTTATAGATGGGTAATCTCCTGAAAAGTCTACTGACAATCAAGTGGTCCACTCTTTTATTGTTTGGGTTTACTTTTAATTTTCCAGCACCAATGGTGTGTGCACTGTCTTTTAAACCACTGACATTGTAGTCTGGTTTCATTTTCTACGATCTTCTTAACAATTTGTTGACGGCAATATCCTTGTGGTTACTAAGAATTTTAACATGCTGACAACCAATGTTGTTAAAAAGCTTTATTATTTCATTATGTAAGGGTATGTCTTTAATAGTGTCATTGGGAAATTTAAAAACTTTAAGCCCCTTAGATACCCATCTCTCTCTGTCTAAGGCTTTGCAACAAAAGTTGTTATCCCAGTTTAGAGCTCTGAATTTCCTTAATTTCTTTATTGTTTGTTTGTCTGTGCCTTTCGACTTTTCCCGGTTAGGGGTCGCCACAGCGGAACTCCGGTCCACTAATGATTGGTAGTGGATTTTTACGTACCGGGTTACCAGCCCTGACGTACAACCTTCAACAAAGGCACGCCCCATTCACGTATGCCTCCACACAGAAGATGCTCTAGCTGAGAATCGAACGGGACAACGTCTTGCTATGAGGCGACAACACTACCGCAGTACCTCCTTAATTTCTTTAACATCTGCAAAATCTTTATTATTATTTGGAACGGTTTCTTTCATGTTTCAAAAAGTGAATGTAGTTTGCTGCCTAAATTCTTTAGGAGGTGCTGTGCTTTCAAGTTCTGACCAGTGTCATGGCTAATGGTGTCACTTACTGGATTTGTAATGCTGTTTGTGCTTGTTTAAATTGCTACTCAGCCCGTTGTTAAGAAGTGGACTATTAATGTAACTAGTAGTTTTGTTTCCATGCTTCTGAAAAACTAACTTTTGTTTTTTGTTGTATTAGTGTTTAGATTACATTTTTAAGAAAAATTAAGAACATGCATTCTCGTTGTGTTATTTTGACTTTCCTTGTTATGTCATGTTATATTATTATGTCGTGTACTATTTCATCAAGATTAAATAAAATAATCAGGTGGCCTAACAATGCCTGTTGTAATCAAAGGAAGAGACCTGGTCAGTCCTGAACGTCTGCCTGTTGGTGCTTTCTGAGGCAAAGAAAAGTTGACTTTACTGAAGAAGGCATTGAATTATTGGGAGGGGGGGGGTGATATTTTTTGTCTGTTTGGAAGCATTAGGCACAGTCCTCTGCCCATTTCTAAAAGTCATACCTCATCTGCTGGATTTAGTATGATAACACATTTATCAGGGCGGTGGACCAACAGCCAAGGGCAAAGATCCAAAATCCGTTCAGCACTTTTTGTAAATTTGTCATTATATATCGAATAAATTAAGTTGGTTTGTAGTATTTATCAGAATTTCTGTCTCTGTTGTAATAAGTTGTGGTCTGACTTCCTTCGTCATCCAAGCTTCTTGAAAATGCATTTGCCTGCTACGGGACTTAAGTGAGCACAATTTCCTTTCAGCCACTTGGCATGGCTTCTGTCCAGCATAGGGTACTTGAACAGTACTGCTCATTTTTATAAGGAACAGACTTTCCAAATATGATCATGTAGAATGTGTAGAAATTGTTTTCCTTGACTTATGAGAAGCATTTGTTGTGTCTTTCGGCTTTTCCCGGTTAGGGGTCGCCACAACGGAACTCCGGTCCGCTAATGATTGGCAGTAGATTTTTACATGCCGAGTTGCCAGCCCTGATGCACAACCTTCAATGGAGGTACGCCCATTCACGCACGTCTCCACACAGATGACGCTCTAGCTGAGAATTGAACAGGACAACTTCTTACTGTGAGGCGACAATGCTACCGCAGCACCACCACCGCGGTTACTTATCAGAAGCTTTTAATATGGTTAAGTATCACATTTTGTCTAGCTGTCATCTGCTTTCCCGGCTTCCTGTATGGGACAACACAAGCAGTGAGAGGATCAGGTGATACCTCAATACCTCTAACAGTGTCTCTTTGTAGTCCAGAAAGCTGCCCTTTGCCCACTTCTGTTTAGCATCTTTGTTACTCAGATGGCATCATTATACCATGCAGTGCCTTTAGGTTCGCTGACATCACTTTATTCTGTGTTTCTAAAATCCTTGTTGGCATCTAATGTGCCCAGACAGGATTCTGAAGCACTGATAGCTGGATTGAATTCACCATGTAAATACTGGGGTATCCCAATACTTAGGGTACCCATATCAGACAGGATATTATTGTTGACCTGGGAAGTGCTGCTTTCCAGATAAATTTTAAACCACTGGATAACATTTAGTCCAAAACTAAGTTTGTGTAGTGTGGTGATCAGAAAGGAATGATTTACAGTTTCAAGTACTCTTTTCAAGTTTGCAAAGAGAGTGCAGTTATCCCCAGTTGTAAACCAGTCCATAGCTACAAATTGTCTCTTTCCCAAAATTGAATATTCCGTACCTTTATTAACACTTCTCTCTAGCGCCAGCTCCAAAAACTTCAGGTATTGGAAAGTAAAGTCTCTAGTTTTGTGCTTCTAGCTGACAAGCTACTGTCCAAGCTGCTGTGTTACTTGCCGTGCAGTAGTTCAAAGTTATCATGTTGGGTCAGTGCCTCCCACTAAAGTCAACCTTACAGTTAAGAGAACCGTTTAGTCATTGGAAGAAGCCATGATGATGACGATGGCTTTACTTTGATGAGATCACTCTTTGATAATACCATAGGAGAAAGGGCTTTCACTAAACTTGGGTCAGTAATATGGAATCAACTAACGAGAGAAATAATGTTCTCAAGTAATATTGGATGACTTGTTATTGTATGATGTATCTTCACTTTTATCTTTTTTTTTTTTTGTATTATGTACTTTGCTTCTCTGGAACCTGAGTCATGACTGAAAAGGGTCAGCTGATCAATCCAGTTACAGAATTTCAAATTAATAAATAAATAAGCATCAGCAAAGATCGCTCAGTTTTTCATCCCCTGACTACTATTACTCATAAAAATCTTTAAGCAAATGTAATCTCCTGTCTTTGATAGCAAACATAGGACTGATGAAAACCCAGCAATGTCACAGTTCATCAGCTGGAGCTGAGTCCTGATTTTCAACACTGGTCACCAAAACCTGGAAGAAACTATTTCATTCTGTAAGACAAGTGTTTTCTTTCAAGAAAGAACCTAGTGCAACAATTTGAAATGGTCACGGTGCTAGATCTGTAGCACTCACTTGATTTGAGAGTAACTACTTTATCCTCCTATCCTGACTAACTGTTAAAAGACAGTCCATCCTAAGTAAGGACAGCTAACATTCTCCCTTTATCAAGAAGTTGTCTTTGCAGAAAAAGTCTTATTATTGATTGACACTTTGCATCAAATTCCAGTTATACTCTAATAACTATATATTGTTTTATCTCTTTAGTAATTGAAAAAAAACACTGGCCATTATTTCTGATGTTAGGCTGAAGTTGTTTAAAAAAAGTTATACATAATATACTATGAATGTTCTTAATATTATTTAAAAGTAAAAACTATTTGAGCAAAAAAAAAAGAAGTCTTTGCAGCGAACCCCTAAAAAGGAAAAGCAGTTTTTATTTTTATTCCTTTTTTCTAAACTTTCTATTGTCCTATGTACTCTGTGTTGTGTACAAATGAATTTTTTTGTCTGTACAAAACTGATGGCCGAAAAAAAATTGTAAAGATTGCTTGTACATATGCATATGAAGACTGTTTATAATGTAAACTAAAGCAATATGTGCCATTATATATTATTATTATTTAATGGATCTTTTCTCCCCAGGCTTCCACTGAAGGTGGGCTAGAGACAGTCAGAATTTCACTACTGATGAAGAAACTTACTTGTAATTTTTTAACAAAAATACATCTATAGTTATAGTATCTGTCATTATATAGGGACTGCTGCTGGTTCATCATAAAATGTTTTCCCAGCATGCTGTAAGGTCCTGTCTCTCATACGTCTGTTTAGTTGGCTTGTTCTGTGATTTTTGTAGCTAATTTGTGGCTGGTGGTGAGTTAGAATCTAATGTTTGTCATACTCGTAATAGAGATTGAAGGTAAACAGTTGCCTAGGACCTAACTTGTTGCACTTTGCCTAACTTAGAAGGACATACATCTTTTGTTGTTACATTTGTATGCAATTTCAAAAATGTCCCTTACTCTAACAATACGTTTTTAGCCTGTAGTAAGGTCTTGGTTGACTGTCCTTTTAAGAATGCTAATTTTGCATTATATTTCAGGTACAATTGATTGTTACACAAGAACATAATTTTAGAGAATTCTGGAGGCATGCTTGCCTATCTATTTATTTTATATGTACCTGTCATTTGAGCTCACAGTTCTGGCTAGATTACACTATGTCTTGACATTGTTGTAGTTAAAATTATCAAAAGGTGTAATACAACACTGTTTGGGAGCCACAGTGTGCTGACCTGCCAGAGCTCTGCAGTTCATTTTCAGTTATGGGTGGTCAGTGGTCCACTAAACATGCATGTATTTTACTTCCTGTAGAAGTACAGAGGAGGCTAGCTAACAAGGGTATGCTAACCTCTGCCATTGGCATAGCTTCACTGTAGACAAATGCAGCAACATACTGGTTTATGATCAGGCGTTGAAAGCAGCCTGGAAACAGCTGCTTATGCTACTGCCTAGGTTATGTCTGATAGTACTGCCAGGAAAAATCTGGTAAAAGCATTGTCTGTTGGACTTGAAGTTGGCAGACACCTGCAGCTCTGTGCTAACAATGTCTCCGGTGACTCTGCCAGGGCTGTAACATCTGGAATATTCATGAAGGTGTATTCTTTGCTAAGGAACACTCTCCTTGACACTGGCACGCAACAGGCAAGCTGGATTGTTTTCTTTAAGGGATCAAACCACTTTGAAATCTTCGCTTTATGGAATAAAAGTTGACACTGAAGTGAAGAGCCAGTATGCAGTCCTCATAATTGTAAATGATCTTCAGGTCTGTGAGATCTTTGTATTGTTTTTTGCTACAGGAAATGTTTGGATTTTTGTTTTCCTTTAACTCTGTCATTAAAATGATCACCAGAACCAGACATAGCAGGCATTCTCGTGTGCTTCTTGGATTCTGCAGTAAGTATCTCAGATATGTTGGTATAAATTGCACTGGCATCTAATTTCCTTTTGATCTGTATACCTGCTGTCCAATTGAAGTTGCCTTTACTTTTACTTACTTTTTTTTGTAGGCCAAGTTATTCCTACTTAGGCTTGCGGCCCGTTTTCAAGAGATTTGTATTTAAACTTTAAAAACGTAGCAAACAGCTTTCAGGAGAGACACTTGGCAACGTTTGTTCAGATTGGGGAAAATTTGTCCAAAGTACTGAAAAAGTTTCTTTGCAATTGTCCATTAAGTGTCGTGGGATGTTTAACATCCACCTGAGATACGAGTGTCTCAAGCAGCTGGGACCTTAGTTTAGCATCTTACGTGAAAGACAGAATCAGAAGAATTCCAAGCATACCCCTTCCCATACAGTACTGTACTGCCACATTAATACTGTAAAAGGAATCCAAGTTCTAGGTGTGTAGATAGAAACAGTAGCCCTCTGAGATTCTCAGTGTCGAAGGTGAATGTACAGTTTTCTGCGATCCTGTTAGTACTGGTAATGTCTAATCTCTGTCTGCCTTACTGAAGCTAGCTGTGAAATCACCAAGTACACTTGGCTTCTGTTGATACGTTAGAGGGATATGACAGATTTGTATCTGCATGCATTTTAAATTTCATCTTTTTCCTGGAGAAGAAACCCTGTTACTTCAGTGTACATGCATTTTAGTTTGCCTGTAGAGTGCAAGGGATTGCTTCACCATCCATATTTGTGTCAGACATTTCCCTGTTAAGAAGGCCAGCAAGTTAACTGTACTGTTGTATGATATTTGTTCCTCCTCCGTACTAGTTGAATGTTTTCTTTCTGTGTGATTTCAGCAGTTGTTTTTAAATATCTGTTGGTATGTTGCATTTGCAGAAGTGGTAAATATTATTTGAAGAGTTTTTTTTTTTATCTTCTGCCTGGACCACCTCCTTGTCATACACACCCTCAGGCTGTTCTCCCTGGCTTCCACACTTACCCATCCCTGAATCCCACAATTGCTCCTTCTAGGCACCCCGACATATTCTTTCACTAGGTGTGGCTCCCATTTCTTGGGAAGTTGACCTCAACAGTACTCTGCGTTTGGCTCCATTGAGGAGCAGCATGTAAGGAACTTGGAAGCTGTTGTAGCAGCCAGTCTGTTATCTTAGCTGTAGAGGTGGCTAGTGCGGTAACATCAAAACATTGCTATCACTCCTGTGTTACATCCCAGATGTCTTCAAGGCTGTTAGTTTCCACCTGAGGCCATCCATGCATTGGGACTTTCCCTTCCCCTTCTATGCTACAAGAGCTGGCTGGCCAGCCCTACTGACAGCTGAAGTCCATTCTTGATCTTGGGTTTGTAAGTAGAACAGATGGACGTCTTATTTTTGGTCCATCTAGTGTGTATAATTTGAAGATATTTTAAAAGCATTAACATTGCCTGTATGACAAGAACATGTAGTGGACTGACACCTTTTCACACATTTACTATGCTGATATGGCTTACAGCAAGCAGATGTCTGCGATATACTGTTCCCACTATAAACATTTACTTAGCCTCAAGTATCCTTAGAAACTGTTTTGATTTCATGAATATCTGTTAGGGTATTTTAGTTACATTAGGATATAGTTTTGTATAGACAGACTATCCCATTCTAGGTGCCTTCTAGCTTCCTTCCCTCTGTCGTTTTCACCTTCCACCAGATTTTTCTGCAGTTGGTTTATGTTACCATTGATACATTAATGCGAATAGGCAGGTTTTGGGTGTGGGAAAGCAAGGACTGTATTTACTTTTTTCATGGCTGACCAAGGTTGTCTCATCCTGGTTCAGATAACCAAACTACAGCAGAAGGTGAACTGTATATAGCAGAGCGTGTCTGCATGTTTTACTGCACTACCTTGGAAATTGAACTGGTTACCGTAAGCCATTAAACAGGGCCTTATTCCTCTGTGATATCATCTGGGACACTATTGTATGTCAACTGGTCCATTCAGAACAAGCTCATAATAGTTTTGAATTGGTCTCAAGAGGTGCTTGTTTATTTAATTTTGTTGCCTAAGAATATCCATCAGGGTAGATCTCTTCATTGGAGTTCCGAGGAGAAAATGCTTCAAACAAGCATATAAAACACACAAAATAATTCAGTTGTGAGGTAAATTACTGATTATGTAGAGAAACCGTTCTAGCTGGGCTAATACAGTTCCTATCTACTTGCTAGTAAACAAACAATAGCTTGTAGTATATGCCCAGCTGTAATAGAAATTTGGCTGATCAGCTACAATTCATTATGACATTATTAATAACAGTCATTTGGATTGTATAGTATTGGGCTGCCTTGATTATGTTCCCCAGTACTGAGATGGTCCATGTAAGAGATTTAAAAAAAAATTACTAGTAGTTTAAAAAAAAAATTACGAGTAGTTTAAAAAAAAAATTACGAGTAGTTGCCCTTTGATTCCTGCAGACTTTTTCTCAGGATCAATCCAAATTGTCCAGTTTGCTCCAGGTAGTATTCTTTGTGTGCCAGTCTGACTTGATTAAAATAGGATTTAGATGATGTCTAATGGTTTACAGTAAACAGACCATGAGAGTCATGTCCTACAATGACCACTGTGACTTAATAGCTAAGATCTTTCTGTTACTTCTGGTTCCCATACTCTCCCAGCTGGGTATATTATCCAAGATGGTGGTAGAACAAGCATCAGTGGAGATAAATTCTTGATCTTAGACATTTTGAGTACATGTCACCCTCGTGGGAAAACACTTGTACAGTGAACAGCCTCTGTTCTTTAAGAATGTCTGTCCAGATTTTTGAAGAATGTCCAGATTTTTGGCCTGTTTCTCATCAAATGTGTGTGTTTCTGGCAAATCACTGGGATGATCTGAGGATTGAACTCACTAAATAATGACTTACATTTGAGTTGGGTGGTGGTGCTGCGGTAGCATTGTCGCTTCACAGTAAGACGCTGTCCGGTTTGATTCTAAGCTAGAGCGTGTTCTGCATGGAGACATGCATGAATGGGCGTACTTTCGTTGAAGGTTGTGCGTCAGGGCTAGTAACTCGGTACATAAAAATCAACTACCAATCATTAGTGGACTGAAAGTTGCAATTATGAAAGATTTTGCCAATACAACCTTAATTTATATCCCCAACATGTAATATTAGTATGTCTAGGTTTCTCACTTTTCTTATAAAGGGTATACAAAGCCTTCTGAATGAATTTTCAAGATTATAATTCTGGAGCATTTCTCCCCGGGCCTCCGCTGAAAACAGGCTCTATGGAACCTAGTCTGACATTCCCGGTCAACAAATGTTAAATAAATAAATAAATAAAATAAAAAAATAATTCCCAAAATAAAGATGAAGTTTTCCTTGGAGATCATAAATCTGTGTGCAGTTATTTTATTTACTAATATCTGTATATTTACTGAAAAAAAATTAATACGAGAGCACCAAAGATGTGCATTCACATTAAAAAAAAAAAAAAAAAAAACGGGAATTGATTTGTATTGCTTAGGTAGGGCAGCCACGGTGGTGCAGCAGTTAGCGCTGTCGCTTCACAGCAAGAGGTTCTCTCGTTCGATCCTCGGCTGGGGTGCCTTCTGTGCGGAGTCTGCTTGTCCTCCCTGTGGTCGCGTGTGTTTCCTCAGGGTGCTCCGGTTTCCTCCCACATCCCAAAGACATGCTGTAGGTGGATTGGACACTCTAAATTGGCCCTAGGTGTGTGTGTGTGTGTGCCTTCCATAGAATGTTGGGTGCCAGGCTGGCAACTCAACACTGTAAAACCTCTACTGCCAATCTTGAGTGGACAGGTGATCCGCTGTGGCGACCCCTAACCAGGAAAAGCCAAAAGAAGAGGAAGAAGTAGATTTGTATTGCTTAGAAAATAGGATAAATGGATAACATATAAAAGAGACATACATAATTAAAGCAGACTAATGAGGTGTATTAAAACACTTTTTAACATAAATTTGTGTGATGACACTAGATGGCATAAAATTAAACTAAAATACCAGCTGCATGGCTTTGAGATATTGCCCCTTACTCCTCCCTAGAGGACTTGGATTTTGTCGCTTGTCCAGTCAAGAGAAAACAGATGCAAATTCATGGGTTCTGTTCATGCAGCTTTGTGTACAAACACATCAGGATTGAGGCTTAATAACTTTAACTTAGATAAACTTATAAACTAACTAGTTATTACATTCATACATGCTCACTCTCTGGCTGCAGTCTCAGAATGGCACTGAAGCTAGCATGTGCTTGCTATTTATTTGCACGTGCTGTGCTTGAAACGCTTCTTAAAGATACAACACGCACACAATGTTCTACAGGTTTAATTAGCAGCCTGGGTTGTGGAAGAACCAGATTGTGGAGATAGGGTGGGGGTGGGAGTTTTCAGTAATCACAAGCTCATCTTTAAAGGTGTGTGTGTTTGTTTGTGCACATGGGCATGCACTTGAGAGGTGTTTGAGGAGTTATTTTGCAAGAACTCTACCTATTGAAGGGCCTGGGATTGCTGCACTCACAACTAGTAACTCTAGGGAGTGTGTGCCTAGCAGGGAGTGAACACACAGTCTAGCTGGAATTGCAGATGTGCAGAAGTGCCCGCTGACATAGCGTCCAGCTCTGCACCATACTTTTCTGCCAGTGGCAGGTATTAGCAGCATGCAAGTAAGTCTCCCTATCCCGTCACTAAGGATCATTATATTAAAATGGGCCATTACAGGATAGAGATTGATGGGAGTATAAATAAATAAATAAATGAAAGAATAATAGTGCATTTTAAGCGAGTGCAAGGAACTATTTCTTACAGGAAAAGGTGGCACTGTGTATAGCACAGTACCAAAAGTATGTCAGAGGATGAAGAAAAAAGATTAATGGTTTTAATAAGGTTTGAGATTAGTACCAAGAGAATTGTAACGTAAAAGAACATTGTTTTAAGATTAAAGTGTAACTAAAATGAAGTTTCATGGTTGGTGGGATCTTGTATTCTAGCATATTCATTTATTTAACATTTGTTTACCGGGAAAGTCCGACTTGGAACAAAGCCAGTTTTCAGTGGAGGCCTGGGGAGAAATGCTCCAAACGTATGTCTTTGTAACGTGGGAGGAAACCGGAGCACCCAGAGAAACCCACACCAACACAGGGAGGACATGCAGACTCCACACAGAAGACACCCCAGCTGAGAATCAAACCGATGAACCTCTTGCTGTGACTTGACTATGCAACCGCTGCACCACTGCACCGTCCAGATTGCTGAAGAGAGTCTGAAAATGAAGTGGATGTGAATACTATGGAAACATAGGCTGTCCTGAACACAGCCTCTGGGCTTCTTACTTTCATACCTAACCTCAACTTTTAGCTGTAGTAGAAGGTGTGCATTTCAGCGTGCACTATATCAACAAGGTTTGTCTGTGGTACTAGCCACCAAAGAGCATGAAAACATTGGGCCACTCAAGGCCTAGATTGATAAACAGTAGTTCAAAATTTGTAAGGTCAAAGTGGGTTTGCGTAACCTTGGCTGCTTTGCGTAGACTTTGGTGAGGGCTAGAAATACCTTGTTGCTTAGTGTTATGAGTACTTGTTATGAGTGCATTTTTTGTGTTTATCTGGGGTGTGTGTGGAAGAGGGTATAAGCAAAAAGCATGCCCCCTCTCCTTTATATGCATTAATGAACTCTGTTTTTTTTTTCTTCTCTTGGATGCCTTGAGTGGAAACTACAGTAAGCTTTCAAAGAGCATTGTGACCCCCCCACCTTCCTTCAGGAATGTATGTGGTAAAAATGGCCAACGAGTTGGACATTTTTGTTTCTTGACCTGCATTTGAATGGGCTAAATCTGGCAGCCATCTTTTGGCAGTGTTTACGTAGGTCATGGGTATTCTGTTTCAGTCTCTCGAATGGGAGGCTTTTACTGTATGACACCTGTGCCAGGCTAAAGTGGCACAAACAGAAGATGTACCGGTGTGTGAAAGAGGGTAAGAGGACGAAAGGTGGTATTTTAATATGGATTTACTTTGGAGCATTGCCTGTTTTGGACATTTCTGTCCCAGGATTGTAAACCTGCTTAGCTGTAATTTTACATATATTTCAGTTCATAAACAAAACCTGCAGTCATCTGCTCTAATTCCTGTTTCATAAGACTGAGTCAAACAGAATTATTAAATATTTTAAGAACAGAACACTGGTAATACGTTATGAAGAATTTACTCATCAGTGATGTCACTTTCATGTGGATCTTCTGTCATGAATGCATTAGTTATGGCTTCCTCCCAGTTGTCGTTCTTTACAGATTTGTTGTCAGAGGGAGGAGGATCTTTGCTGTTCGGTCAAGAAATTCTTACTCTAGCTTGGAGCACTTCAGGAGATAACTTTCTCAGCACATTTTGAGATGTTTACAACTTTGCTGGTGACACGTGTTTGGTTAGAAGTTCTTCTGAAAGTCGTGCTCTGCAACAGTGAATCAGTTTAGTTTGTGTGCCATTTCCTGCTATGTGCATGGTTATTATGTGAACTGAAATGTTGTATTGAAGTACTTTGGCCTGCAATATTTACCTCCCATAGTGTACTTGGGTGCAAAGTAGCTTGCCACACCCGTATTTAGTTATGCAGTTTCCCAAACACAAACATCACTTAAAAATATTAAGTACATTTTTCATATGAAGTGTACTTTACATGAGACTGCCTTAGAGCTAAACATTTTTAACAGGAAACTGGTGATTTCTTTTTGAGAAGGTGCTTTGAATAGTGGATTATAGATCATAACAGAAAAGTATTGGTTTTAGTTGCTTTGCTGTGTGGGTTTAAGGATTTGGGTTCTGGCAGTCTTCTACTGTTCCATAAATTACTATATTTTCCACAGTCAGAATTGCATTTTGTATGAATCTAGTATGTTATCGTAGATATTATTCACATTTACACTTAGGAAATGTTTGTTTTACTTGCATATGTTTCCGAAGGAGAAGCATGCTGAGTTGTGATGGACAGGAAAGTACAGATGTTAAAACACACTGGAAAGCAAAGGATGGTTTGCATTGAGGGTGTATGTAATCCAGGGTATACAGGTAGAATATAACTGTAAAAGTGAGCAGTAGTCAGTCATATTCAGACAGGGCTGTCCACCAGCAAGTCAAATGAGCTAAATATAGCTTTTGCTTTAGTTGTATGACTTTTAAAAAGATTTGCAGTATAGTCCCATTTAAGAATGTAAGGTGCGTGTGTGTGTGTGTGTTTTGATTAAGATGATATGGATACATCTTGTATTGTATGTAGTGACAGCTGATTTCAATGGAATTTAATCAGTCTGCACACATCATGTGAATGTATTGCTCATTTGGAGTCTGTGTTCTGTATTTCTAGTGTTTCTGCTACTACATTCATTTTTATTGAATCAAGTATGGCATGAATTATTCTACAGGCATATATGCGAGTCTGAATCAAGTACGACAGTGTTCCCTTTGACTATTTTGTGGTGTATCCTTTGAAAGCATGATGTTATATATAGTTACCTGACTGCATCATACACTATCTTAAGTATGTTGAAGCCTGGAAAAGAACTACTGATGTTTGAGAGCTTTTGCAGTAAAAGAAATTACTACTACTTTGCTTCCCTCTCTAATGTTTATGGTGCTAAAAGATGTGTTGTCTGCTTTTTCAGGCTACCCTGATCTGGCCATTGTCTCTTGCACTCAGATGCACTGTTTTTTAAAACATTTTTCTCTGGTTATCAGAGCTATAATAAAAGGAAACTGGTTTTGGGGCAACTTACCCATGTTTCACCCTGTGCCATAGAAATGCACAATAAGCATAATCTTTGCACCACATCAGTGTAGCTTTTGGAGAAATGCGCCTTTTGGATTTCACAGTATCTGTCAAATACATTTGCTTTCTAAAATACATAGTATATACATGATTTTTATATTTGTTGGTTGGCATGTTCTTTAACTGGTGATTATGTAAAGTTTTTGTTTGTTTAGCCATGTGGCGTATTTTCATCAAGACTTGTACAGTACAGATACACCCTTGGCTACTACATTCTGTAACATGGGCGAACAGCATCAAATGATTTTTATGGCTTCAGCTGAAACTGGTTAAGGGTTTTATTCGTAAACATTTTGCACCCCAGAGTAGGGCTGATATACTGTTCATTGTTTCACCAAACCCTTCATGATTCATAGATTCACAGAAAAAAGTAGAGAGGTGGTGTAAGACACTCTATGTAGTCTTTCCTTGTTATGTAGCTTAATTACTCAGTGTATTTAGAAATACTATGCCAGCTGTATATGGCTTCATCCCAACAGGGTAGATTATGGGACTTGAACCACTTACCTACAGATGGCATAGTGCTTATGATCACACCAGTCCTGTTTCTTTTCTGATTGTAACTGAGCAACACATCAGTACTAAACTGAAAAAAAAAATACTGATTTACATATTAGGAGAAGCTCTGTTGGCTGTGGAGTTCCCTGCGGTGCAGGGAACTCTGCAACTGCAGCTACCCCTTCCCACCCCCACACAGTGTCATTACTGAGGTTCCACCATGAGACTGCCATGGCAGCAGATCCCTTCAGTACCATAATATGATAATGACCCTAGCTTTGATGCCCTACCTACTGCAGGAAAGGTTTTTATGAATTGCACTTAAGTGTGGCGGAGCACAGTATAACAGAAAATACCTCCTACAGAACACTCATAGGTTCATAGCTGAATACTAGGCTAATTACCATGAAGAACAGTTTTTTAAGCCTAGCTTATAACCTGAGCTCAGAATCAAACCCTGTACCTTGTGTATACGAGGTAAAGACCTTATCAGTTAGGCCAAACCCATCCCCCACTAGTACTCCCCGCACCCATCTGGAGTACTAGTACTCTTGATACAACATTGTATACATGTATGTGTGCCAGTCACAGAAGCCGACAGTTTTCTCTGTGCTACCTTTTGTTACTGTTATGTTTGTTAATCAAGACAGTAAATGGCAGTGTAGTAAACAGAGTGCCCAGAATCCATTACTGCAAGTATGCACTGTGTTGCGTACCCTGGTAAGTTACCAAGGCTCCTTTTCAGTCACCTACTCTTCTCATTTTTTGGTCTAGTGACCATGCATAAGTAGAGTGGGCCTTGACTGACAGTATTTGTAGAGAATCTACATGTGGTCATTTGCCATAGATCGGTACACAGACAAAGTACTTAATGATTGCTCTGCACAAGTTTGAACTTGGTGTTTCAGTAGTTGAAGTCTTAAAACACTTACAGTGTTGCAACTTAACTGATTACAAAAGAAAAACAAATATTTTCTAGTTGTTATCCATTAACTCTACTACTGGCTTCATAAATAGTCTGAATAGTTGTAGTGTTATGGGTAGGATATTTTAAGGTAATGTGTAGGGCTGGGGTTAGGGGCAAGTTTAAGGTTAGAATGTATTGAAGCTTTCCTGCCCACATTATTAATACTTGCCAGCCCTAACCCCGCCCCTACCTGAGCCCGAACCCTAACTTTACACAGAACACACACAGTGTCACTCACTTTCTCACACACACACACACACACACACACACACACACACACACACACACATATCACATCACATCTATACCCTTACTTGGCCCTTACTTTAAATATAACCCTCAGACATGTTCACAAACACTCCTACAGTGTATCCCTTACCTAGCTTTTTTCCTCATCCGAACCCAACACACACTCGGGCAGACATACTCCTCCTCCTCCTAATGCCCCAAATCGTGACTAACTTAAAGTCCTGTGCATTCAACAAAATGTACATTTAACTATTACAGCACATACTAAAATGTTCGATCAACTGATTGGTCAACCACACAACAGGAACTTCCTTAATATGAATGAATAAATGAATGCTGCACTCCACATGACTTAATGTAAAACATCACGGAACCTGGGAAATGCATTTACATCAAACAGATGCCAGTGCATTCCCTGTTTTCATGTTCATGGTTGTAAAAGGTGTACAAAGTATGAAATATGGAGGTAGCTGTCTGTTCTTCTCTGAAACATCCAGAAAAGGATTGAGAGAAGGCCTCCATTGTCTTGTCAGCATGCCTCCAACCAGTTCAAGAAGAACTGATTATAGCCCAGTGCCTGCCGGTTCATTTGTTTCTTGAGTCTCAGCTGCATGCTGAGCTGCAAGGCTAAGATGTAGGGGTCTCTGACACCCCCCCCCAACATTTGCTGTAATAGTCGCCTTTTCTTTTCAGAAGAATTCTCTGTATCTTACAGAACAGCAGCAGATACCTTTCAGTTCAGGTTGCCCCCCTACCCCAGTCTGCGGTACAATGACAGGGTCCCCTCACTGACTATGATAAAAGCTGATAGCTGCTGTTAAATTCTTGGCCTTCCCCTTCTTTGAGGAAGGACAGTATCACACCTTTCACCAGGCCAGATTATTTCAATCATCTCAGTATAGTCAGTGATTCTTCCAATGTTGGAACTGTAAGACTGATCTTACCAACATCATTTGACTTACAGTTGGCAGATTCCTCTGACGTTAGTTCCATCAAAGTCAAATCCTTGGCATAGATGTTGTTACTCTCAGCCTTACTAGTACTGGTCTTTTGGCTCTGCTGATGTATCTTTGACAGTGTTTGCCTTACTAATGAGATATTTCCATGTACCTATCCTAATGATATTGGGTAACTGTTCTCCAAAATCAGTCTGTCAGGCACCTGTTACACAAATTTTGTTTGTCTGTCTTTCTTGTAACCTCAGGTTCTACATTTTACTCTCTTGGAGAGTATGAGTCATTCTCTTCATCCTGTACCAGTCTATCAACTCACATTCTGACATCATTTTGCCTTTTTTGGGGGGGGGGGGTAGTTCTTCCCCAGCCACATCCTGTAGTAATGCAGTCTTCCATTATACTTAACTTGTGCCAGTGGACCATAATCCCTCTCAAGCCAAATCAAAAGCTATTCTGTTTGTTGTCCCCTCTTCAGCACAAACTTCCAAGAGGCAGGCCTCATCTTTTAAAAACTCAAGCCTCTAAAACCCCAAAGTATTTGTTGCCAAGACCAGGCATGTGCAGCCACTACCCCAAAAAAAGGATTTTTCTGAAAAACAAGAGAACAGTAAGGGTGCTTCTTCTTTATCTTCCTAGCCAGATAACCCCGGGTATGAGGAGGTGTTGGGGAGACTGGCCCATAGATGCTGTCCTCTCACCCCAACGGAGGCTTCCTTTGTCCTACTGTATTTCAGAGCAGTTTCCTTGGGTGGTGCAGCCCTTGGTGGATACCTTTCTGTGTGTCATGTAGCATAGCTGGGAACTCTGCCATTTTAACCTCCATATCAAGGAAGGTGGATGACATCTTTCATCTACTCTGGGACTGTTCAATACATTTGCTGTTGCCCTGAAGGTGCTCAGTTGTATAACGTAAAATGTTTTCCACCCACTGGTATCATTTGAATGAAGCTGAGTAGACAGCAGATGGGGTACCAAACAATGAGGATAAAGACATGATAAAAGTCAAGGTATCCAAGGTTAAGTACAGTAGGCTCCTTATCGTCCATCTGGTTTACCATGTAGCTGAAGGGGCAGCCAGGACAGCATGGTATTGAAATCCTGGCTTCACATAATTCCCTTCATAGAGGGCATCAAGATGGTCCTAATGGCTGCTCTATCTCTATTAGCATTCCTGACTTCCATTGTGGATGCATCTTGCAGGAAGTGATCAGAAAGTTGATTTTTCTGTGTGCTTCTGCAAAACAGATCGTTACAACAAACATAGTTGTCACTCTGACTATTCTGTGAAGTTTATCCGTAATTGCCAAGTATATTGCATTACTTCAGTAACATGCATATTGTAGACGAAAGCACTAGAGGATTAAAATAACTACTTTCTAATATCTGGCTTACTTGCTTATATTTACATACTTGTCTGCTTTATTTTCCGAGTAACAGAAATAATTTTGGTGACAGTTCAGTTGCTGCTCACAAGGGGAAAAAAATTAATCTGTCTGGGAAGACTAAGAAGCTCAGCATTTCTACTGCAGATCCTGTTTTTCATCCTGTCCTTGCCTCTGACAAGATATGTTTTCACCTTATGCGTGTGTGCAAATGACATTTTGGAGTACTGGATTGTGTTTCCTATTTTACTGTAGCTTTCTTGGTTGCTGTTTGTAAAGCATAATTGAGGATAACCCTAAAATAGTGAAACTAGTGAGCATGTTTTGTGTATGTGTGTGGGGCTAATTGCAAGTGTCATAAGTGCACCGGACTCCAGCAGCACGTCTGAAGGGATCAGCTGGGAGGGCAGCACTGCGGTATGCCTAGTTTAGCTCTTACATTTCGTTCTGTAGCTCTCTTACTGCAGTTCTGCTGCATAGGCCTATAGTCCTTTCATTTCATTAAGTTTCAGGGCATTTCTTGCATCAGTCACTTTGTGCAAATGTAGAGATAAATACCATCGAGTTACTGTGTAATAAACTACACTTCTGTTGCTTTGCAAATCCTTTAGAAAAAGGGTCTTGACTTAACTAGGAAAGTGCTATGTTGTGCAGGCTTAGTTAAAATTTCTACTAAAGCCAGACATGATATTGGGGGAACAGTGTTGAGGATCGTTTGCTAGGGTGTAAGAAGGATATAGATTTGAAATGTTGTACAGTGGCATTAGAAGCAAAACATAAATTATACCAAAGGATGACATTATAGTAATAAAGAGGGCATTCAAGATGTCTTACAATAAAGCCGGTGTGTAAAGTTTGAGTAAGGTGTGCTGCTTAGCTCCAGAACACAGTGTTCTGCAGTGCATGTAAGAAATGTGGGTATCCGAAGTGTTGCAGTAATCTGTTCATGTACATCTTTCAACAACCTTTTATCATCCAGACACACAACAGTGTATCACAGGTGGGCAGAATGTGTAACACATTATCCATGCTTGAGATTTCCAGTAGTAATTGCATCAGAATTATTTATTTATACTGTTTATGGACTACTCTTTAGATGTTCTTCGTGTTTCACTGTTGCAGTCATCACATTTGGGTTATCTGCTTGCAGGTAGCCCTCAGTCGGGCTGATTATCAAAATCTTGGGTCCTGTGTCAGTTGCTGTCTCATCTTCTATGACGTCAGGTAGTCAGGGGTATAAAGCATGCAGCCGATGCCATTACATCAGTCTTTCTTGCCGTGCAGTGCCCAAAGCAGAAGCAGTTCGCAAGTGCCGGTTGGCCAACTCCTGAAATTTTCATTTTCGAGTTTCAGATCCGAAGTCTTCAACTAAGCTAAGTACCCTGTTGGGGAACCTTTTTCTTGCTCTAAACCGATGTCAGTAAAAGTTAACAATTGCAAATACCTCATAAGGATTTTAATTCGTACTGCATTCCTTGCCTAGGCCCAGACCACGACGTACCTCACTGTCGGTTTTGTGCCTTATTCAAACCTCGTACTATTCGTCGTCGGTTCATTTTCACATCTAAATATTTTGGTACTCAGTTCAGTTATCCAGAAATGGCTTTGGTAAGCCACCCGAATACCAACATTCCAAAAAAATGCAAAGATAAAGACAGAGACAGACCGCATAAGTCCAAAGCTGCCGATGACACTTCTCCTAAGCTAGTTGCCAGTACGCCGGTACTCAGTGAGGCGCTTTTGCAGTCCCTGATACCCGCTACTTCAGATTTGCAGGCCTCTACTGAGACCCATTTGGAGTCTGGTATGCCGCGAGATGCTTCTTCGACTGTGGAACCTGCGGATGTCTCTGGAGCTGCTGTGCAGGCACTGGCTTCTGAGGGTGTATTCAGGCCTAGAGACTTGCATATTAAACCGACACCATCTTCTTCTTCAAGGTTCAAAACTCGATCCATGCCCAGAAAACCGATGCCCAGACTGCATGGTCAGGCCCCGATGCCTAAAAAACAAATGATAAGACTGGCTGAAGACCTTATTACTCTAATCAGGGGAAGCCACCCTTGACCCATAACTGATTTTCCTTCTGATTCTTCTGATCAGGATTCTGAAATTTCTGTTTTTTCTGATTACCTGTATTTGCCCTTATTTACCTATGAGGATTCTGATGCAGAGGACTCCATTCCCTCTGCTTCCCCTCCAGAGGATTTCCCTTTTGGTGAAACCTTGTATGCTCTTAGGGAGCATTTCCGCTGGGAAAGCCAGGATTACTCTGACTCCAAAAAGAGGCTTAGGGAATTCTTACTCCTGCCTCAACACAGGCCTTTAGCTATCCCTCCTGTACTGGACATTGTAGATGATGCCTTCTCAGAATCTAGCCTGGCCCGTGACACCTTACCTCCTGCTCCCAGAAAACCTGATAGGTATTACAGGGTACCTGACTCTCACAAGTTCCTCTTTAAAAATCCTACTGTGGGTCCTGAGATCATTTCGCAGGGACCCAAGGGCATTGAGGCCACTACTGCCAAAACTCCTACCCCCTCTGATAGAGATTCCAGGGCGTTGGATAGATGGGGTAAGAAATTATACAGTTCTGCAACGTTAGCCATTAGGGCCTTAAACTGCCAGTTTCATATGTTGAAGTATCAGCAGCATATTATTGGATTGCTTGAACAGAAAATTGTGTTGATTCCTGACTGTGCTGAAAATAAAGAATTACAGGATTTAATGCATTCTGCTGAACAAGTGGGAAAACATACTTTGCAATGTGGTTTTGATGCATCTTGCAGGGCTGCTGTCACTGGGTCTGTACTTAGAAGGCATGCTTGGCTTAAGGAGCAGCCTTTGCCAGATCATATTAAAGCTAAATTAGTGGATGCTCCCTTAAACCAGGACTGCCTGTTTGGCAACAAAGCAGAAGAAGTACTTAAAAAGATGGAGGAAAAAGCTAAATATATGCAAACTGTTAAAGATTTCCTGCAAGTACAGCCTCCCAGATTTAGTAGGCACTGGCCTTCTAAGAATTGGTCCTTTCTTGTCTCTTCCAGGCCTTCTCATTCCAAACCCAGAACCAGCAGACCACCCAGGCTTCAGTCCCAAGGTACTCACAGGCCTAAGTAGTGGGGGGGCTCCCACTTCCAAAGAAGGGAGTAGTAAGACTCCCCCCTATGGTAAACTGTCTCAATGACTTAACTTTAAACCTTCCAAGTCCTGCTCAGCTGACTGTTCCTTTAGGGGGAAAGATTGCCCTGCATGCAAAGAATTGGGAACTCATTACCCAGGGCAAACGGGTTCTGAATATAGTTTCCCAAGGATACAGATTCCACTTCCACTCCTTACAAACCCCAAACAGTTGTACAGACCTACCCCCAAATCAGTGGGCAGAGGCTCAAAAGCAGGTTCTCTGTCTTTTAAGCATCAGGGCTATTCAACCTGTCCCACGAGAAGAATGGGGGCATGATTTTTACTCAAGACTTTTCCTGGTACCCAGAAATGACAATTACTGGCCTCCTCTCCTGGACCTGTCTATTCTGAACACATTTTTGATAATCCCAAAATTCAAGATGCTAACTCTTCATCAGCTGCTTCCCATGCTAGGCAGAAATGCCTGGTTGGCAACACTGGATTTAAAGGAAGCCTACCTGCACATCCCAATAAGGCAATCTTGCAGAAGATACCTACACTTCAGAGCAGGCTACATGCACTGTCAGTTCTCTGCACTGCCCTTTGGCTTATCTACTGTGCCCAGGGTATTCACAAAGTGCCTAGCTCCAGTCGTTGCATTTTGCAGGCAAAGAAATATTCAAATATACCCATACCTGGATGATTGTCTAATTCAGGCGGAAAGCCAGGACATACTATTCAATTGTCTGGCATTTGTAAAGAAATTGCTAACTTCTCTGGGGTACACCATAAACGAAAAGAAATTAAATCTTGTACCCTGCCAACAAATTGCATTCCTGGGAGCAAGCTTGAATACAACTTCCCAGATGGCCTACCTCACGCCAGAGAAACAAGTTCATTTGACAGCCTACTTCAATCTACTGGCTACAAAGACCCAGCTATCTGCAAGGAAAATACTGCAAGCACCGGTGTTCGTGGCCTCTTGCATTCTACTAATTCCATATGCATGACTGCATATGAGGAAACTACAATGGTATCTAAAAAGCCTATGGTGTCAACATTCTCAGGATCTAGAATCAATGATTCCTATCATACCTTGTCTAAAGTTCCTTTGGTGGGCAGAGGCCTGCCAACAAAACAAGGGACTGCCATTCACTCTACCCCCTGCCGCACAAACCCTAACAACCGACGCATCAGACTATGCATGAGGGGCTCACCTGGCAGGGCAGAGCATTCAGGGCAAATGGAACCCAAGTCAAATGCACCTGCATATCAATCAAAAAGAAATGCTAGCTGTACAGAATGCTCTGACAGCCTTCAAGGACCATATTCTTCCAGGACAATTATTGGTAAAGATGGACAACACCACTGTTATGTGGTACATAAACAAGCAGGGGGGAACCCACTCATACCCTCTCTACAGACTAGCCATGGCTCTGTGGAACACAGCCTTGAGCTACCAAGTGCACCTACAGGCTCAATTCCTGCCAGGAAAGCTAAATGCACTGGCAGACAACCTAAGCAGAAATCTCATGGACCCACATGAGTGGAAACTGGAGCCAAAGATATTCATCATGTTGAGAAACAAATGAGGGAGCCCAGAGATAGACCTGTTTGCCTCCCCTCAGAACTACCAATTGGACAAATTCTGCACAAGGACTCCCCACAAACAAGCTTGGAAAGTGGATGCCCTATCCTTCACCTGGAAAAACTTAACAGTTTATGACTTTCCCCCTCTGCCTCTCCTCTCCAAAGTGCTACTCAAGATCAAACAGGACAAACCAAGGACAATTCTGATTGCACCGGACTGGCCACCCCAACACTGGTACCCCCCTCTTACGCAGTGTGTCACTGCTGACACCATGGCACCTGCCTCAGACCCCTGCCCTGCTGTCCCAGCAGGAGGACCAGATTCTGCACCCGCAGCTTCAAACCCTGAACCTTGCAGCCTGGCTACGTACCTGACCTCTCCGTTACCATCCCTCAGTAAGCAAGTGATGGATGTCATTCTGGAGGCAAGGAGGCCTAGTACTAGAAAATCCTATGCTGAAAAATGGAAGAAATTCTGTTCCTGGAGCCAAACTCGGGGGATGGGCACAGCAGTACCCAACTTACCCCATATTCGTCAATACTTAACAGAGATGCTTCACAAGGGCCTATCCTTTTCTTTCATCAAAATTCATGCCTCAGCCATTTCAGCACATTACAACACAGAACCACCCCTCTTCTCTCATCCACTGCTGAAGCAATTCCTCAGAGGGGTCAAAAACTTAAGACCACCCAGGAGAACCCCTAATCTAGCCTGGGACCTTAACTTTGTATTGGAAAAGCTTACTCTTCCTCCCTTTGAGCCAGCTGCAAATATAGAGTTGAAATTCCTTTCTTGGAAAACAGCCTTCCTTCTAGCCACCACTTCAGCAAGAAGGGTGTCTGAATTACAGGCCCTCATGGCAGTGGAGCCTTTCATCATCTTTCATGCAGACAGGGTGTCCCTCAGGACCAATCCCTCCTTTATGCCCAAGGTGGTATCCAGTGTGGCCCTTAATCAGTCCATTTATTTGCCAACCTTCTTTTCTAATCCACAGAACAAAGGGGAATGAATACTGCACTCCTTGGACATGCACAGACAACATAGATTTTAATTAGAGAGGACTAAGCCTCTCAGGAAATCTGAACAGCTGCTGGTGGCGTTTGCTGCAGGGACAGAGGGGAAGGCCATTTCAAAGCAAACCATTTCTAAGTGGATAGGCCATTGCATTCATTTCTGCTATAAGCACCATGGAAAACCTACCCCACAGGGGATAAGACCCCATTCAACCAGGGCTGCATCTACCTCTATAGCCTTTCTCAGAGGTGTCCCTACCAGGGACATCCTAGAAGCTGCTACCTGGAGTTCTGTACATACCTTCACCAAGCATTACCACGTGCCAATTTTTTCTAAATCCAGTGCAGTCTTGCAGGGCCTTTTAGCTGGTCCTAATGCTATCTAAATTCCAAGCTTTGGGAAAATCAACCCAAATGTGATGACTGCAACAGTGAAACACGAAGAACATAGCACAGTTGTGTACACTTACCATAAATGTCGATGTTCGAGTGTATTCACTGTTGCAGTCCTGGTTCCCCCCATCCCCCTTTCTTCTCTTTCTCCTTTTATTACCATTCTAACTTTCTAACTTGTTGTTCTCCTTCCTTACAAAGGCATCGGCTGCATGCTTTATACCCCTGACTATCTGATGTCATGGAAGATGAGACAGCAACCAACGCAGGACCCATGACTTTGGTAATCAGGCCGACTGAGGGCTACCTGCAAGCAGATAACCCAAGTGTGATGACTGCAACAGTGAATACACGAACATCTACATTTATGGTAAGTGTACACTACTGTACTTTCTTCTTCTTTTGAGTTTGTCTTACAATTTCACTGGCTCCGTCAAGCATTTTCTTTTTGCTGTCATACAGACATTTGCTTTGTACAAAAGTGAGCGTTGTATTTACTTCATGATGTATAACAGCTGACATAAAATGCCAAGGCAGCAAAATGGAAAACCTTATGCTGTTACTTTATAACTGTTTTCAGCATCTCTGAGTTCTAATATGAGAGAAAATGTTTCCCTGAGATGTACTGTTTATGTGCCTTTGTCTCCTTGTCTTTAAACAGGGGGAGGGGATGAGACAGGGCAGTGTAATAGTCTGCAGAAAGGACCTTGAGCTAGGAGATCATAGCTTGAAATCCTGGCTTAGGCTTTGGCTTCAGAGGTGACCTTGGCAGAGTTTCTTATCTCCTTGGCTAGTAAAGCCTTGCAAATTAAATCAATGGGTAGAAGTAATTCAGACTGGCTCACCTGAGCTGCAGTCTGTGACCACTGTTTTATGAAAGTTCCATACTGAGCTTGGCTGTAAAGTGACACCTAATAAAACAGGAAAGGTTCTATGACTTTTCATATACTGAGACCTCAGGGTATTTCATTGCTGAGCATATTTCTTTTTCCTTTCCCAAAGCATTTATAGCCTCTGTGAATGTCATATCTCTTAATTTTACTGGATTCTTGTGACTCGTAGACTTCTTCTTCCCAGTAATTGAGAGACTTTGATTGCATTATATTTGCAGTGACTCCTAATTGTTTAAAAAAATTTACTAGCTGTGAGATCAGAACCAGAGACATGAACCAGTGATCTTTATTTATATATATATATATATATATATTTATAATATATATATATATATATATATATATATATATATATATATAAAATGTATTTTAACACCTTTATTAAATTATCACTTAAGGCATAGATACTCATATGTTAATGCTTTTTTTCTTTTCTGTTAATGTTTTATTCATTTACATACGTTATACATTGCATATTTTTTAATAAAAACTGTCATTCAGTCCAGCATTACATAAATCGCTCAGTTCCTGCCATCCCTTAAATCTCACTCCTGTTCCTGAATGTTAATCTGAATGTATTGTTTCCATAAATTCCATTAATGTCTATGAAACTTGCGCGTTCATTTTCTAAACTTCCACGTTCTAGTTCTTGTAACCTTTTACAATGTTCAGTACCTCAAATGAACCAGTGATATTTTGTGATGCCGCACACACTGGAGATGTTTTTCTCTGAGTAAAGCAAACTTTAATGAACAAGTGGCCACTTTTGTAGCTACCAGCTATTACTTTAAAAGGTTTAAAAACTAAAAAAAAAGAAATTAGGCAAGGTAGCATGCATTTGCAGTGTACATATTTTTTCTGCTATTTTTGTAATGTTATTAGGTATTATTTTCATCTCCTTATAGTTATTTTTTCTGTCCTCTCTTCCTTTCTCTGTCAATGTCAGTCTGACGGCAGATGTTTTGTCTTGTATCTCTTGTACTCCTCATCTCAAAGAAAGTTTGGCAAAGCACCACAAGAGCACATACAGAATGTGCAGCCATTGAAATTCAGTGGAGCACAGTTGTTAGAGGAGAGGCCAGACCTACTGGCATCTTGTTCTGTCACTTTGTTCCGTCATTCCTGTTACTGTTAACATATGGCCACTCACATGCTGTCCCTATTTGAAAACACCTGAATATATCTATTTCAAGCTTGCAATGTACCAGATGTACCTTGGAGCTTGGCTGTTCAATTTCCATCAGATACTGTCAGATTGGATGACCTTATTTAACCCTTCCATTCTTTGCAATAGTACAGCAGCTTTCATTTTTCAGAAATGTAACCAGTTTGTTTCCTCGTACAGCCTCCTTTCCTAGTGGATCTCCCCTTGATCCCTTGTCTTTCCAGCCTCCTTTCCCTTCATATTCACTTTTTGACCTGAAAGATCTGCTCAAGGCCACTCTGTCTCTAATGCAGAAACTAATAGTCATAACATTAAGTAGTTTAGAGGGTTGTCTTTTGGAAATGAGATCCAGTTCCAAGAGTCCTGACACATGAAAGTTAGATACGCAATTTTGACAGAAAAAAAAAGAATGAGTTCTGAAACTCTCATTTATATTGTTAAAGCTTTAGGATAAAGATTTAAGCCCAGTCACCTCTGTTACTTATGTACAGAGCACAACCTGGGACTGTAAGTAACACTCTGAGATACTACAGGCTTAGAACTAGTACACATGGCTGCTGTTCACGTTTAAATTTAGTTATAGTCCTCAGATGTTCTGTGGGCATCCTCTTTCGTGGCATATTCTTACTGTTGCACGTCTCCTTTATCTGTACTGAACAACTTCCTATGATGATGTATACCCTCTACTGCTTGGTAGGCTGCATGGGTGACACCCATTTTCAGAAGACCCCAACCCCCACCCCCCGAAAAGTGCCCAGTCACTGTGCTCCCTCCTATCTGTATTGCAACATGTGGTGTTCAGAAATGTTTTTTCTAACTGAAATCTATAGCTTCTGTTTTGCCAGAATGTAAGCAAGTTTCTGCTGGTGTTTACCAACTACTTTTAAGTGTCACTTCATAATCTAATTGTTTGAGCAAAACATTTAAGATCTATGAATCATGTTGCCAGTGGTCTTTTGAGAACCTAATTTTTTATGTTTTTTAGGAAAGGTTCTTTCAGCGTAGCTCCAAATATAGTTGTCTGTAGTCCCCTTTTACTTAATTCTTTGTAAATTTCTTTGGTTTACCTTTTTGTACATTGTTCACAACACTATATTTTTCTGAGTTTTAACCCCATTTCCTCATGATCATCACACTCCCACCATAACCATGACCTGTACACTGGGTGAGGGGCCATCATTCATGCAGCCATCAGGATGTTTTCCTTGCTCTGTCCTAGCCATGTTGTCCTGTGGCAGTTTGGATGAGTACAACTCCCATAAAGCTGTGCCCTTAACTAATTTCTTCTTCCATGCATGTGTCTGCCCGTAGCTGCGGCAGTCACACTGCAAAGTGAGAGCTCATTCCTGGTCCTTATGCTGCTTGCTCGCACATTTAATCTTTGCAAGGTGTCAGTTGTGCAGAGGACCAGGCTGTCCTTCTCCCCAGATGGGGATATTCACAGAGGAGAGCAGTGGCTACCCCTGCTTTCATACTTTTTAAGATTCCAGTAGAACATAAATTCTTATTCTAGGCACTCCAAATATTCCTTCAAAAGGAGACCTTTCCCAGCTGTCCACAGGGCCAAACTAATTTTTTTCATAGGATCATAGGAGGTTACTAGGCTATTGGTCCTAAGGCCCTTATAAGCCTATAAGCCTAGCCAAGAGTTTAGCCCATGTTTAGACCAATCAGCACCAGGACACGGGTGGAATCCCAGGGGTATATGTTCTGTTTCACATCCAGTTATCCAGGTTGCACTTAAAAAGGAGTAAAGAGGTACTCTGCTTGATGTGGAGTAGGAGTCTATTCCATAGATGGGGGAAGTCTCTGGGACACAAATCTGTCCTGTCAACAAGTCCTGTTCATGTCCCAGACCAGGTTGAGGCCGCACGTGCGAATTATTCGAGTGGAGCTTGACTTATGGATATGCAGCAGTCCCATCAAGGTGGGGTCCATGATCGCCTTGTATGTCTAACAGAGAACACCTCTGAGGAGTCTGTAGGAAACTGAGTAGAGGAATAGGGCTTTTAGCCTGTCTGTGTATGGTAGATGTTTTGAGGCCCTGGATTCTCCTAGTGAGGAACATCTGTGGTCTCTCCACCCACTGCATGTGCTTTGCGAGGTACAAGGTGAAAGGTGTGTTGTACTCAATAATGGGCCATATAAGGGAAGAATACAGGGATGTTATGACCTCCTTGTCCCTGGATGAGGTGGGCCATGTAGAAGGCTTTCCGTACAATGGAAGCAACATGGTGGTCAAATGTTAGGTTGCTATCAACCTGGGTGCCCAAATCCCTTACGACTGATTGCGTGCTTATGACGTTATTAATGTGGTAATCTGTGGGGATGTTACTCTCCACAAAGGGGATTATCTTGCATTTTTTGATATTCAGCTTGAGGCCATGTTTCTGGTACCAGTCATTTGTATGAGTGAGACCCTCTTGAAGGATTTCTACATCACTAGGGGAAATTGATGACAGCACCCAGCTTGCAGTCGTCTGCAAACTTGGTCAGCCATAGCTCACTGGTTTTGGCCTGCACCTCAGAAAAGTATATCCCAAATAACAGAGGTCCCAAGACCGAACCCTGGGGTATGCCACTTGTTACGGGTCTACTGGTTGAGGTGGCTTCCCCTATTTTGATTAGGTGGGTTCTATCCGTAAGCCATTTTGCTACTCATCTGGTAACATATGGATTGATGCCTAGTTGAGAGAGTTTATCTATTATGCCTGAGTGGGGAATAGTGTCAAAGGTATGGCCAGGTCAAGGTAGGCAGTGTGCACCATTTTCCCCTTGTTCATAGCTTTGGTGACCATGTCAAAGAAGTCAACCAAATATAGCAGGCATGACCTCCCTTTGATGAAGCCAAACTTTGTGGGATCGAGTGATTGGAGGTTGCCAGTATCCTTGTTAATGAGGTCCTTGATAATCCTTTCCATAGCTTTGTAGATCAGGCTAGTTAGACTGATGGGTCTTTAATTTCCCAGACAGGTGGATGCTCCACCTTTGTGTAAAGGGATGACAGTGGGGTGTCCTCCGCTCAGCTGGGATGAAGTTGGTACTTGGGCTTTAGTTGAATAGGGCGCCTAATGGTGCTGCAAGTTCCTGCCTGAGTTCACTTAGAATGCAGCCTGGTATGTTATCGGGTGACATGGATGCTGTATTTTTTGCCTTTGAGAGAGCAGTGATGACCTGTTCCTTAGATATAAGGGGAAGGGGGCAGGTACTGTGGATCTCTTGATTCTCTGATGGGGTGGGGGGCAGAGGGGTGACATTTTTGCTAAATCTGTCAGCCAGCGGGTTTGCTATATCTACGGCATTTGTATATGTGGTGTTCTTGACCACCAGTTCTGAACAGATCTGGGTGCTTCTTTTGGGGTTGCAGACATATGTGAAGAAGGCCTTATGATTGTCTCTAGTAGATGTGGCCAATATGGACTCTTAAGTTTGCTTTGGAGGATTTCACTAGTGCTCTTATTTGCTTGTTCAGGCTAAGGAGACATTGCTTCCAATTAGGCACATCCTCCTTCTTGGTCTTGGATAGCAATTTTTTCCTTTTGTTATAGAATTTATTTATTGCAGATGCCCACCAGACAGTTTTACTCTTCCTTGCAGAGGATGACTTAGTCCTGTCTGGTATTCCTGATTTCGTGAATCTGTATAAATGCTCATATAGTGCTTTTGTGTAGTTTTGGATATTGGTGACAGTTCCTGCAGAGGGGGAGGGGCAGGGGCTTTGAAGCTGTTTATACCATGCCTCAGGAGGCAGTAATCAGTTTTGGAGAAATTTTTATGTCTGATCCTAGCTAGAGGCGGGTTGGGGGAGATGGTGACTTTGAAAGTGCATCCAGAAAAACAACGAGCCAGCAAACTGTGACCTGAAAGAAATTTATTAGTTAAAGCAGCATAAAAACAAGTAACCAGACAGGTTTCGGCTGGTACGAAACACAGCCTTCATCAGTGTAAACATAAAAAATCAAATGCTACTGTTTAAATACATGCATCAACATCCTCATTGGTTCATTTTAGAATTGCTCATTAAGACCAGGTGGAAATAATCCACCTAGCTTTACAATCCATTTTTTTCTCTAGAATGGAATGCCAACCTGTTTTTTTTAATTTGTTACTTTTTACCACGTCAATGATCATAAAAGTAAATTTAGCTGATTTATGTGTCATACAGTGTTTATATAATGCATTGTTGGATTTTTTGTTCTTAATATTACTTACATGCTCAGAGATTCTCAGCCTGAGAGGACGAGATGTTTGACCAACATAGAAAGAACTGCAGGTGCATGTGGCTAAATATACAAGCCAGTCACTGCTGCAGTTGCCAAAAAATGTTATGTCATACACCATGCCACAGTTTTTGCTTGTAAACCGTTTAGACTTAGATATTTTATCACAGTTTATACAATGGCCACATGGGAAACATCCAATCAAAGGTTCACCTGTCAAGGTGGTTTGTGTCAGTTGAGACCAGCTGTTGTCATGGGAATGTTTGCAATGGTTGAAAAAGGATGCCAATTTTTTTCCCAGACAGATGGATGCTCCACCTTTGTGTAAAGGGATGACAGTGGGGTGTCCTCCGCTCAGCTGGGATGAAGTTGGTACTTGGGCTTTAGTTGAATAGGGCACCTAATGGTGCTGCAAGTTCCTGCCTGAGTTCACTTAGAATGCAGCCTGGTATGTTATCGGGTGACATGGATGCTGTATTTTTTGCCTTTGAGAGAGCAGTAATGACTATAAGGGGAAGGGGGCAGGTACTGTGGATCTCTTGATTCTCTGATGGGGGCAGAGGGGTGACATTTTTGCTAAATCTGTCAGCCAGCGGGTTTGCTATATCTACGGCATTTGTATATGTGGTGTCCTTGACCACCAGTTCTGAACAGATCTGGGTGCTTCTTTTGGGGTTGCAGACATATGTGAAGAAGGCCTTATGATTGTCTCTAGTAGATGTGGCCAATATGGACTCTTAAGTTTGCTTTGGAGGATTTCACTAGTGCTCTTATTTGCTTGTTCAGGCTAAGGAGACATTGCTTCCAATTAGGCACATCCTCCTTCTTGGTCTTGGATAGCAATTTTTCGTTTTGTTATAGAATTTATTTATTGCAGATGCCCACCAGACAGTTTTACTCTTCCTTGCAGAGGATGACTTAGTCCTGTCTGGTATTCCTGATTTCGTGAATCTGTATAAATGCTCATATAGTGCTTTTGTGTAGTTTTGGATATTGGTGACAGTTCCTGCAGAGGGCGAGCGGCAGGGGCTTTGAAGCTGTTTATACCATGCCTCAGGAGGCAGTAATCAGTTTTGGAGAAATTTTTATGTCTGATCCTAGCTAGAGGCGGGTTGGGGGAGATGGTGACTTTGAAAGTGCATCCAGAAAAACAACGAGCCAGCAAACTGTGACCTGAAAGAAATTTATTAGTTAAAGCAGCATAAAAACAAGTAACCAGACAGGTTTCGGCTGGTACGAAACACAGCCTTCATCAGTGTAAACATAAAAAATCAAATGCTACTGTTTAAATACATGCATCAACATCCTCATTGGTTCATTTTAGAATTGCTCATTAAGACCAGGTGGAAATAATCCACCTAGCTTTACAATCCATTTTTTTCTCTAGAATGGAATGCCAACCTGTTTTTTTTAATTTGTTACCTTTTACCACGTCAATGATCATAAAAGTAAATTTAGCTGATTTATGTGTCATACAGTGTTTATATAATGCATTGTTGGATTTTTTGTTCTTAATATTACTTACATGCTCAGAGATTCTCAGCTTGAGAGGGCGAGATGTTTGACCAACATAGAAAGAACTGCAGGTGCATGTGGCTAAATATACAAGCCAGTCACTGCTACAGTTGCCAAAAAATGTTATGTCATACACCATGCCACAGTTTTTGCTTGTAAACCGTTTAGACTTAAGATATTTTATCACAGTTTATACAATGGCCACATGGGAAACATCCAATCAAAGGTTCACCTGTCAAGGTGGTTTGTGTCAGTTGAGACCAGCTGTTGTCATGGGAATGTTTGCAATGGTTGAAACAGGATGCCAATTTTTTTCCTTTTATGAAATGAAAACAGACATCTATCCGGTAACATGTTCGCTAACTCCTGATCACACTGTAATATGTTCCAATGTCTATGTATGCTATTGATTAGTATATCTGAATTCCTTGCAAATGTGGTCACAAATCTAATGGGTTGTGAATTATGTTTGTCGTGTGATTTGTAACTTAACAGATCCTCCCTGTTTAATGTGTTTGCCCAGTTGCTGGCCCGCAGAATATGTCCCATATAATATCCCCTTGATCTGAATCTCCTGGTCAAATCCTGTCTGTGTTCTTGAAAGGTGATTCTTGAGAACAAATATGCCTCATTCGTATGAATTGTGACTTGGGGATATTCCTTGCTATGTGGGGAGGATGAAAGCTGGATGCATGGAGGACGGTGTTAAATTAAGGATACTTCCTAAAAACCTGCGTACTTAAAGTATGATCAGGTAATCTATTGATCAGCACATCAAGGAAGGTAATGGTGTCTACATGATGGTTAACTGTGAAATGTAGACCCCATTTGTTGTCATTCAGATAGGATATGAATTCCAACAGATAATCCACATCTGCCCTCCATACCATCCAGCAATCATCCAAATAACGCCTCCAAATTTCTTGTGGTAGTTGCTTTCCCTTGAGAGTTTTAGAAATATATGGATTTTCTGTAGCTCTCTGATATTTCTTAGGCATAGCAGTAGCTTCTAATTACTGTCCTCCTTAGACTCTCTGATCAGAATGTTCCACTCCCACCTTATCACGAAAGGGTTCACATCTAGATCAAGAGAGGTCATTGTGCCCCTCTACTCATCAGGCCCATAATTGAATACAATGCCCCATTTGGGATGTACCTTACCCGACACCTGCAGCAACTGGAAAGACCCCAGAAGTACCTCACCAAGAGTAGCAAGGGACTCAAACAGATGCCCTACGCAATTAGGCTAAAGAAACTCCAGCTCTACTCGGTTGCTTACCGCCTACTCAGAGGCGATCTGTGCCTGACGTATAAAGCCATGTCCAACCCAGAATTAATGGACATGCTCCACCTCAGGAAATCTAAATCCCTTAGAGCTACATGCTCCAGGGACTTAAACCTCAGCACAGAAATAAATAGGACATGCTGGAGGGACAGATTCATATCCCAGAGGCTCCCCTCACTCTGGAACAAAATCCCAATCCATGTTAAGCAGAGCCCCTCAATGACCCTCTTCAAGAGAAATCTTGAGTGGATGGGAGATCGTAGGTTTACCCCTGGGATCTCTTCTGTGTCCCTACTAGACAGAGGCACAGTAAACTAACCTTGAAAGGGCTGTCTTCTGGGACCTACTATACAGAGGCACAATAAACTAATCAGAAACACACTCTGGCTAGGCTTATAAATGCCCTAGGGCAGATAGCCTAGTATCAACTGGCATGAATAGGCCAGCATAAATGGGGGCAAAAGATGCCCCCATAGCTGTACCCTTGGTTTGCAAATAGCAAGTGTCCTGGTACAAAAGACATTATTAGTTAGGACATGTTCTGCAAGGCCTACAAGAAAGATGTTAAATTCAGGCTGATATAAACCAGCCACCTGTAACCAATGGGCAATGGTTTCCATACCAGCCTGATGAGGGATGTTAGTGTATAAAGCACTGACATCAACTGTACACATGAGCCACCCTGGTTCCAACTGGGTTTCAGAAATGATTTTTAGGAATTTCGTAGTATCTTGTAGACGGGAACGTACCCTGGGTAGCAGAGGCTTCAGATACTTAGTAAGAAAAATAGACAAAGGTTCCATGATATATCCTTTACCTGAAACAATTGGTCTACTGGGTGAATGAACCAGATCTTTGTGTATCCTGGGTAAAAAAATAGATGTATTGATTAACTGAATCATGAATCACGAGTTGCTGCATCACCCTGTCAGTGATGATACCTTCGTCCCTAGCAGTTGTCAAAAAGTCATCTATTTGCTTCTTGAATCTGAAGGTGGGGTTGATAGACAGTACTGAATAATAATGTCTATCAAGAAGCTGTCTTTTAGCCTCATTGTCATATTAGGTCCAATTCATTACTACTACTGTCCCACCCTTATCGGCAGATATGATGACAATGTCCTTGTTATTCTGTAATTCCATAAGTGCATCCTTTTCAGCCAAAGACAAATTGTTGGGTTTGAATGAAATATCAGAGCTTCGATAATGCAGATCTTTGAGAATACTGCTCTGAAAATGGTGCACTATGGGATGCATAGGGGGAAGATAACGTGATTTGTGATATGTGAACGTGTCATAATCAGTGTTACCGTCCGTATCACCAAACTGCAACTTAAGATTGAGTAATCTACAAAAAGACATAACATCCTGTGCCAAAACATCCTCAGAGACCACAAAACCAGGAATAAAAGTTAGTCCTTTATTCAGGATGGACATATGAGTTGTTGACAAACTGAAGTCGGATAAATTCAAAACATTTACATTTACGTTCTCATTTATTTCTGTATTGCTAGTCTCAAAAGACTTTGAATATTGTTGATTTTTCCTGTGTTTCCTCCCCCCTCGAAAGTGACCACTTTATGGTTGGATTGCACCAGGGAGCAGTGGTTACTCATGTTGGTTAATACCAAGTCCAAGATGTTTTCCCCTGTTGTGGGGGTATCAGCTAGCTTTTCCAAGGCACTTGCTTTGACAAAATCGAGGAATCTCTGCGCATTTGTGTTCTGGCATGAGTAGTTCTTCCAATCTATGTTTGGGAAGTTAAAGTCACCCAGGATTAGGGTAAAGGGTTGAATCTTGATAGATTCAAACAGGTCCAAATGGGTGGATTGGGCATCTTGAGTCAGATTTGAGGGCTGGTAGCTAGCTATGAATTGAATAGAGGTCTTGTCAATGGTTAACTGCACCCAGAGTGTCTCCTGTGCATCATACTGTTTGACCAGCCTGGAGGTGTGCATGCCTTTAATGTATATTCAAACTCCACCTCCTTTGGCTTTACTACCCACAGTTTGGGGTCTGAATGTATGATAGGATGAGTAACTACATAAGGCAGGGATGCTGTCTGCAGCTTTGAACCAGATTTCTGTGACTGCACAGATGTCAGCATTTTCCAGGGTTAAGAATGCTTGCAATGAGTGCAGTTTCATGTTTAGACTCATAGCGTTTAGCACACAACCTTTAATTTGTGTTTTGTTGAAATTTTTATGTTGGTTTTATCGACCTCAGGACTTTTGCTAAAAAGGCACTATGGGAGAGGCAAGAGCCTTTGCCAGAAGCCTGAAGCCCAGGTGAGACAGATGCAGGACATCTCTGGCAAAGATGGTCTGTTGATCTTCCCAGGCTGTCAGGTACCTGGATCCCCCTGGAATGACACCAGAAACTAAGCCAGCTGTTAAAGTCAATTATTTTCTATTTGTATTCAGGCATCATTCTGGGTGACGGCAGAATGCTGCTTAAGACTAGGGACATACCTGCCTGGGACACATAATCAGCACATTCAATCTTGTGTCTCTTCATGTAGTCCAGACAGGTGTGTTTCAAGTCATTCATGCCAACATGGACTATGACAGAGTCATAACAGTACCAGTTGTTGAGAGACTTGAGTGCGTATGTGATATGGTGGATTCTGGCACCTGACAGACAACTAACCGTGACTTTCTCCTTATCCAACCTGGTGAGAGGCACATTTGTGTGTCTCACAATGGAGTCTCCTATGACTAATATGTTGGATTTATGGTGAAGCCTTAGTTGCTGTGAGACACAGGTGTGTAGACTATGCGTAGTATGCAGTGTGAGGGCTGTAGAGATTGCGTGTGTTTTTGCTTCGGAGGTCTCCTTTGTTTGGGTATGTTTATGTGGAGGACCTCTGCATATGTGGGTGTGTGTTGTGTAGGTGTGGGTGGTGTTTGAGGTGTAGTGATTGTGTTGACAACCTTTTCAGTGTCAGATGTACTGGCTTGAAGGGGAGAGAACATGGACTCTAGGTTTCTAATGTAATTGCATCTCTCACAAATTGTGTTTCTAGGTGGTAGTAGTAGATGGTTGTCTGTTTACATGAGGCAGTTGCTACACTGTCTCAGGATGCCCATATCAACCAGACTAGCAGGAGAAGCTGTAGGAAACTGTCCCATCAATATTTCTCAGGATCTGAGAGAGAAAGGCCAGGGAGAGCTAAGGGGTGGGCCTAAAGCCCAAGTGCTTAAACCAAAACTAAGAGCTTAGAATAACACTTAATTTAAACAGGCTATAAACAAGCAACAAATAAATGCAACAGAAAAGATGCAATGCAGGAAAAGCAAGATGAAGTAACAGAGTAGTAGGAAGAAACACAAATACAGAAAAATATAAGCAGCTGGAATAAAATGTCTTTTTGTTTGTTTTATTTTTATTTTTTCACTTTTCATTTCTGAGTCCACCTGTTAACTTCAGCCAGTGGCAAAGTATAGTATAGTCCCCCAGTGCTGGTTCAACTGTTTTGATATAGTATAATTCTGCCAAACAGTCATCACTGGGATAATTTGTGTACCTTACCTCATATGTAGGCATTTTATCACAGGGATAGTTGTTATTGCTCCCATTTTATTAAGGTTACATTTACTAGATTGGACTTTGTGCATCAGTAGCATGTTACAGAAAAGTGTGGGGTTACCTAGGAGTTATTATCCAAATCTAATTTTAGTGCCTCCATTGTACTAGCCCATTGCTTGTGATGTTTAGGTTCATAGGCAAGTATTTGGCTAGCTGCCCTTGCAGGCCATTTTTCTAGCTAATTCCCCATCTTGTGAGGTAAATACCTTGAACTTTCCCAGGAAAAAAGCTTTCCATCAGGGTGGATAGATTCTAGTATGTACCAGTTACATTGTCTGCTGTTATATGTGCCCGCACCCATAACCTTGTTTTTCAGTTGTTCTCAGATGACTGTTTGAGAACACTTTGGCACTTTGTACACTTCGGAAATCTTAACTAAGGATCCTTGATTTCCCAAGACCTGGAACAGCAATTCTAATGGCAGTAGCACTACTTACATAGCTGCCTCTGTGTGAGCAGTTCATCTGACTTAAAATGTATTTCTGGGTTTCTTAAGCAGTTCTTAGGGAGGTGTAATGTCTATTTAATTTCTAGCACCGTACATAGTTTTGCTGACTCACAGCAAGAGGTTATGTGGTTCCATTCTGAACTGGACTACCTTCTGTGCAGAGTCTGCGTGTGCCTTCTACATCCATGTGGATTTTGTAGATGAGTTAATGTTCTCCAAGTTGCATTAAGTATCCATTGTAGAGTGTGTGTGTACTTTGTGTAAGTAGAGGCATATTGTCTACAGTGGGTTTCAGTGGCCTTGCACCTACTGGCTGCAGAGATAGACTCTGGTATCCTTCTGAATCTGTGAAGGATAAAGCGAGTTGTCAGAAAGTAAATGGATGGATGGATTGGTGTATGGATGAGAATAGCCAATCATTCCATGCAGTTGGACGTTCCAGTGAATCTTTTACTCTGCACCTACTGGGGGAGACCTTGGTATATTTCATCTATGATGTTGTCAGATGAGCCAATGAACCTTACAAGTTTATGAGGAAAGTAGCAGTGTTTTGTAGCCACCTGAATAATCTTATCATTTTTTACATTCTTAGTTAACCGTGTACGAAGCTATGCCGATAGAAACATGTAGCTTGCAAATTAGCCTACCTGGTAAGAGCAGGTACGTGCCCTGAATCAGCTGCATGTATGAAAATCTGATCACATAAGAGATGAATGCATTCCATTCATGGCAGCGAGTAGACTGTACTGTGTAAACACCCTCTGCATTTAGTGTTGTACTTTATTGCTTTGCCTCTTCCAAGATGGTGCAGACTCTTACCTGACTGAAAGTAACTTTTAGTTGTATCTGCAAACAGGCCTTTGCCTCTCACTGAGGCTTTTTGATCCACGAAACAAATTTGAACTGATACATGGACACCTAAATATGCTAGCTGAACTCATCAAAATAATCTTGCATAAATTACTTTGTCTAGTTTAGAATATATTCATTTTATTTATAATTGATTTGGTTAAGAAATGTTAATTTAATCTGCGATTTTTGGAGACAGTTATGCCTACAGTTTTTAGAGCTTCTAACTTCTGATGTAGTGTAATCATCATTTGATTTCATCTTCCTCTTAATCAGTAAAACATTGTCTTGACTATTTCTGACAGTTGTGTTTATTTTATGTTTCATGCTACTACAAACGAATCTACTTGTGAGTGCAAAATATTGTTGTTTTCTATGCAGTACTGGTCTCCAGTGGCAAGTGGGCTTAGTGGGACCTGCTTGGGGAAAAATGCAAGTAATGATATACAAGTAAAAGTTCTCATTTCCATATTTCTTATTCTGTGAAGTAAAACATAGAAGCTGTACTAATAGAATTTTTTTATTAAATTTATATAATTTTAATAGTAGTTTTGCAAAAGAATGCCTTGTATCTAAAACGAGAGTTAACAATGAATAGTTTAACAGTTTAGGATTTTTAGACAGAGCTGGATGATTCATTTCAAATTGCATGAAAGTTTAAAACCAAGCTGTGCATATTGTAAATAAACTAGGAAGTGCATGTGCGTGCTTGTTTGTTATCTGGTGGTTTATTTTAGTCTTGTTTGAAGTATTTGTGGGAATGGTTATATGAGGTAGGTTTTTGTCACACCTTTTTATTCCCAAGTGAGGAATATCTTGAAAGGCATTTTCCTATTCCTTTTTCATAAATTCATTTAACAATTCTGTTTATCATAATACAATGTTTTAACTCCAGGGCATATGCAGTACCGATTTCTTCAAGTAACTGTATTTCTGCCCCTCCCCCACCTCCTCAGCTGTTGACAAAACCTTGATGTGTTTTTCATTCTGTGCCAGGAGTTTCTGTTTTATTAGCTTATTGATGTTCCTTAGATATGGCTGTGAAGTGTTAAATTTCAACCAGCTTTGCAGATTTCCCCTGCTGTATCCTATTGGTTTCTGCAGGCATTATCGCAAGTGACATTTGCTGACAGGACTGGGGATGTTCCCCTGACGTGAGCTTTGGCAGTGTTTACATTAATCTTGCGGTGTATACGTCATTGAAACCACACCTTCAGCTAAGCTTCCTCATCCAAAGCAGCCATTTAAAACTCATCAAAACCTTTATTTTGCCTGAGGTATTAAGGCTTTAATTCTTACTACTGTCAGAAATAATCCTGCCCCTCCCCCCCACACACTCACATGCGTCATATGTACACACACACACTTCCCAGGGGAAATAATCTGGAACATTGCAATGCTTGTCAAAGGAACTGCCTTCTTAGCCACAACTGTCAATTATTTAGTGCAACCCAGCCTTCTTGAGAATTTT
This sequence comes from Protopterus annectens, assembly GCF_019279795.1. Classification (NCBI taxonomy): domain Eukaryota; kingdom Metazoa; phylum Chordata; order Ceratodontiformes; family Protopteridae; genus Protopterus; species Protopterus annectens. The sequence goes on along the minus strand of NC_056725.1, from coordinate 367,053,005 downwards.
CTATCACTTCCCTATTCCCAGTAACAGGAAGAATATGAGTCATGTAACTTGTAGTGTGTTCTATTAGAGAGGTATTCCTGAGACCTCATGGATAGCATGTTCTTTCTAAGGTTCTTGAGTACTATACTATATTTACTATATTCAAAACCTAGACTAAAATGCTTTTATAGAATAGCTGTGCTGAGTATTGTTGTTTATTATTTCTAAATTACTCCATATAGCAATTAGAAATCATAATATAAGATGGAAAATTGATGAAACATGATGTGGACTAAGTATACTGGTTTGAAATGCATGCCCCCTTCCAGTGGTATATATGCCATTGTCTACTGTCTGCTGGGTTGTTTCAAGTTAGCAGTAACAGGTGACATATGCATCCATCCACACAACTTGTAAAATGTTTGTATTGGTGAGTGTTATGGAGAGAAAAGCTGTAATGTTACTCAACGTAACAACTGAAATGCTTGTGCTGTTTGTTGACTTAGTCATTGTTTTTGTTCCGTATTACAGTAATGAAAACATGTCTAATCCTGTAATATGCAGTAAAGATAATTAAAAAAAAACTTGTGGGAACGGACGTTTTGCAGTACAAATTCTTAGACTGAAGCCATTACTTCTTGTTGTCTAAGCTGTACAGAGGGATGAAGCTGTGATTGTGCCCCAGCTGGCCTAGTGGTGGACATCAGCTCCCCCTCTGTGGGGAGGGAGGCAGCCTAGACTGTAGCCTTGCTGACACTATGAGGAGTGTGAGTATTGCAGCAGGCAGTGTGAATGTCCGTGGACATGTGTGTCCCATACAGTGTGAATGACCGTGGACATGTGTGTCCCATACAGTGTGAATGAGTGGGGGCATGTGTGTCCCATACAGTGTGAATGATGTGGACATATGTTTCCTGGAAGCAGCATGTTTAAACATTGTAGCTGAGATTAGACACGTGCATAGAAGTACTTGTACCTCACTGGTAACACAGGTGTCAGGCTGCCCCAGGGAGAGTAGGGCATTGGCCATAAAGAAAGCCCTGTGAAGGCTGCTTGAATGGTGACCCTTCCAATGGCTGAAGCTAGCATTAATGATCAAGGGAGCTGATGGTTTGGCAGGCATTACTTAATAATTTTGTATGTCCTTACCACCTGATGAAAAAGTACAGTCAGCAGTCATGGATCATGCGCAGATATGAGATGTATGACAGTTCTCAGTAGGAAATTTCAGTGCAGCCACAAAAATATATGTTAAGGGCAGGGCCTTTTAATGGAATCTAGAATCAAAGCCCATTGAACAACATTAGTTGCCGGTGAAAATCTCTGCAGTCTACTTACTTATTTCCAGCATTCTGTAGGTAGATGTAATCCTTCAAATCACTGGGGTGATTGTAGACCAGTAAACCTTGGCTCTAGATGATGGTCACTGTTGAAGTAACACCCGACCCCATGAGCAAAAATGAGAAAAAGGGGGTGTTGGATGGATCTGTGTTGGAGACGCCACACCTTCAATGCCATAGACAAAATTTGTATGAAATAGTTTATTCCAGCAGGTGCAGAGATCTGATACTTTTGAAAAAAATCTTTTCCAGAAGATGGACTTGAAGAAGAACTTGTAATATTGGTGTGTCACTGCAGCAGTTATAACGTCTCTACAATACTGATGGCCCAACTTTGGGTCTAAATTTAGCTAGCTGAGATGTGGGTTGGGAAGGGAGGTAATAACTACCCTAAAGAATAGCACTTTTTTCCAATGACTGAAAGATAGGATTGCAATTGCATGTTCATATACCCTCTGCTGAAGTCTAGTGGGATATCAGATTTGCAGTTTATGAGCTAGTGAGGTCTGAGCCTTGCATGTATTGATAGAAATGTGCTCATCTTTTTAACTTAATTGTATTACAGAAACTGAAAACCCAAATATGCAGTTCTTGTGATGCATTTGGATAGTCCTGCAATCCCTGTTTTGCTGATGGGGGTTCATCTGAAACCACTAAACCAGACATTTGTTAAAAGATTACTTATTGCTGAGGTTTGCAACCTTGGTGGTTACAATAGTAAGAGAGATGCAAGATGTGCTGTGGGGTACAGGGACTTTGCCAAAACCGGCATCTCAGAAGTATACCATATCTTTTTATAACAGCAAAAAAGACCACTGCCTTTCCTGGCTTCACTTACTATGGCTCAACTCAGACAGAACCCACCACACAAGTGCGTTTTTATTAAGTTATAAAAAACAGGTCAGCCTCCCAGAGGAGAGAGAGAGAGGGTCATGCCTAAAAAGGTCTAATGGCCTGTCTCTGTGGCATAGAGAGATGAGGTCTGGCCTGGGGTTGAAAGTGGTCCGTAGTGATCAGCCCTGAACCCCAGTTAACAAATGAGAATAAGTAAGTTACATAAAGTCCTGACTATGACCAAGAAGACCAAGTTTAGACAGCGGTTTGAGCACTGAAAGAGCTGGGTAGGAAAGGGTAGGAATGAGTTAATTACTCTAGCTTTCTGATCATGTGGAGAGGGAAGACAGTGGCTCCTGTCAAGCCACCTTAGTTCTATTCAGGTAGAGGCTTGCATAATACAAGCATAATACAAGCAGCTGCAGAACTGAGATTAAGAGCTTGGCAGTGAATGTAGCCCTTGTGGGCATGTGTGCGGGAGCAAGCAGATGACAGTAATGTACAAAGGACACCTCTGCAGTGATGTAGGTATACACATTAGCCAGCGTGGTGGGGTATAGCCATATACATACACCCTAAATGCCAGGATGCTGATGAGAGCAGTGCAGAAACATTGCCATATCTTTTTGTATCATGGGTCCCCACCTCCAGCACATTGTAGCCCTCACTGGGATATACCCAGGATGAGGAAAAAAATTGGATATGTTCCTGCGGGAAGTCTTTGTTGTACATAGGCATGGTGGAAAACATCATATAAAAAAACACTGATTAGTGATTTTTTTTTTGTCTTCTCTGGTATATAGTCAGAATGTAAGCTACAATAAAGGTCTAAGGTGTCTTCCAAGTGTTGCTGGATGAGACAGGCAAACACTAAGTAAGCAAAACAAATTGTCATCCTTCTGCATAAACTTTAGTATGATGTTCTTCGTGTTTCACTGTTGCAGTCATTACATTCGGGTAATCCTGCTGGCAGGTTGCCCTCAGTCGGCCTGAATTCCAAAGTCCTGGGTCCTGCGTCAGCTGCTGTCGCCCCTTCCCTGACGTCAGGTCGTCAGAGGTATAAAAGATGCAGCCAACGCCATTTTCTTCAGTCTTTCTTGCCGTGCGGTGCCCAAAGCGGAAGCAGTTCGGAAGTGCCGGTCAGCCGACTCCTGAGATTTTCGTGTTCGAGTTTCAGATCCGAAGTCTTTAATAAAGCTAAGTACCCCGTTGGGGAAACTTTTTTCTTGCTCCAGACCGAGTCAGAAAAAGTAAATAATTGTATTTCTTGTGGAAAGCAAATACCTCATAAGGACTTTCATTCTTACTGTATTCCCTGCCTAGGCCCTGATTACAACATTTCTGGTTGTCGGTTTTGTGCTAGATTTAACCAACGCACTATTAAGCGTAGGTATGATTTTGCTTTAAACTGTTTTGGACGCCGGTTTAATTATCCAGAAATGTCGTCGGATAGCCATCCGACTACCGGAGTTCACAAAAAACACAAAGAAAAGGAGAGAGATAGACAACCGAGGCCCAAACCCGATGACGAAGCTTCTCCTAAGCCAGTCACCGGTTCTCAGTGAGGAGCTTTCACAGCCCCTGACGCCCGCTTCTTTAAAGTAGCAGGCCGCTACCGGCTCCCACGTGGAGTCGGCCATGCTGCTGGAAACTCAAGGTGTTGGAGCCTCTGATACTGTTCCTTCAGATGGGTCCGGAGCCGCTGAGCAGGCACTGGCTTCTGAGGGTGTATTCAGACCTAAACATCTTTACATTAAACCAACCTCAGCTTCAAAGGCAAAGACTAAAGCACCTTCTAATGCAAAGAAACAAGCTCAAGAACCACGTGGACAGGCCTCTATGCCCAAAAAACAGATGCTCAAAATGGCCGAAGACATAATTACCTTGATCAGGGGTTCCCATCCCCCTCCTGATAAGAGGCCTAGGCAAGAGACTGACTATGAATCTTCAGATCAGGTTTCTATTTCTTCTGATTCCTCTTCTGATCAGGAATATTCTCTTCCCCCCATGAGGATTCTGATGCTGAAGAATCTATACCTTCAGCTTCTCCTCCAGGGGACTATTTTTTTGGGGAAACCTTGCATATCACGAGGGAGCATTTTCACTGGGAGAGCCAATATTTTTCAGAATCTAAAAAGAGGCTCAGGGATTTCCTTTTACTACCTCAACACAGGCCACCAGCCATTCCAGCTGTGTTAGATATTTTAGATGATGTGTTTTCGGAGTCTAGTCTTACCCCTGACACCTTACCTCCAGCTCCTGTTAAGCCTGACAGATATGACAGGGTTCCTGACTCTCATAAATTCCTTTTTAAAAACCCTACTGCAGACCCAGAAACTATTTCACAGGGTCCCAAAGGAGTTGAGGCTTCCGCTGCAAAAAACCCTACCCCCTCTGACAGGGATTCTAGGGTACTGGATAGATGGGGAAAAAAGGTTTACACGTCTGCTACTTTAGCTATAAGGGCCTTAAACTGTCAGTTTCATATGCTCACATATCAACAACATGTCATGGCATTGCTTAAACAGAAAATGTTATTAAACTCTGAATGTGCAGAAAACAAGGAAATGCAGGATTTATTGCATGCAGCTAAACAAGTTGGAAAGCATACTTTGCAATGTGGTTTTGATTCTTTGGAGGCCTCCTGCAGGGCCGCAGTTACGGGTTCTGTAATTAGGAGGCATGCTTGGTTAAAGGAACAAAATCTGTCTGATCATGTCAAAGTTAAATTATTAGATGCACCTTTACAGCATGATACTTTGTTTGGTGTTAAGGCAGAGGAGGTGTTTAAGAAAATGGAGGACAAAGCTAAATCTATGCAAACTGTCAAAGATGTTTTACAAGTACAGCCACCTAGGTTTAGTAGACACTGGCCTACAAAGAACTGGTCCTTTCCTGTGTCAGACAGACCTCAAAGGGGCAGATCCAGACTCCCTAGAGGCAGATCCCAGGCGCAAGGTTCCTACAGGTCAAAGCAATGGGGTGCTTCTACCTCCAAAGTTGGAGAAGACAAATCACAACCATACAGGAAACGGTCCCAATGACTTCCCCCTGCCTGCACCAAGCACTTATCTCCTGGCAGCACCCTTAGGGGGAAAGTTAGCGCTTTTTTTTCTCAAAATTGGCACATTATAACCCAGGAGAAGTGGGTTCTAAATATCGTGTCACAAGGGTACAAGTTCCATTTCCATACCCTGCCAAAGGCAAACGGCTGGCCAGATCTGCCAAAAAATCAATGGGCAGAGGCACAAAAACAAGTCTCATCCCTCATGGACATGGGGGCCATTCAACAAGTACCAGAGCAAGAGCAGAGACAAGGATTTTACTCAAGACTGTTCTTGGTACCAAGAAAGGACAAGACCTGGAGACCAATACTGGACCTATCTATTCTGAACACATTCCTGGATATACCAAAATTCAAGATGATGACTTTGCAGCAGCTTCTGCCCATGCTGGGCAAGAACGCTTGGCTGGTGACTCTAGACCTAAAAGAGGCATACCTGCATGTCCCAATCAGACAATTATGCAGAAGATACCTCAGATTCAAGGCTGGCTCAGTGCATTACCAATTCTCTGCACTGCTCTTTGGCTTATCTACTGCGCCCAGCGTCAGTGCCTGGCACCAGTAATTGCATTCTGCAGACAAAGAGGAATACAAATATATCCTTACTTGGACGACTGTCTAATTCAAGCAGAGAACAAGGGCATTCTTCTACAGCATCTGACGTTTGTGAAAAGACTTCTAACATGCCCAGGGTACACAGTCAACGAAAAGAAATCAAAACTAGTACCCTCCCAAGAGATAATATTCCTGGGTGCAAGCTTAAATACAACTGCCCAGATGGCTTATCTCACGCCAGACAAACAGAGGCAACTGACTACCTATTTCAAAATGTTGGCAACAAAGGCCCAGTTATCTGCAAGAAAAATTCTGCAGGCTTTGGGCTTCATGGCATCCTGCATCCTACTAATTCCATATGCAAGACTGCATATGAGGAAACTTCAATGGTACCTAAAAAGTGTTTGGACTCAACATTGCCACAGCCTGGAAACAATGATTACTCTCATTCCCTGCCTACAATAGGAGTTTCAATGGTGGGCAAAGGCTTGTCACCATAACAAGGGACAGCCATTCACATTACCCCCACCCAGGCAGACACTAACAACGGATGCATCAGATTATGCATGGGGGGCCCACATGGTAGGAAGATGCATTCAGGGCACATGGTCCTCAACCCAAATGTATCTACATATCAATCAAAAAGAGATGTTAGCTGTTCAGAATGCCCTGACTGCCTTCAGGGACCTACTTCATCCAGGACAACTACTGATAAAGACAGACAACACCACGGTCATGTGGTATATAACCAAGCAGGGGGGCACACATTCTTACCCCCTTTGCAGACTAGCCATGACTTTGTGGGGCACAGCATTGACTTACCAAGTACATCTGCAGGCACAATTCCTGCCAGGAAGGAAAAATACTTTGGCAGATGAACTAAGCAGAAACCTCATGGATCCCCATGAGTGGCAGCTGGATCCACAAGTCTTCAGCATGATAATAAGGAAATGGGGATGCTCGGACATAGATCTATTTGCCTCCCCTCACAACTACCAACTAAAAAGATTCTGCACAAGGACATCACAGACAAGCATGGAAAGTGGACACCCTATCTTTCAGCTGGAAAAACCTCTCAGTAAATGCCTTTCCCCCACTGCCTCTCCTCCCTAAGGTACTCATAAAGGTCAGACAGGAGAAGCCAAAAATGATACTGATTGCCCCAGACTGGCCCTGCCAGTATTGGTTTCCAGTCCTAGCCCAGCTTGGACCTTACCTCAAATACCTCATCTACTGTCCCAGCAAAACAATCGGATCCTGCACAGCCGACTCAGGACTTTAAACCTGGCAGCATGGCGGATAATGTAGTCATACAAAACACACCTCTCAGTAAAGGCCAGAAGGCCTAGTACTAGAAAATCTTATGCTGGAAAATGGAAGAGATTCTGTGCTTGGAACCAGGCACAAGGAACTGATACAGCTGTGCCAAATATTCTTCAGATTTTGCAGTACTTAACTGAGATGCTGGACAAAGGCCTATCTTTTTCATCTATTAAAATTCATGCCTCTGCCATTTTGGCTCATTACAATACAGAGCCACCAATCTTTTCTCATCCCTTATTAAAACAGTACCTCAGAGGAGCCAAAAATTTAAGGCCTCCAAGGAGATCACCAATGCCTGCATGGGACCGCAGCTATGTCTTGGAAAAACTCACCCTGCCTCCTTTTGAACCAGCTGCTACTGCTGATATAAAGTTTTTATCTTGGAAAACAGCTCTGCTCCTAGCAATCACTTCTGCAAGACGAGTTTCAGAGCTACAGGCACTCATGGCTGGTGAACCTTTTATCATTTTTTATCCAGACAGGGTCTCTCTGAGGACAAGCCCAACATTTATGCCTAAGGTGGTGTCCAGTGTGGCTCTTAACCAAACTATTCATCTGCCAACTTTTTATCCAAATCCATAGAACAAGGGGGAGAGAATTCTGCATTCTTTGGACGCACACAGACAGCTTAAATTCTACTTGGACAGAACCAAAGTTTTCAGAAAGACAGAGCAATTACTAGTGGCATATGCTGCAGGATCACAAGGAAAGGCTATCTCAAAGCAGACTATTTCAAAGTGGATAGGCCACTGCATTCATTTCTGCTACTTACACCATGGCAAGCCCGTGCCTAAGGGCATTAGGCCACATTCAACCAGAGCTGCAGCCACTTCAGCAGCCTTTCTCAGGGGAGTACCAACCAAGGACATTTTAGAGGCTGCTACTTGGAGTTCAGTGCACACCTTTACAAAGCACTATCATCTGCCACTCTACTCTAAATCCAGGGCAGGCTTTGCCACTGCAGTTCTGCAGGGCCTCTTAGCCGCTCCTAATGCTGTTTAGCTCCAGCCTCCTATCCATAGCTTTGGGACTGTACCCAAATGTAATGATTGCAACAGTGAAACATGAAGAACATAGTACAGTTGTGTACACTTACTATAAATGTAGATGTTCGAGTGTATTCACTGTTGCAGTCCAGGTTACCCACCCGCCATCCCCCTTTCTTCTGATGGAACCTATCTTTCCTTCTCTGATTTATACAACCTGTGTGGTGTATTTGCTTGTAGATGAAGGTAAAGTTTATATTGGTGCATACATTTATATATATATATATATATATATATATATATATATATATATATAAAAATTTTGGCTACCCTTTTAGGGGGCACCTGACATCTGGGGCAAGAAAAACTAAAGAAAATGGCATCGGCCGCATCTTTTATACCCCTGACGTCAGAGAAGGGGTGACAGCAGCCGACACAGGACCCAGGACTTTGGAATTCAGGCCAACTGAGGGCAGCCTGCCAGCAGGATTACCCAAATGTAATGACTGCAACAGTAAATACACTTGATCATCTACATTTATAGCAAGTGTACACAACTGTACTTTTTGCTTTTGATGGGTGACCTCTCATTTTTTAACAGCACTAGTGTACTTTATGTATTGTGAGCTTCTAATTTATTAGATTAAATTATTAGAAATCAAAATTATTTTGTATGGCACTATGATTTTGCACCAGTGGCATCAGCAAAATGAGTGTCTTCTGTGTTTTTCTTGTCATCACTACCAGCACCATCACAACCCTGTTAGTATCCCGGCAGCCACAGCCAACAGGAGAGTACAACTTTTTGCCATGCCACACATGAACATTGATTTGGAATTAGAGCACTGAGAAGGTCCTTTTTAACTGCTGACCCAGACCTGTCCCCCTATTGTTGTGCACACAGGCAGACTTTATCCACAGACACGTACACGTACACACACACACACACACACACATACACACACTTCTTCTGTATGTGTCCACTTAAAGCATGGACAGGTTCCATAAAGTGTACATGTGTGTGTGTGTGTGTGTGTGTGTGTATATATATATATATATATATATATATATATATATATATATATATATATATATATATACACACACACATATATGGGTCTACTGCTTTACATCGAAAATACACTTCGAAATAGAGCAGTAGACCCTACTCTTCAGCAAAAGTCCACTTAAACGAAAGTGCACTTTTGCTGAAGTCTAGTTCCCCGGGCTAACCAAAAAAAAAAACAGTAAAACATGTTTTTGTAGGGGGGCAAGCCTCCCTGTGCCCCCCACATCCCCCTACTTAAATATACCAACTGTGAGATCGCACTACAGTGGGGAAAAGGGAATATTCCCATTCCGCGCTGTAGTGTGACTGACGAAGTCAATGTTCGAATTTCACTACGAACAAGTGGACTCGGTGAAGTGGGGTTCAAAGTAGTGAAACTTTGAACATATTGACAGATCTCATATATATATATATATATATATATATATATATATATATACATACATACATACATACACACACACACACACACACACACACACACACACACACACACACGATATGTGTATGCATGCATAGGGCACAGCAGCCCAGCCCCCTGGCTTCTACCAAAGGAGTCCATATAGGAGTCAAAAGTTCACCTGTGCAAATCCTGGAAATCTGAGTTGAAGTGTTCAAAATACACTGTGTGTGAAATTCAAGACTGTCCATGCATCCCAGTAGTGTAACGTTATATAGTGTTGTGTTTGGCCAGTCATGATCCTTCCCATGGACCTACAACTTACTGTGAAGTACTGGACTAGTGTTCATTTATTCATTATTTTCCAGTGCAATGTTTATTCTGTTCAATCGTGGAGGATCTGGAGGATTTACCAGCAAGCAGCAGGCAAAAGGCAGTGAAACGTGTCTATAACTGTCTGCTCACCTGTCCAGAGGACATCAGAGGAAGATGGAAGGAGTGATCCAGTAAGCTTCTGAATAAAGAAAAACCCACAGAAACTGTACTGCCCCACTCATAGCCTGTGATGAAAGTGGAAAAACCCACCCTAGAAATATGAAGAACACCAAGAATTTATTTATTTTATTTATTTATACTTTGTTGACTGGGTTAGTACCACTAGGCCAATGGCATGTTTTCTTGAGATGGTATTATACTGTTTAGGGAAAGTTTGTCCAGGGCACTAGGGAACTTCCCCTACACTTTGCATACAGGGACCCTATTCTCAGTGGATCTTTTGCCTTCCTGTTTGGGCAGAAAGACGACTAAGAGAAGCAGGAAGGAAATGGAGGAGGCTGCTGGAACTGTGTAATGCTATGGAGGGAGAATTTTAAATGAATAATGATGTTATGGCAGATGTGAGACTGGAAGCAAAGATCGAGAAAGTGCAGCTAGGCAAGGCAGTAGATGAAGGGGTAGATAATGCTGTTGAGCTTTCTAAAAGGATTTACAGGAAATGGGGTGTTGGACTCGGAAGCGATTTTCCAAGTGAATCTCTTTAATGAAGAGGTCCCGGAGCAGGAATGTATGGTTACAACCCTCAGTCAGGAGGGTTACGGGATGATGTATTGTTACACTTGGTTAACGAAAACGAGACAGAAAATAGAAAAATGTGTCCTGGGGTGACTTAATAAAGAAAATACAGCAGGAGGAAGAAATGGTCAGAAAAGTAAATCGTATGCAGAGATGGTGAAGTTCGGAACTGAAAAAAAGAAGGAAGAAGTTATAGGTGTAAAAAAAAAAAAAAAAAAGAGAGAGAGAGAACCTTAACTGTATGTATTGAAAAATGAGGACTTTGAACTGGACAGATATAAGGTATGGGATGAAGTAATTTCACCACTGGGAATTGGCGCAAGTATGGTAAGAGCTTTTATACATATTAAAAAAAAGAGACGTTTTGTGACATTATATTTAAGACTGGTAAAAGAAAAATAATGTACCATGGAGTTTGTATGTATTCAGAGCATCTTATAGAGAGACAAAGAAAATGTACAATTTAGGACTGAAGTAGATAAAGAGACTTTAAAAGAACTTTTTTTAAAGTTATGTAAAAAGATGTTAGATGTGTCAAACGTGTATGACAATTGATTGTGGCTTGGGAATGTAATGTGATTTTGAAAATTGAAAATGAAAGTGTTGTACATTTACCAAGTAACAGTTGATGGAAATAAGGCCATAGTAAAATATTGGGGACAGCCTAAAACATGTTTTTGTGTGGTAAAAAATGATTATTTAATCAGTAATTGTGATAAAAGAACATGTTTTTCATGTGGGAAAATTGGACATGATGCACGGGATTGAGAAGTGAGATGTTACAAGTAAAATGAAAAGGGTCATTTGGAGGGGATGTGAAGAAAAAAGGAAAAGGATAAAGACTGATGGAGTGAAAGTATTAAAAGAAAAAGATCAAAAGGATGTGGCTAGGTAAAAAGAGAGAGAATAATGGGAATATGACTGAAGAACTAGTCATTCAAAAGTGAGAATGCAGGAAGAGTTTGATGTGGGAAAATTGAAAGAGAAAGAGTCGGATTTGAGTGATAGTGATATTAAATGGAGTATAGTAAAGCAAAAAAGAAATTCAGATGGTAAACGAGCACGGGAAAGAACTAGAAAAATTACAGAAGGATTTAACAAAAAGAAAGGGAAAGGTTGAAAAGATATTATTTCAGGTAGAATCACATTTAAAGTTTTAGCATTAAATGTGAATAGTTTTAAAAAATTAGAGGGAAGAATAGGGATTTTGGAGTGGTGTAAAAAGCAAGATGGTGATTTCTTTATGTTAGAAGACATTAGATTTTTGTCGCAAATAAAAAGATATCAAACCAAAGTGTGTTGGAGAAAAAAGTGATATGGAATGTTGGAAGGGAAAGCTGTTCAAAAATACGTCTATAAAGATGCAATTAAAGTGTTAGATATTATGTTTGTTATATATTGCAATAATTCTAATAACATGGTCCATCCATGTTACATCAATAACAGTAACTCTCCCAGTTATATCTTCTTCTTCTTCTTTCGGCTTTTCGTGGTTAGGGGTCACCACAGCGGATCACCGTCCATTCTTGATTGGCAGTGGAGTTTTACAGTGTCGAGTTGCCAGCCCAGTGCCCAACCTTCCACAGAAGGCACACACACATGCCTAGGGCCAATTTAGTGTGTCCAATCCACCTACAGCATGTCTTTGGGATGTGGGAGGAAACTGTAGCACCCGGAGGAAACCCTTGCGACCGCAGGGAGGACATGCAGACTCCGCACAGAAGGCACCCCAGCCGAGGATCAAACTGGAGAATCTCTTGCTGTGAAGTGGGAACGCTAACTGCTGCACCACCGTGGCCACCAATTATTGCAATATATGCATATGTAAAAAAAAAATTACTGTTATTGATGTAACATGGATGGACTGTGTTATTAGAATTATTGCAATATATGCATATGTAAAAAAAAGAGAGAGAAGAAATGTTTCAAAATATAATTCAATATGTGACAGTTAAAGTTCCCTGCAGCAAAAATCTCCGTATTATTTGTAACTTAAGAAAACAGAAAAAGAGGCTTATGATGTTAGATTGGTATGGGATATTATAAAATATGGACAGTTAAAATATTTGGAATTCTGAGACTTAGTCATATAGAAGAGGAGATAAAACAACTGAAAAATATTATTTTAGTATCAGAGTTTAGTAATACTAAACCAAGGAGTGTTATTAACAGGAATTTCATATCATAGGGCAATTTTGATTATCATAACAGAAAATGATGAGTATATAAGAATAGGGAAATGTTTAAGGAAATAAATGAAGTGAAATGGGATGTTAAAGGGAGAGAAGATATAAGATTATAGAAAGAACATGCAGAGATTAGAGAATTTTATAAAGATTGGTCAGAATGGCGGTTGAACTTTAAACTGATATACAAAAAGTGCTGTGTGACATGGGAGAAAGAAAAAATGTATATGGGGTAAATAAAGTATAAGAATTTGAGTAATGATGCAATTGATTGTCTAGAGAAGAATGATGAAAACTTCTTTATCAAAAACAGGAATTATATGAACTGAATAAGAAAAAAACAGATCATTTATTGTATAAACAAAGATATGTTTTGCAAGAAAAAATAAATCACATCATATTTAAGCAAAATAATTAGAGAATAAGAGTGCATTGGGATAAATGAAAGAAGCATCAGGTATAATACATACTACACAGGAGGAGATTATGAATATAGTAAAAGAACATATTAGGACATTATTTAAAGAGCAGAGGACAGAGACATAGAAGGAAAGATGAATTTAGATTCAGCTGCAGAACCAGATGGATTAGAATATAGGATGTATAAAAATTTGACCATATTGAAAAAAAATGGTTTGTAAAGGTATTAAATTAATGGTAAGTGAAGGTTTTATGTGTAAAGAGTTATGTAGGGGTATTATTAGATTTATATGGAAAAAGGTGAAAAAAGTGATATACAAAATTGGACACCAATTGTATTAACTACAGATTATAAGTTTTTTATGAAAATTATAACAAAAAAGAATGGAAGAGAAAGTGGGTAAAGTTTGTAAATGAAAAAGTGTTAAAGGTAAAAGGATTCAAGATTTATTATTAATAGTTAGGGAAATAGTAGAAGATATAGTATTTAGAAATGTTGAGGTGAAAGTGTTGGTACGAGATTTAAGTAAAGCTTTTGATTTGATTCAATGTTATGGGATATATTTGAAGTGTACAACATAAGTAAAAAGATTAAAAATATTTGTATGTTAGCATATAAATGAAGTGAAGATTATGATAAATGGATGGGTAAGTGAAGACATACAGTTAGCGAAGGGTATTACACAAGGTTGTCCAATGAGTGAAATTTTATTTGTTCTAGTTATGAATGTAATAGCCATGTATGTGAATAGAGAAATGGACAAAATGAGTTATATTTCAAATGAAGGGATAAAAATGACTATTTTATTAAATTATGGTGATGATATCATTATTACTAAAGGTAAGTATGAATGCAGTGATAAAACAAATGCAGAAGACTATTCAGATTATAGGGTTTGTATTAAACAAAGGCAAAAATCAAGGTTTAGGATTTGAGGTAATATTAAATTTAATTTAATTAATTAATTTAATTAAAATTAAGTTGGTAATATTAAATTTAATATGGAAAAAATTAAGATCCTTGGAATAAACTTGGGAGAACAAGAAATTATAGATTCTGCATGGAAAGAGAAAATAGAGGAAATGAAACACGTGTGTTTTGGAAGTCTTTTAGGTTTTCCTTTAAAAAGAAAGTTCATTTAATTCCGTACTGTTAGCCAAAATTCATTTTTAGTGGTATTTTTGTGTTTCATTGAACTTGGAGAAAGAAAATCTATTTGGGGATCAAGATTGAACCTGGTGAAAAGAGATGTTCTATATGTGAGAAAAGAAAAAGAGTTGGGCTAATAAATCCTATAGTGTATATGGTATCATCAAATTATAAAGAGTAAAAAAAGGTTTAAATGCCAGTGAGGTTTCTCTATTAACGAAAATATTACGTTTGAAATATAAAACGGAATTGTTGATTTTTTTTTTAGTTCAAAAAAAGGAGGCTTTGTTGCAATAAAGAAATGGAGAATTATCAAGATAAGATTATCTTGTGGAAAATAAACGTGAAAGAAATTGAAAATGAAAGAAAAGAGTGGTATAATAAGGTCATGAAAAAAGTATTATAGACCATATCCAAGGAATTAAATATAGAAAAAAGGAATCCTGTCACTGCAAGAATGGAAAGGTGTGACGATCAAGACTTTTTATGGAGACTGACTATGTAAAAATTACCGGTAAAGGCAAATGTGACATGTAAAAGCATAAAAGATAGTCTGTTTATATTGTGGTGATTTTGAAACACGTGAACATGATTTTCTAGAATGTAAAAGAACTAAAATGTTATGGAAAAGATAGATATGAATTATCTGGAAGGATTTAAAGATGTGAGGAATTTAAACAGATGTATGATTGAATCTGGGTATTACAGAAACAAAAGTAAAAAAGAGGTTGAAAGAAATGATAAAAATGTTTTGTATATTATGGTTAATTTACAACCAGAGAGTTAAGGAAATGATGTTTAATGAAGAATGTGACTTGGCAATGATATTGAAAAAGATAAGGTTTTGGTTGTGGAAACGAGTGGGGGGGGGGTCTAAAAAGCAATAATTAAGTGTTGTATATGATGTAGGAAATCTAGAAGGAGGATGTGATGTATGATTTGTAAATAGTGTGTATATATTATAAATAATGAAAATATGTATATATAATGTAAATAACTATGATTGTTTAAAGGACCCCTACTCTTTTCAGTAAGTACCATGGGATTGTTTACATCCACCAGTACTATCTCCTAAGTCATGCAGAGGGGGCCTCTTTATAAAGTCTCTTCAGAAGGAAAAATTAAGTGAAGGAAAGCAGCGGGCTTAGAAGAAGTCATGACTGATATGATAAAGGTGTTTGCTGCATTAAGGGAGAAATGCCTGCTAAGAGTATTCATTGTGGTGCAGAGAGAAGTGTATCCCAGAAGACTAGAGAATAAGCATTCTACTGCCAAAGTATAAGAAGAAACAGATCATTCACAACCGAGGGCAGTACAGAGGTGTCAGATTCCTGTTGCACTGCATAAAAGTGATCGAGAGGGTGATATATGAATATACAGGTTAGAAAGTAGGATGAGAAATGAGTGGCTCAGATTCAGATAAGGAAGCAGTATGACTGATTTGATGTTTGCAGTGAAACAGGGAGTGATGAGTAAGTTGGATATGACAAAAGATTGACATGGCATTCCTAGACTTGCAGAAAGCATATGACAAGGTCCCAAAAAAGTTGATTTGGGCAGTCCTGTGGTGGTTCAAAGCCTCAGAAACATTGGTAGAATTAGTGCAGGCTATGTACAAGGGCCCAGTGACTCAAGTAAGAGGAGTGTTTTGACTTACAGAGGGGATTCCCATTGGGAGTGGGTATGTGTGCATCAGGGTTCAGCTGAGTGCCCAGTCCTGTTCATACTGGTGATGGTCTACAGTACCAAACATATTGGAAGGGACAGGTCAGCAAATCTATATGTTGACAATTTGGCACTAGAAGCAGACACTGAAGAGGAACTTCAGGATATGATAGGGAATGGAATGCAAAACTCAAGGCACGTGGAATGAAAAGGAGTGCAGAAAAGGGAGCATCCATGGCAACAAATGGAATAAATCGGAAGTTGCTAAAAATTGAGTTAGAAGCGAAAGTCAGTAGAACAGGTTAACAGCTTTGAGCATCTTAGAGGTATTGTTGAAGGAAAGGGAAGACTGAATGAGAGGGTCAAAGCTAGGATCAGAGGTACTGCAGACATCTGACTCCAAGTGCCAGCTGTAATGTGTGACAGATGAATACTAAAAAGTTAGAAAGTGAAATGTTCAAAACAGTGTTGTGACCAGTGCTTCTGTATGATGCAAAAACCTGGGCAGTGAAGGCAAAGCAGTTGAGGAAGCTTGGGGTGATGGAAATGAAGTGCTTGAGCCGTGAGATGTAGAAATGAGGACACTGAAGCAGAAGCCAAAATGGCTTCAGTTGCAGAGAAAGTCGAAGAGAACATATTATGATGATTCAGCCACATGTGCAGGAAGGCAGTTGATAATTTGGAAAATAACATTTGGAGAAACAGGAAGAAAACAAGAGATAGATGGGTTGCATGTGAGAAGACATGGGACATTCAGATACGACTGTCAAGGAAGGTAGGAGAGTGGCTTTAGATCAAGAGAGGTGGCAACAGTTGATGCAAAACCCTGACCCCAAGTCACCATTGTAATCATTAACCCCCTTTATCCCATTTTCTGCATGAGATCGGGGGGGTCATGTCAATGTCACTATCTTTCCCTGTTCAACGCCACACCCCTACCTTCTTCATCAGTCATGCCTGACATTTACAGGTCATCAGTCACACAATCCATCCACCTTTTGGCTGGATGCCGTCAGTTCCTCTTGCTTTCTTCCTGTCTCTCCCAGATCTTCTTCACAAGATTGGTAACTGCTTTTCTGCAGATGTGCCCAAGCTACTGTAATTAGTTCCCTTTGACTTTATCTGCAGTTGGAGCTATGTTGGCTTCTGCTCTAAAGTCCTCATTTCTTCATCTGTCCCACACTATGCATCCTACCATCCATCTCAGCCACTTTATATTCATCACCTCTAGCTTCCTCAGCGGCTTTGCCTTTACTGCCCAGGTTTCTGTATTATACATTAGTACTGGTTGCACCATTGTTATGTACACTTTCCTTTTCATCTTCTTTGGTATTCTTCTGTCATAGTCTACCCCTGACACTCTGTGCCAGTTGGCTACTACCCCTCTGATTCTAGCTTTGGACTCCTCATTCAGAGTTTCCTTCTCAACCACTCCTGACAGATAATTGAAGCTGTTAACCTGTTTCACTGTTTTTCCCTTCTTTCTAATTTCTCTATTTTCCCTTCTATCTCAAGTCTCAGTTTCTTCTGCTTTATCTCATTTGCTGCTATTGCAACTGTCTTACCTGTACCTAGTTTCATCCCATTCCATTTTGCATTCCATTCTCCTATCTTTTGCTGAAGTTCTTGTGTAGAGTCTTCCTGTAATGCCACATTGTCTGCATACAGTAACTTTGTTGATTTGTCCCTTCTGACATGTTTGCTAATGTAGTCTGTCACCAGTATGAAGAGCAGAGGGACTCAGAAGTGAGTCGTGATGCACACCCACTCCCAAATGACAACCTCTCTGTGTGACCAAACACTGTTCATACTTCAGTCATTGGTTCCTTGTACACAGCCTGCACTATTTCTACCAGTATTTTTGGGACCTCGAACCACTGCAGCACTGTCCAAATCAGCTTTCTTGGGAGCTTGTGATGTGCTATCTCCAAGTCTAGGAATGCCCAGTTGGAATCTTTCTTCATCTCTACTTTTTTCTCTCATCTCTACTTTTTTCTCAGCTATCTGTATCACTGCACACATCTGGTTGGTTTTGCTCCATCCTTATCTGAATCCGAACTGCTCATCTCCCATTTTATTTTCTACTACTGTGTGTATTTGTTTATTAATCCCCTTGTCCAGAACTTTCATGCAGTATGACAAGAGTCTTATAACCACTGTACTGCCCACAGTTGTGAATGTCTCCTTTGCTCTTGAACACTGGGAATAGCATGCTTATTCTTCAGTCATCTGGGATATGCCTTTCTCTCCACGCAACCTCAGGAGCCATTTCTCCCATTTCTCGACCAACATATTGATCATATCTACTGTGATCTCATCTAAACCTGCTTCTTTCACTGACTTCATTTTTAGTGGTCTTATTTCTTCTAAGGTGGGCTTCTCCTCCTCTTTCCTTGTAGACTATATCTAGGGTACTTCAACTTCTGTGGGGTTTTCTTCATTCAGAAGCTGCTGCAAGTACTCCTTCCGTCTGGCTTTGATGTCCTGTGGACTGGTGAACAAGTTGTTGCTGGCATCCCTTATGAAGGGTGTCTTGACTGTCTTCTTTATCTTTCTGTTTGCCTTGCATCTTGATAGATTGTTTGTGCTATCTTCCAAGTCACTTAACAGAAGTTGGTAGAGTGCCTCTGATGTCTTGTTTTTGCTATTGCGACTCCTCTCTTGGCCTCTCTGGTGACCAGCCAGTATTCCCTTTTAGCCTGGTGTGGCTTTTCTGTCCCCTTACTTTTTCTTGCACTCCTCCTTTCTTTTGATGACTTCCTGGACTTCCGCTTTCCACCAGCAGCTTTCCTTATGTACCTTATTAACATACCTGGCTTGGCCAGATATCTGTTCTATGATCCTCACAAATGCTGTTTTGAGGCACTGTCATTCTTCTTCAACTCTTCCTATTTCCTCTTCTTGAGGTGCTAGAGCCCTGACTCATGCCTTGAACTCTTGTATTTTATCTCCAGTCATGTTCCAGGTCTTTAGCCTAGTCTCTGTTGACCTTGGAGCCTTCTTTGATCACAGTTTGCAGCTGATTGTGGCAACCAGTGTTTTATGCTGTGGGCTATTTCACTAGAGATTACTTTGCATTCACGTATTCTGCCCCGGGTCCTTTCTTTTCAAGGAAGGACTCTACCTGAGTTGCCTGTTGGCCAGTCTTGTATGTGATTGTATTATGGTCTCTCTTGTTGAACCATGTATTGGTCACCATCAAGCCATTTGCCAAACAGAAGTCTAGAGTGGCCTATCTCTAATTACAGTTTGTCCCATCCACGTAGACCCAGGCAGTCATCTTATCCTGTTCTCTCTGTCCCAGTGTGTGCATTCTGGTCCACCCACTATCAACGGCAATTCATGCCGTACTGCTTTATGTAGCAGGTCCTGCAACTACTGTCTGAATGCATTCTCTCGTCCACTTTCACAACTCTGCTTTGGGACATCAAGTATGGTGTGCACTATCCTCAAGGTAGGAGAACATGGATCACAGACTGATGCCATGTCAAAGCTAGCCACTAGGTGTGGAAAAATTGGCTCTAGGGAATTTGGTCATGTTGATCCCAACCCAAAGTAGAAATGGGATATAGAAGGTTTATGTTAAGTGGTTACAAAGAAAGGTATGAGACATCTGACTAGACACAGTAACTGTGAGAAAGATAATTAAAAATAGGACATCAAGTATCCTTTGTATTTCATTCCATCCTGTTCGACCATATTTGTTAAGTACAAATCTTTATTGGTCACCATCCTGGGGAACTGGCCTAATTCTTTTAGCCAGTCCAGAAATGATTCAAGATGGCCCAAATCTAAGTAATGTTTTTTTGGATTTCATATAATCAACGCTAAATGGTATGCACGTCATTGTTTGCAAACATGGTAATGGTTAATTGGGAAAATAAGTTTGTCATGAATTTAGTTTATGCTAATTACTGGTCCTTGTAGATAAGGTACCTGGATGATATATGTATATTTTGAGTAGATGAGGTCCGCATTTTTGGAATACAAGGTTAGAATTGTGCTAGTGTGGTTTGTTTTTGGGGGTTTGTTTTGGGCTTATTTCTGTTAAGTACAGCAGCCTGTATGTAGCAGTTTACAAAGTTGTACAGGGTTTCTGTGTAAAATTCTGCATAGGTTGTTGTGAATTCAGGGTTCGAAGGGACATTGAATTTTGACAAACAGTCACTTTATAGGATGTAGTTTGCTTTACAGTAGCTCCTAACACAGGTTTTGCTGGGTTTTCCAAGTTAATTTTTATTTTGAAGGAGACATCTTTGTGAGCTGATGTCACCAGTGAGAACATGATACAGGATGGGTTGCAGCACTCTCCCATATTGGCTAGGTCCTGCATGTCTAAACATCTGGTTGGAGTTTGCACTATCTGGTCAAGGGTATTTGTGTTAATAAAAGTCCAGGAAACGTGCCTCCAAATTAGACGCAGTGTATGTTTCCCAGTCTATAGAGGGGCAGTTGAATTCTCTCTTGAGTAGGGTATTTGGTTGGATCTGGAGTGCCTGCAGCAGCTCTGGGTACGAGTTATGTGATTCTTGGGGCATAAGATGGTGACCTTTCACTCGCTGAGATATGATAAGTGACTTTATCTATGGTGATTTGCATATGGATGAACTCCAGGGCATTATTATGTTTGTTCTTCAACTGTATTGGACCTATCTGGAACAAGCTTCCAAGTGAACTCACTGCTATTACTTCTTTACCCACTTTCAAGAAGCACCTAAAAACTTTGCTTAACTCTCAATGGCTCTGTCCTTGTACAAACCCTGACTAAACTTTTATTCCCTCTACCTTTTTTTCACCCCCTCATACCTTTTCTAGGTTCTTTTAGTATTTTTGTTTGTACCTTCAATAGGCAGCTAAAAACTGTGCTTAATCCCCAACATCTCTGTCCTGTACAAACCCTGACTAAACTTTCTATTCCCTCAACCTCTTTTCACCCTTAAAAAAAAAAAAAAAAAAAAATTTCTTGCATTTTTATTTCAAGTATTGCAAAGTATTTTTCTTGGTAATGCTTATGAACCAGTTTTTTTTTGTAACACCTTCCTTTTGTATAATATTTCTGATTTGAATGTATAACAACTCTTGATTATATAAACCCATCTTTTTGTGGAGCTTTTCTCCCCGGGCCTCTACTGAAAATGGACATATATCCAGCTAGACTAGCCCGGTCAACAAATGTAAAATAAATAAATAATAAAATAAATTATCTTGTTTAACCAACCTAGAAGTATACTTGTTGCTAAAGTATATTGAGACACCTCCACCTGTAGTCCCTGCCTGCGTGGCTGATGGTCTAAATGTGTGGTAGGCCTTAAAGCCTTGCACTTTCTGTGGTTTCAAACCATGTCTTGGTTCCTGCACCGATGTCTGTATCCTCCAGAGTGAGAAGAGTTTGTAGAGTGTGGAGCTTTTTGTTAAGGTTTGTAGCATTGAGCAGTATAGCACCTTTAGGTTCCTTTGGGTTTTTATTTGCTAAGTTGGTAATTTGTCAATTTGGCATTGTTTAAAAAAGGCTCTAAAAGGGTGGATAAAGATTTAGCCAATGACCAGAAGCCCAGGAGGGGGGCACAGGCAGAACATTCTTGGTAAAGCAATGTAGTCTGTTAACCATGTCCCCCTGTGTTGTTAAATATTAAATCCCCATTGAGTGACACTAGAAACTAAGCCAGTTGTTAGTGGCAATCATTTTTTATTCATAGTGTGGCATCATCCTTGGTGAAGGTAGACTGCTGCTCAGTGCAAGACACATGCTTGTCTGAGACACAAATTGAGAGAGGTCTATAATGTCTGTCTTTATATAGTCCAGTGAGGTACATCTCCGGTCATTTACATTCACATGGACTAAAAAAGAATCTTACTGGTACCTGTGGTGCATTGACTTGAGTGCATGCATAACATGGCAGATCCAGGCAATAAGCAACTGTCATCTTCTCCTTGTCCAGAGTGCTGAGTGGGGCATCTGTATGTCATACAATGGAGTCCCCTGTAACAAGATGTGAGAGTCCTGAATATAGGCATTATGTGTGGTGTTGCTTTTGGTTTGTGCTTAAGAGATTGGTGAGGACAAGTGTTGCCAACTGTAGGAGGTCTTTAAAGTTTGGGAAGATTGCTTTTTTACTGCCTCAGCATAGGTTGGTGTATGTGTGTGGTGGACACTGTGTAGTGGGTGTGGTGTGGTGTGGTGTGGTGTGTGTGTGTGTGTGTGTGTGTGTGTGTGTGTGTGTGTGTGTGTGTGTGTGTGTGTGATGTTCTTCGTGTTTCACTGTTGCAGTTATCACATTTGGGTTATCTGCTTGCAGTAGCCCTCAGTCGGCCTGATTATCAAAGTCTTGGGTCCTGCGTCGGTTGATGTCTCATCTTCAGTGACGTCAGGTAGTCAGGGGTATAAAGCATGCAGCCAACGTCATTACATCAGTCTTTCTTGCTATGCGGTGCCCAAAGCAGAAGCAGTTCGCAAGTGCCAGTCATCCGACTCCTGAAATTTTCGTTTTCGAGTTTCAGAACCAAAGTCTTCAACTAAAGCTAAGTACCCCGTTGGGAAAACTTTTTCTTGCTCTAAACCGATGTCAGTAAAAGTCAATAATTGTATTTCTTGTGGAAAGCAAATACCTCTTAAAGATTTTCATTCGTACTGTATTCCTTGCCTAGGCCTTGACCACGATGTACCTCGCTGTCGGTTTTGTGCCTTATTTAAACCACAAACTATTTGTCGTTGGTACATTTTCACTTCTAAATATTTTGGTACTCTGTTCAATTATCCAGATATGTCTTTAGTAAGCCACCCGACTACTGACATTCCAAAAAAAACGCAAAGATAAAGATAGAGACAGGCTGCCTAGGTCTAAAGCTGCCGACGATGCTTCTCCTAAGCTAGTCACCAGTTCGCCGGTACTCAGTGAGGTGCTTTTGCTGCCCCTGATACCCAGTACTTCAGATTCGCAGGCCTCTACTGAGACCCATTCGGAGTCTGGTATGCCGCGAGATGCTTCAACTGTGGAACCTGCGGATGTCTCTACCTTGGATGGGTCCGGAGCCGCTGTGCAGGCACCGGCTTCTGAGGGTGTATTCAGGCCTACTGACTTGCATATTAAACCAATGCCATCTTCTTCTTCTAGGCTTAAAACTCAAACCATGCCTAAGAAACCGACGCCCAGACCGCATGGTCAGGCCTCTATGCCTATGACTGAAGACCTTATTACTTTAATTAGGGGAAGCCAACCTTCCCCCTCTAAGAGACCTAGGACTGAATTTGCTTATGATACTTCTGACCAGGATCGTGAAATTTCCGTCTCCTCTGATGACCAGGATTTACCCTTCTCTACCTAGGAGGATTCTGATGCAGAGGACTCTGTTCCCTCTGCTTCTCCCCCAGAGGATTTTTCTTTTGGTGAAACCTTCCATACTCTTAGGGAGCATTTTCACTGGGAAAGCCAGGATTACTCTGATTCTAAAAAGAGGCTTAGAGATGTCTTACTCCTGCCTCAACACAGGCCTTTAGTTATCCCTCCTGTGCTGGACATTGTTGACGATGCCTTTTCGGAATCTAGCTTGGCCTCTGACTCTTTACCTCCTGCTCCCAGAAAACCTGATAGATATTACAGGGTTCCTGATTCTCACAAGTTCCTTTTTAAAAATCCTACTGTGGATCCTGAGACCATTTCACCCTCCTGTGCTGGACATTGTTGACGATGCCTTTTCGGAATCTAGCTTGGCCCCTGACTCTTTACCTCCTGCTCCCAGAAAACCTGATAGATATTACAGGGTTCCTGATTCTCACAAGTTCCTTTTTAAAAATCCTACTGTGGATCCTGAGACCATTTCACAGGGACCCAAGGGCATTAAGGCTACTACTGCCAAAAATCCTACCCCCTCTGATAGAGATTCCAGGGCCCTGGATAGATGGGGTAAGAAGGTATACACCTCTGCAACCTTGGCCATCAGGGCCTTAAATTGCCAGTTTCATATGTTAAAGTATCAGCAGCATATTATTGGATTACTTAAACAGAAAATTATGTTGATTCCTGATTGTGCTGAAAATAAGGATTTACAGGATTTAATGCATTCTGCTGAACAGGTTGGAAAACATACTTTGCAATGTGGCTTTGATTCACTAGAGGCATCTTACAGGGCTGCTGTCACCGGGTCTGTACTTAGAAAGCATGCTTGGCTTAAATCTTTGCCAGATCATGTTAAAACTAAATTGCTGGATGCTCCCTTAAATCAGGACCGCCTGTTTGGCGACAAAGCAGAAGAAGTTCTTAAAAAGATGGAGGAAAAAGCTAAATCTATGCCAGCTGTTAAAGATTTCTTACAAGTGCAGCCTCCTAGATTTAGTAGGCATTGGCCCTCCAACAATTGGTCCTTTCCTGCCTCTTCCAGGCCTTCTCAGTTTAAACCCAGAATCAGCAGAACACCCAGGCTTCAGTCCCAGGGTACGCACAGGACTAAGCAGTAGGGGGGCTCCCACTTCCAAATCAGGGAGTAGTAAGACTTCCCCCTATGGTAAGCTGTCTCAATGACTTAACTTTAAAACTTCCAAGCACTTCTCACCTGACTGCTCCTTTAGGGAGAAAGATTGCTCTGCAAGCAAAAAACTGGGAACTCATTACCCAGGACAAATGGGTTTTAAACATAGCTTCCCAAAAATACAGATTTCACTTCCACACGCTACCAACCCCAAACAGTTGGCCAGTTCTACCCCCAAATCAATGGGCAGAGGCTCAAAAGCAAGTACTCTCTCTCTCTCTTAAGATTAAAGGCTATTTAGACTTTACCAGAAGAGGAAAAGGGACAAGGTTTCTACTCAAGACTTTTCCTGGTACCAAGAAAAGACAATTCATGGCATCCTATCCTGGACCTATCTATCCTAAACACCTTTTTGGTGATTCCAAAATTCAAGATGCTAACTCTTCACCAGCTGCTTCCCATGATAGGTAAAGATGCCTGGATGGCAACACTGGATTTAAAGGAAGGCTACATGCACATCCCAATCAGAGAATCTTGCAGAAAATACTTACGCTTCAAAGCAGGTTGCATGCACTATCAGTTCTCTGCACTGCCCTTTGGCTTATCTACTGCACCCAGGGTATTCACAAAGTGCCTAGCTCCAGTCATTGCATTTTGCAGGCAAAGAAATATTCAAATATACCCATACCTGGACGATTGTCTAATTCAGGCAGAAAGCCAGGACATACTTCTGAATCATCTGGCATTTGTACAAAAGGTGTTAACTTGTCTGGGGTACACCATAAACGAAAATAAATCACATCTGGTACCCTGTCAACAAATTATATTCCTGGGAGCAAGCTTGAACACAACTTCCCAGATGGCTTTACTCACACCGGAGAAGCAAATTCATTTGACAACTTATTTCAAACTAGTGGCCACAAAAACCCTGCTATCTGCAAGGCTAATACTGCAAGCCTTGGGGTTCATGGCCTCGTGCATTCTACTAATTCCATATGCAAGACTGCATATGAGGAAACTACAATGGTATCTAAAAAAGCCTATGGTGTCAACATTCTCAGGATCTAGAAGCAATGATACCTTGCCCACGGTTAGAATTCCTTTGGTGGGCAGAGGCCTGCCACCAAAACAAGGGACTACCATTCACTCTACCCCCTACCGCCCAAACCCTAACAACAGGCACATCAGACTGTGCATGGGGGGGCTCACCTGGCAGGAAAGTGCATTCAGGGCAAATGGAACCCAAGTCAAATGCACCTGCATATCAATCCAAAAAGAAATGTTAGCTGTACAGAATGATCTGACAGCCTTCGAGGACCACATTCTTCCAGGACAATTAATGGTAAAGACGGACAACACCACTGTTATGTGGTACATAAACAAGCAGGGGGGTACCCATTCTTACCCCCTCTGCAGACTAGCCATGGCTCTGTGGAACACAGCCTTGAGCTACCAAGTGCATCTACAGGCTCAATTCCTGCCAGGAAAACTAAATACACTGGCAGACGAACTAAGCAGAAATCTCATGGACCCACATGAGTGGAAACTGGAACCAAAGATTTTCAACATGTTGATCAACAAATGGGGGATCCCAGATGTAGACCTGTTTGCCTCCCCCCAGAACTACCACTTGGATAAATTCTGCACAAGAACTTCCCACAAACACGCTTGGAAAGTGGATGCTTTGTCCTTCAGCTGGAAAAAATCTCAGTTTATGCCTTACCTCCTCTGCCTCTCCTCTCCAAAGTTCTACTAAAGATCAAACAGGACAAACCAAAGATGATACTGATTGCACCAGACTGGCTACGCCAACACTGGTACCCCCTCTTGCGCAGTGTGTCACAGCTGGCCCCATGGCACCTACCTCAGACCTCTACCCTGCTGTCTCAGCAGGAGAGCCAGATTCTGCACCCCCAGCTTCAAACCCTGAACCTGGCAGCCTGGCTAATTACCTAATCTCTCCGTTACAATCCCTCAGTAAACAAGTGTTGGATGTCATTTTGGAGGCAAGGAGGCCTAGTAATAGAAAATCGTATGCTGAAAAATGGAAAAGATTCTGTGCCTGGAACCAAATTCAAGGGATGGCCACAGCAGCGCCCAATTTACCTCAGATTCTTCAGTACTTAACTGAGATGCTTCGCAAGGGCATTTCCTTTTCCTCCATCAAAATTCACGTCTCAGCCATTTCAGCTCATTACAACACAGAACCACCCCTCTTTTCTCACCCACTGCTCAAGCAGTTCCTCAGAGGGGACAAAAACTTAAGACCACCCAGGAGAGCCCCAACTCCAGCCTGGGACCTTAATTTTGTATTGGAAAAAATCACTCTTCCTCCTTTTGAGCCAGCTGCAACTGCAGAGTTAAAATTCCTTTCTGGGAAAACAGCTTTCCTTTTAGCAATCACTTCAGCAAGAAGGGTATCTGAATTACAGGCCCTTATGGCAGTGGAGCCTTTCATCATCTTTCATGCGGACAGGGTGTCCCTCAGGACCAATCCCTCTTTCATGCCCAAGGTGGTATCCAGTGTGGCTCTTAATCAGTCCATTCTTTTACCAACTTTCTTTTCTAATCCACAGAACAAAGGGGAACGGATACTGCATTCTTTTGATGTGCACAGACAACTTAGATTTTACTTTGACAGGACTAAACCTCAAAGGAAATCTGAACAACTGCTGGTGGCATTTGCTGCAGGGGCAGAGGGGAAGGCTATTTCAAAGCAAACATTTTCTAAATGGATAGGCCATTGCATTCATTTCTGCTATAAGCACCATGAAAACCTATCCCACAGGGGATTAGACCCCATTCAACCAGGGCTGCATCTACCTCTACAGCCTTTCTCAGGGGTGTCCCTACCAGAGACATCCTAGAAGCTGCTACCTGGAGTTCTGTACATACTTTCACCAAGCATTACCATTTGCCAGTTTTCTCTAAATCCAGAGCTGGCTTTGCCACTGCAGCCTTGCAGGGCCTTATAGCTGGTCCTAATGCTATCTAAATTCCTCCTCCCATCCTTAGCTTTGGGAATCTACCCAAATGTGATGACTGCAACAGTGAAACTCAAAGAACTTAGTAACATTGTGTACACTTACCATAAATTAAGATGTTTGAGTGCATTCACTGTTGCAGTCTTGGTTACCCTCCCTCCAGCCCCCTGACTTCTTTTGGCTGTACCTCTATTCTCCTTTACTATACTTAAAAGCTTTTTGGTGTATTTGCTTTTTTGTTAGAGGTATAACCTTGTATGTGTATGTATATATATATATATATATATATATATATATATATATATATATATATATATATATTTAATTGCTTCCCATTAAGGGGGGCACCTGACATCTGGGGCAGGAAAAACTGATGTAACGGCGTCGGCTGCATGCTCTATACCCCTGACTACCTGACGTCACGGAAGATGAGACAGCAATCGATGCAGGACCCAAGACTTTGATAATCAGGCCGACTGAGGGCTACTGCAAGCAGATAACCCAAATGTGATGACTGCAACAGTGAAAACACTCAAACATCTACATTTATGGTAAGTGTGCACAACTGTACTTTCTTGACAACCTTATTTGTAAGCGAGATTCTTGCCTCCAAGGACATTGCAGAAGTTAGCAATGTAGACCTGAGAACTTATGTTCATTTGATGTATTTGTGTAATATTTTATTTCAGAACTTGCATTCTTTATTAACTATGAGGTGTTAATGTCCCTGTTTTGATGTCACCTTTGGTGTGTAAATTCAGGTGACATGCATATTCAGGTCACATAGCTAAGGGGAGGGTACTGCACTCTTGAGATGCTGGCCTTCTGAAGAGACATTAAACTGAGGTCCCATGTCTAAAAACTGTCACGACAGTTAATGCAACCTGATCACATAAATAACCTTAAGTTAATGCTATAAATTAATATATATTGTGTACCATAAAAGGTGTTAAATTTGCTTGTAACTGATGTGGCTGTTTTACCTGTGGTACATTGATTTATGTCTCTAAACAGCTGTGTACTTGATATTTAACTTGTTTGTGCTGTAAATTTTATTGGAGCTTTTCTCCTCAGCCCCCCCCCCCCCAAAAAAAACAAATGGTCTTTGCCAGTGGGGTTACCCAATCAAAAATCTAATTTAACTAAAATAAATAGATAGATTTTAACTCCCTGTTGAGACTGGGGGTAACTTAGGTGGGTGTTACATATCTCATGGTATATACTGAAAAAGGAATCATTTTCCTGATATCCTGGCTAAATTACCACTAGATGATATTAATACCACCTTGGGTTTTCCTTGAAAATTGGAAAATAGGCCTAGTGGGACTAACAGAGTTATAAAAAAAATGTAAATCTTGATCTTAATGAGGGGGGAAAAGGATGAGAGACACTGCAGGGTATACTTCTCTTTAGTGGTATATGCAGAAAACATGCAGGCCCAAGACTAGCCACCCCCAGTCGGTACCCTGGTTAATGACATGTTCAAAGATTTGATGTTGCAAAACATTTCCTGTATGGAAAGTATTGCACCTGCACCCCACAAAGTGAAGTAGATGTTTCATCCACCTAAATATTACACCATGTGGATACCGAGTGTACTCTCCTACCACACTGTAGCACTGGCTATGTGGAAACATAACCCACTTCCCTGGGTCCATGTAGTGCACCTTCCAGACAGGAAGAATAAGGGTCTGGGCAACTAGTATTTGCAGCCCCCATGTTTTTCAGAAGATCAGAACCAGATATTCTTTCCGTGAGGTGTAATGGACAGTGTTGTTAAGAATATTGAATATATCACAGACTGATTTTGAAAAATAATCATTCTGTGTTGATGGTCAGCTCATACATGCTGTGAGTGTGCTGTGGTGACAGAAGTGTAGCTGGCTTGTCAGTATAAGCTGGCATTACCACACACTACCACTCTGACATGCCTAATATCAAGCCACATCCATGGCACCCCAAAACAGATGAACAGCAGCTGGCTGTGAAGTAATAGGACCTAGGACTAGTCACCATCTGCTGCAGGCATATCCTTCCTTCTGTTTCAGAGGACCATTTAGGTGATTCTTGTTGCGACAGTGAAGGCTTGTGGTCTTAGAAGCAGCCCATAGCAGCAGCTTCAGCAGTAGTATCAACCCAAGGGCCAGCTTTACCCTGCTGGCTAGTGGTACATGCAACATGTTTCAGATATTAAGACCACCAGTGAAATAAGAAAATAAAGTCCTCTTTTCAAGGATGTTCTTAGCAATCCTGCCTCCATGCTTGAACCCCTTTGCTGATGGAGGAGGTTAGGGGATCATTTCTGTCAGCTCAATAAAGTGTATGTAGTTGGATGAGTAAAGAAGGTATTCATTCTTTTGTTTTGATATTTTATTCTTCCCCAACGCTTGAACCCTTTCCTTTCCTTTTTTTTTTTTTTTTTACATCCCCTCCCAAAATGGTTACTTCTGGGAAGTTGACTTCCACCTCTGAAAGGGTGCAGTACATCACATCCCTATAGATCAAGAATTTACATGGTACCATTTAATTCCATTGTCCTCCTGTGTACAGGAGTCTGGATTTGCTCTTTACAAAGATGGATACATACATCAAGAACAGGTGGTGGGACTGAAAGTTCTTATGCTTCTAGGTGGAAGCCTGTTGCTATCAATTTTGCGCACTGCCATTTGGCTTATTAGTCCCTGGGTCTTTACCAGGTACATGGCAGCTTTGATGGTACATCTGCATGCATGGAACATAAACCTGTGACTGTTCGAGTGCAAACATGCCCAGTAATGTCATGTTGCACTTGTTTGTTTGCTTGATAAAAATAGCAAACCAATCCAGGTTACATATGACCCTGGTCCAGTCAGGCCTCTGTCTAGGATGCCATCTCGGCGCTCACTTTGTGAAGGTCTTCCCTTGACACTGTCTCCCTTCAAAGTTTCAGGGGCATCCTGTTGGCCTCAGTTACTCTTCTTTCGCTGAATCGCCGTATCTTTAACAGGCAATACTGGCACATAGAACACCCAGGTGGAGACTGGAGAGAAAACTGGTTGCAGTGCTACCTGTTTGTGGGTGGGGCAACTTGCTAACATCAAGCCCCCTTGCAGAACATGGGATTGAAATTGGTGGTGTGAAGTAAAGGGAAGTTCTATAAATGCAGAGGCTCAAGAGACGATCAGCTATGGGAAGCAAAAAGTTGTCAAAAATGCTTACAGTTCTAGTGTCATATGAAGGCTGTCCATCCCCTGCCAGGACTGTTAACAGTCCCTTTGTTGTATTTATTTACTAGGATAATTGTTCCATCCTTTTTCACAAGCATAGGTAAACA
This sequence comes from Protopterus annectens, assembly GCF_019279795.1. NCBI lineage: Eukaryota > Metazoa > Chordata > Ceratodontiformes > Protopteridae > Protopterus > Protopterus annectens. Next base: position 367,022,203 of record NC_056725.1, on the reverse strand, counting down.
CTACTGTAAACAGAGATGTTACCCCAGTGTGTCCATGCTGCGCAGTAAATTATTTCTGCTACTGCCACATGGACATTTTAACCAACAGTGCAGCAAGGGCTTCATACCCAGACTGGCACAAGGGCTGCTTGTAAATCAGAGAAGTGGAAACACTGTGTAGAAATTGACTTCTGGCATACAGTCTGCATGTGTAACCCGGTGGGCAGCCATTGTTTGGTACCTGTTCCTGCTGCAGTGCATGTTTTGTTGACATTTATATCCCAATTATTACTGTATACTGCAGTAAAATCCAGAACCTCAAGGTAAAAAGAAGCACCTCTTTATATTTGCATAGCTCTTTCCTGAAAAAAAAAAGTTTTTTGCATAGCTGTTTTTTCTGAAAAAAGTGACTTTGTGCCCTATGCACTTCCTGGAGGGATTTGAATGTTAATAATATGTTCTTCTTTAACTCTCTTTTTTTTCTTTACGGGTACATTCGTTACATTATCTTAGTCTGTCACTCTGTCTCTCAGTTCATATCACTTGTCACAATCTTGCTTGCACTGGTTTAACTCTCCTTTTCTAGATCAACTCCATCCTTTCCATGTCTTTATTGAAATGGATTCTGAAGTGCTGTGCAGAGATGGCCTCTCACCATCTGTTAATATACTGAAAACAGGTGTCTGTTTTTTTTTTTTTTTTACTGATGATATCCCAGAATCTTACAGACCAGACTGCAGTACTGTCTTTTCTCATCGTTTGCCAACTCTCTGTTTTAATTTTAAGACATCTAACACTAAAAGCAGCATATCATTAAACAATCACAGTCACCCAGAAACTACACCATCCTCAATGAGTAAAGGCTGCCTTAGAAAAAATACACACAGGCTACACAAGGTAGAGGATGAGAGGGCAGACAGAAGAAAGGCTGAAATCATACCTATCTCAGTTTTGAATTCCTGTTTGGTTTCTCTGAATGCTGTTTATCTTAAATGCTAAGAAATTGTACCCCAGAACTAGGATTATCGGCTGCATGGTTGTGTTCTATGACTGATCAGAAGACACCACCATGGTGACTCCTAGTGAAGTAAATGCTATGTAAACCCAATTGATGAGTAACTGCAGTGTAGTGCTTACTTAAGCCTCTTCACTGGCCCCTGCTGGTCTTTAATAGGAAAGGAAGTCACTCCAAATACTGTTCTTTCTGTGGGCTCCAGTTGTCTCTAAAACAGGTACAAATTTACCATTGTACAAGCATAGATGACATGAAATGACTTGTAACTACAAAAAAGGAGTACAGCCTCACACTGACATATGGAAAGTTTATTAATTTTATGGCTAGATGACAAGAGATTTCATTTTATAATCAGACAAAATTGGATGTACAGTTGTATTCTTCCTGAAAGCAGCTAAGCATGTACTAATTAAATGGTGAATAAATATGAATGAACATTTTAAGAGGTACATGACTGCAATGCATTTATTTAGGAGGGTGTATGCTTTTGATGAAGTCCCTTTGCCTTACCTTAGACCCCCCCCACTTGTAAAACTGTACTTGTTGCCAAGCAAGTCTGGAGTTCATAAGGATTATCACTGACCCATCAGTGTAGCATACATAAGTGTTTTGAAACAAATTATTTGCTTTTATTTATGCCTTCACATCTTCAGCATATTTATTTTTAAAAAGGAAAAACAAATAATTTTCCGGTCAAGATGCTCACTGACCTGGAAGTATGCTTGCCGTCTATTGTGCTAAGCCACCCTGATATCATTGGGGAATTCTGTAGTTTTTTTATTTATTTATTCTGTTGTTTGGGTGGGGTGAGGTTTAATAAAAACTTTACAAACTTTTTGTATTAAAAATTGCCCTCAAATATTGTAGAACTGACAGGGTGGAAAATGTATTTGCAACACTTGCATCACCAAGAACCATGATGCATATGATATCTGTTACAACTACAAGCTGCTAAGTAGATTAATGCAATCCTGGATTTGACTCCAGCTCATCGCTGAGCCATGTACCACACAAACACAGTGCTCATCGCTGAGCCATGTACCACACAAACACAGTGCTCATCGCTGAGCCATGTACCACACAAACACAGTGCTTATCGCTGAGCCATGTACCACACAAACACAGTGCACATATGCAAGTCAAACCTGCACACTTTTCTGTGCCCACAAATGCTGTCATTTCCATACATTTATTTATTTGCCATTTGATAGCCATGTTGGTGAGCTGTTTACCAGTCTGTTTTCAGCCGTGACCCAGGTCCATAAGGGCAGTGGTTTAGTATGTCAGGTATGCAAGACATATCACACTAGTTAGAAAGGCAAACAGTTGTACAGAAAGACTGACACAAAGACAAACAACTGCAGATTTACAGACAGTATTTTGAATGCAAATATGCACAGAATTTGGCAGTGACACTGTAGTTCAGTAGTGGGCTTATTGTGTGTGATGGCTTTAAGCTTTACAGTTGTCTGTGCAAAAATATTTGGGTTTGGCATAATGGTTAAGGTCTTTCCCTCACAGACACAAGGTACAGATTTTGATTCTGGCCTTTGGTTACTGGCTAGCCTTAAACTGGCCACACCCAGTATTCTTCACCCAAATTTCTGTAAAACATGGTAGCAGGAGTGGAAGGAGATAGGGTCTCAGAGTGTCAATGAAAGTAGCACAGTGACACTTCCCTTGCATCCAGTGTTTTGCTATAAACTGATGTTTATTTGCAATAAAATGGAGGCACAACACTTTTTGTCGTGACATAACATTCTACCTTCCCCTTAGTGTTGCACACGCTCATCTTCAAGCCAGTTTATTTTCCCTAAGTATTTAAGGCCCCCCCCCAAGTAAATAAATGTCAGCATGACTAAGAAGTAAAGATCAGAGCACATTTATCTGTAAATGGCTGGATGTGTGTCCATCTACTTGTTTCTACTAAATTTTAAAAAACATCTTACAGGCCACCAAAGAAGATGAAATATTAAAGCAGTCAGATTAAAGATGTTGCTGATAATCGCCTGCATGAACTTAAACTGCCTTTGATTTACTCAACTGTTGGCCAGTGACTCATTTCTTAGTTAACCAGGCAAGCAGCCCTTAGACTAAATATCACTATTTCATTACTTCATTCCTTATTCCCAGATATTACCATGATGAACTGATCATACAGAGACAAAACTGAATAAACTCACAAAGTATAATAAAATGAGGAAAATTATTTTATTAAGCTGTATATAAAGTTTGTGTCACCCAAATAATTCACATTAAGTTTAGTGAGTTGGTCCAACTGCCATGATCCTATGTCAGATAATATTTAAGACAGTATCTGCATTCTCTTAGAGTTAATATTAGTAAAGTCAACTTTCAAAACAAACAGAATTAATACTGGCAGTCCATATCAACAATCTTTTTTTTTTCTCACTAAAACATGACTACTGTTTAGAAACATTATCTCTGTCCAGTGGCAGAGTAGGGATCCCCTTAATTTAAACCTTTTTTTCCTGTGTCCAAATGAGTGGATCTGGCTGTCCCAGTCATTATTGTCAATGTAAGAGAGACAGGGGAATAGGTTCATAGGTAAGGTACTAGGCTATAGGCCTGGGGCCTTTACAAGCCCAGCCAAAAAGGTACCCTGGCTTTTGCCACCCAAGAAAATTATTTTCCTGTGCCACTGTCGAGCAGAGCCACAGAGATGATCCCAGGGGTGAATTTCCTATTTCCCATCCAATCATCAAGATTTTTCTTGAAGAGTGCTAATGAGAAGCTTTGTTTAATATAGATAGGTAGTTTATTCCAGAGTATGGGAAGTCTCTGGGACAGGAATCTATCCCTCCGGCATGTTCTGTTTATTGTGGTGACAAGGTTTAGGTCCCTAGAGCGTGTAGCTCGGAGGGATTGGGATATCTTTAAGTGGAGCATGTCCAACAGCTCTGGGTTTGACATAGCTTTCTATGTTAGGCAGAGATCACCTCTGAGTAGGCGATATGTGACAGAGTAAAGCTGGAGTTTTTTGAGACGGTCTGTGTAGGGCATCTGTTTGAGACTAGTAATCCTCTTTGTGAGGTATTTCTGCGGCCTTTCCAGTTGTTGTAGATGTCTTGTGAGGTACATACCAAAAGGGGCGTTGTACTCTATAATGGGTCTAATGAGTGATGAGTAGAGGGGAACAATCACCTCTTTTTTTCTGGATGAGAAACCTTTTGTGATGAGGTGTGCCACGTAGAAGAATTTCCTGACTACTGTGGCAATGTGATTATCAAAGGAGAGACTACTGTCCACCTGTGTCCCAAGGTCTCTTATCACACTTTTGGTGTTAAGTATACTACCGCCTATGTTTTAGTTCATGGGTACAGAGTTTTTACCAAAGGGGATGACAATGCACTTTTTGGCATTGAGCTTGAGGCCATGGCATTGACACCAGGCATCTGTCTCAGTGAAGCCCTTTTGTAAGATGTCCACATCGTTAGGAGTTTCGATTATGGCTCCTAGTTTGCAGTCATGTGCGAACTTCTTTAGCCAAAGACCTTCTGTGTTAGCCTGTACTTCAGAGAAGTAGATACCAAACAGGAGAGGACCCAGGACTGAAATATGTGGTACTCCACTTGTCACTGGTCTGAAGTCAGATTTGGAGTCTGCTACTTTCACAGTGTGGGTTCTGTCAGTGAGCCAGTTGGCAACCCATCTTGTGACATAGGGATTTATACCTAGTTTAGTGAGTTTATCTATAATTCCAGAGTGGAGATGGTGTCAAAAGCCTTGGCAAGATCTAGATAGGCTGTGTGAACCACCTTACCCTTGTCTACAGCTTTGGTGACTGCTTCAAAGAAGTCAATCAGGTTTAGGAGACATGATCTGCCTTTTACAAACCCGAACTGGGTGGGATCCAGAGTTTGGAGATTACCATTGTCTTTGTTTATAAGTTCCATGATGATATGTTCCATGGCATTGCAGACCAGGCTCGTCAGACTAATGGGGTGGTAGTTCCCGGGGTCCGTGGTGGCTCTCCCCTTGTGGAGTGGGATAACCGTTGCCGTGCGCCATTCAGCAGGCACAAAGCCTGAGGTGAGGCTATGATTGAACATGGTACTTAGGTGGGGTGCCAGTACGTTCTGTAGTTCATGTAGAAAGCAGCCTGGGATGTTGTCTGGTCCCATGGATGCTGTGTTCTTGGCTTTGGAGAGTGTGGTTTTTACTTGTGCAGCCGTGATTACAGGAACTTTGCATTCTTATCTCTTTGCTGCTGGCAATTGAATTCTTACAACATTTTAACAATGAATGCACGTATGCTTGGTAAGAATGAGGCAGCCAGTACAATAAGAATCCTTAAGGTTGTCACAGGCCAACTTCTGGCTTAAAAGTAACAAGTAAACAAATAAATAAAGGCGCCCCAGTCGTTTGGCATCCTGGGTGACCACCAAGTTCGCTTGTACTTAAAGGCGTCTCTACTGTTTATATTCACAGGATAGTAAATGAAAACATTCACATTACTGTGTTAGGTATGCTGTAACAACTTGTAGGTTAACATTTAACTGTGCCTAGTACACAGATTTGTTTTTCGATACTGCCTTGCAGCGTGTTAAAAATACAACAGTTAACTGACAATTATTTTTCAGTGCTCTGTGTTGTAGTTTTACCTACTAGGTTTAATTACTGCTATTTGGGTAAGCAGTGAAAGTAGAAGTCCTTGTTTTCAGAGGTGATGAGTACAGGTTAGCTAAGTACTTGTCAGGCTTGCATAATCTTCAAGTGATGGTAACAAGACTTGATCCCTTGTCTTTTTGGTTGTTGTGCATGCCAGGCACATTCACAGTCGTCTGCCTGTAAACTGTACTGGAAGTCATGTGTGGATCTGTTAGTCTAGTTTGTACAACAAAATTCAGGTGAGTAGATGCTTGTTTTTATATGATGAAAGTCACTTCCGCGTTTTTTTTTTTTGTCATCAAATGCAAATGTATGCACGCACAAATTCACACACACACACACACACACACACACACACACACACACACACACACACACACACACACACACACACACACACACACACACACACACACACACACACACACACACACACACACACACACACACACACACACACACACACGTATAGAAGGAGGCTGTAAGAAAGCCCTCCTTTTCTCTGTTGGAAGTGCTTGAACTTTCGCCCTGAATCTTCTGACACCCAGAGGGAGTGTGAATTCAGTGACGTCCTTGCTTGTTTCAGCTTCACAACAGGAAATGTTCATGGCCTCCCCTTCTTCCTGCTTTGAGAAAGTAGTACCATTTTTTTCTGCAGTAGAGCCAGCTGAGACCTACTTTCATATCAGCCCTCAGCTGCGGCCCAGTACTAGCACAGGAAGAAGATTGACGCTGCTGTCTACAGCAGCTGGCCAATCAGCTGACAGCTTCTGTATTCAAGCAGTGATGTGAGAAATATGATAATTTTTTCCCTGCTGAAGAAGTGACAGTGTGGGGAATACAGCTCTATTGTAATGGCTTGCCTCACAGAGCATGTCAGAGCACAGAATTGGGTTGAAAGGATTAGGATGTTTAGGCGTTCGTTTCCCCAGGGAGACTCCATTTGTCTAATGTGAAGGACATGCTGTCAGGTGGAAAGGGAATTTGTTCTACATATTGCTCAGTGATTCTGGGAATAAACGGCCTGTATATTTTTCCTCATTTTTTACTGGATTGAATAAACTGAACAAGTCCTCCTGCAAACACCTACAGGAAGTTGTGGTATGAGAGCTTTCTTTTTAACCCCTTGCTTTCTTCAGAAATACTTCATAAATGAAAGTCTGAAGCCAGAAGCTATTTTGCTGTAATGATTGTGAAAAAAGATATATATTAGTATGTGACACAGTATATGGAGATGTGAAAACAGGAAATATGTTTATGCTTGAAGAGAAAATGTGTATGCAGGGTAGAGCAGCACAGCTTTACTTTGTAACTGTTTTTCACGTCTTAAGTGGCAGCATGATGTCCTGACAGGTATTCTTATTTTCTGAAACACAGGTGTTCCACTTTGGCAGTTGGTTTATAACTGATGAAGCTTATTGAGGAGACGGTGCAGAAAACAGCTTCTTTGCCTTTGAGACCAGGGTAAGTTGGCAGAAGTTTTAAATTTTGAAAAAGCATGTATGCTCAAAATGTGTTACTGGTGGGAAACAACCACTGACTTTAGGACAGAACTGTGGTGGATTTGTGTGGTTGCTTCTTCCTTCTGTCTCTGCACGTCAGCTGTTTGGTCTTGGTGTATTTTTATGAACCACTGAGTTTAGCATAAGAGTGTATTTTCGTATTTCTTGATTACAAACTTATGAAAGAATTTATTTCCCCTGTGACTCCCACAGTGATGATATTTTGATTACTAGCAGGTGTTCTGTACGATGACATAGTATATTTGCTATTATTTAATGTAAGGATACTCTTGCATTTCAGGATTTTTGTAGTAAACTTAATAAAGAAGAGGATGACGTGCATAATTAATGCCATTGTTTTTCTTAAAATTGAGAAGGATTTTGATCTCTTGAGAAGTAAAATAAGCTCCCAAGTTTTTAGCAGACTAGAACTGTTCTGAGATGGAAGCATGTGAATTGTTGTGGTACAGTATTGTCTGTTGGCATGCAATTAGACCTTTGACATTTCCCATTTATTGTATGTATTCAGTAGTCACGTAGTCTGCACGTGTGCTTCCTCCTTTATTGCCATTTCTCTTAAAGACCAATAAAAAGAAAGGTCTATTTGTTGCAGTTTTTCAAGTTGATGTTGTCTGAGTTGCTGCAGGAAATGAAGAGTTAAAATGTTAGGGGGTGTCTACAAAGTAGTGACAATTTTGGAAAAGTTTCTTTGCTGTGGTCGTGATCTGTATAATTTATTTAGTCTATTTGTTTTCTTAAAACATATTTATATGCTGTTTACTATGAATAAAACATATAATAGTAGTTCACATCTTCAGTTCTGTCTAAATAACCAGCTCTGATGACAGAAGTATACCAGTAGCTTATTGCTAGGAGTAAAGTACTTGTTATAAGCATTTTTACTTTCTCTTTTGCATTTTACATGTTTTCTGAATTTTGCTGCCATTTTGAGGGTACCTGGAAAAAATGCTATTTATGAGTCAAATATTGAAGGGTGAAGCACCTGCCACATAATGGGCATTTTCTTTGTGTGGCCTTCTGTTCTGGGGTTGTATTTTTTACTGCTTTTATTTATTTTTACTAAAACTGCAGTATTTTATTCCTCTTTATCCTAACTAGTAGAACTTGTCTGGATTGACTCTGCATGTGTGTACTGTGTATCTTCTCTTTGATTAGTTTTGGATAGTTTAAATGATTTGATTTAAGTGCTAGTCCATGAAAAAGAAGTGTGGAGGGGGTTATATTTGATTCAGTTTGTTCTTTCCCTAAGTATTTGTACTGACTATTAATTTAAAGGCATCCTGGAGCAAAGTGATAGGTCTGTTTTTGAAAATTTGTTTTGACCCTGTACTGGTTGCTCAGCTGTGCCTTGAGGATGTTCTTCTGTACAGTGAATGCGTTCTGTGGTTAAGGGGCTCAGACAAAAGTAGATGGCAGTGCGCTTCTCTGGTAGGGGACGCTTGAAGATGGACTAGTGTTGAGTGGGGCCTGGAGAAGTTGGACAGCATCAATCCTCTCTTATTTTGCAGTGCACTGGCTGCTGGTAGAGAGCTGCTAATTCTGCACTTCCCTTTTCACTAAAACATAGGCTAAGTTTCCCACTTAGAGTTTCTTTTTTTTGTTTGTGTGTGTATGCATTTATGCAGAGTACACCAGCCCCCTTCTCGTCTCACAGTACACTTTACCACGCTGTTTTTATGTCCCACACTGCAGATTCCAGCACAGGTGGTGAAGGAATCATGACAGAATATTTTTTTTGGAGACTACCACTTGCTGAAATATTTTATTTTTTATTTTACATTTGTTTACTGGGAAAGTCAGACTGGGCATAGAAGCCTGTTTTCAACAGAGGCCCAGGCAGAAAAGCGTCCACTACAGTACATATAAATACACTACCAGAAATAATATTAATTCAAAACAGAGAGCATAATTAATTTTCAGGGAGAAAGAAAATTTCATACAGCAATAAGGAAAATTACTTAGTAGTACAAGAATACTGAACAGCATGTAGGGTTCTGTGATAAACAGAGTATTTTTGCAAAAGCATAACATTGTCTTAACCCAATGAAAGACAAAAAATAGTATTGTTCCTAACCTAATAAAAGACAGTACAACATGACACACACAAGATTAGACTATATACAGTAAAAAAAAGCTTTACATTCACAACAAGTCACATATGTGTTGAATGTATACATTGTTCCGTGATCAGTAGTGTGTGTTTACAAAAATGTAAAACTTTAACATTATTTTTACCTAATAAAAGACATGTTTTATCAATAATGTATTGGGGAGTGTTTGAGAATTGAGTCTTAGAGTAATACAAGGGGTGGTAGAGGAGGGGAAGATGGAGAATACAGTGAGAGAAAGCAGGGAGTGGGTTAGGGATGGGGTGGAGTAGTGTGGTTGTAGTAGACGTTCATCGTGTTTCATTGTTGCAGTCATTACACTTGGGTTATCCTGCTGGCAGGCTACCCGCAGTCGGCCTGAATTCCAAAGTCCTGGTCCAGTGTTGGTTGCTTTCGCCTCTTCCCTGACGTCAGTGCGCCAGTGGTATAAAAGATGCAGCCGAGGCCATTTTCTTTAGTCTTTCTTGCCGCGCGGTGCCCAAAGCAAAAGCAGTTCGCAAGTGCCGGTCGGCCGCCTCCTGAGATTTTCAAAACCGAATTTCAGATCCGAAGTCTTCATTAAAGCTAAGTACCCCGTTGGGGAAACTTTTTTCTTGTTCCAGACCGATGTCAGAAAAAGTTAACAATTGTATTTCTTGTGGGAAGCAAATACCTCATGAGGATTTTCATTCTTACTGTATTCCTTGCCTAGGCCCTGACCACGACGTTGCTAGCTGTCGGTTTTGTGCTAGATTTAACCAACGCACTATTACGCGTCAGTTCGATTTTGCATTTCATTACTTTGGCCAAAGATTTAATTATATAATGCCGTTGGAACAGCCGACAACCGGAGTTTATAAAAAGCGCAAGGAAAAGGACAGGCATCCGAGGTCCAAAACCAACAACGAGGCCTCTGCTAGGCCAGTCGCTGGTTCGCCAGTTCTCAGTGAGGCGCTTTCGCAGCCCCTGTCGCCCGCTACCTCAGAGCCACAGGCCGCTTCCGACTCCCACGTGGAGCCGACTAGGCCTCTGGATACTCAAGGTATTGGACATTCGGAAACTTTTCCCTCAGATGGGTCCAGAGCCGCTGAGCAGGCATCGGCTTCTGAGGGTGTTTTCAGACCCACACAGTTATATGTTAAGCCAACCTCAGCTTCAAAGGCAAAGACTAAAGCAGCTCTAAAGACAAAGAAACAAGTACAGCATTCTCCTGCACAGACTTCCATGCCTAAAAAACAGATGCTTAAAATGGCCGAAGACCTAATTACTTTGATGAGGGGTTCCCATCCCCCTCCAGATAAGAGGCCTAGGCAAGAGACAGAATATGAATCTTCAGATCAGGTTTCCATTTCCTCTGATTCCTCTTCTGAACAGGGATACTCCCTTCCTCCCTATGAGGATTCTGATGCTGAAGAGTCTATTCCTTCAGCCTCTCCTCCTGAGGATTATTGTTTTGGGGAAACCCTTCACACCATGCGGGACCACTTTCACTGGGAGAGTCAAGAATGCTCAGAGTCTAAGAAAAGGCTCGGAGACTTCCTTTTACTACCTCAGCACAGACCTCTTGCTATTCCACCAGTTCTAGACATAGTAGATGATGTATTTTCAGAGTCCAGCCTGTCTCCTGACTCTTTACCCCCTGCCAGACAGATAAGACAGGGTTCCAGATTCCCACAAATTTCTATATAAAAACCCTGCTGCTGACCCAGTAACTATATCTCAGGGTCCCAAAGGGGTCAAGGCTTCCACTGCAAAAAACCCTGTCCCCTCTGATAGGGATTTTAGGGCACTGGACAGGTGGGGGAAAAAGTTTACTCTTATGCTACCTTGGCTGTAAGGGCTTTAAATTGTCAGTTTCATATGCTTAAATATCAGCAAAATTTAATGTCACTGCTAAAACAGAAAACTTTGACAAATTCTGAATGTGCAGATAACAAGGAAATGCAGGATTTATTGCATGCAGCTGAACAAGTGAGAAAACATACTTTGCAATGTGGTTTTGATTCACTGGAGGCCTCTTGTACTGTCATTAGAAGGCATGCTTGGTTAAAGGAACAAAATCTGCCTGGTCATGTTAAAGCAAAATTATTGGATGCTCCTTTACAGCATGATACTTTATTTGGTGTTAAGGCAGAAGAGGTGTTGAAGAAAATGGAGGATAAAGCGAAATCTATGCAGACAATTAAGGATTTCTTACAGGTACAACCTCCCAGATTTAACAGGAACTGGCCTTCAAAGAATTGGTCCTTTCCGGTGTCAGACAGGCCACAAAGAGGCAGATACAGATGCCCTAGAGGCAGATCCCAGCCCCAAGGCTCATACAGGCCTAAACAATGGCGTACCTCTACCTCCAAAAGCGGAGAAGACAAATCTCAGCCATATAGAAAACAGTACCAATGACTTTCCTCTGCCAATACCAAGCACTTATCTTTTGGCAGCTCCCTTAGGGGGAAAACTAGCACTTTTTTCACAAAATTGGCATACAATCACCCAGGACAAATTGGTCTTAAATATAGTGTCCCAGGGCTACAGGTTCCACTTTCACACCCTGCCAAAGGCAAAAGGTATGCCAGACCTGCCACAAAATCAATGGGCAGAGGCACAAAAACAAGTTACATTCCTCATGGACATGAGGGCCTTTCAGCGAGTACCACAGCAAGAGCAGGGACACAGATTCTACTTAAGACTATTCCTGCTACCCAGAAAGGGCAAAGCCTGGAGACCAATACTGGACATGTCTATTCTAAACACTTTTCTTTACGTTCCAAAATTCAAAATGTTGACTTTGCAGCAGCTTCTGCCCATGCTGGGCAAGAAGGCTTTGCTTGTAACTTTGGACCTAAAAGAGGCATACCTGCATGTCCCAATCAGATAAAATTGCAGACGATACCTCACTAGCGTTGTCACCTCACAGCAAGACATTGTCCCGTTCGATTCTCAGTTAGAGCGTCTACTGTGGAGACATGCGTGAATGGGCATTCCTTCGTTGCAGGTTGTGCATTAGGGCCGGCAACTCAGCACGTAAAAGTCTACTGCCAATCATTAGCGGACCGGAGTTCCGCTGTGGCGACCCCTAACCGGGAAAAGCCAAAAGACACAAAAACAACCTCAGATTCATAGCTGGATCAATGCACTACCAATTCTCTGCACTGCCCTTTGTCTTATCTACTGCGCCCAGGGTCTTCACAAAATGCCTGGCACCAGTAATTGCTTTCTGCAGACAAAGAGGAATTCAAATGTACCCTTACTTGGACGACTGCCATATTCAAGCAGAGAACAAAGACATTCTACTGAAGCATCTTGCGTTTCTAAAAAGATTACTAATTTGCCTAGGGTACATGGTAAACGAAAATAAATCAAAACAAGTACCCTCTCAAGAGAAATATTCCTGGGTGCAAGCTTAAATACAACTGCCCAGATGGCTTACCTCACGCCAGACAAACAAAGGCAACTGACTTCTTACTTTGAAATGTTGGCAACAAAGACCCAGTTATCTGCAAGAAAAATTCTGCAGGCTTTGGGCTTCATGGCTTCCTGCATTCTACTAATTCCGTATGCAAGACTGCATATGCAGAAACTACAATGGTATCTAAAAAGTGTTTGGACTCAACATTGCCACAGCCAGGAAACGTTACCCTCATTCCCTACCTGCAACAGGAGTTTCGATGGTGGGCACAGGCCTGTCAACACAACAAGGGACAGCCATTCACTCTACCCGCGGCCAGGAAAACACTAACAATAGATGCATCAGATTATGCCTGGGGGAGCCCACATGGCAGGAAAATGTATTCAGGGAGCATGGACAGCAAGCCAAATGCATCTTCATATCAATCAAAAAGAGATGCTAGCTGTTCAGAATGCCCTGACAGCCTTCAAGGATCTACGTCATCCAGGACAACTGCTGGTAAAGACAGACAATACTACAGTCATGTGGTACATAAACAAGCAGGGAGGCACACATTCCTAACCCCTCTGCAGACAAGCCATGACTTTGTGGGACACAGCATTGACTTATCAAATTCACCTGCAAGCACAATTCCTGCAAGGAAAGACAAATACTCTGGCAGACGAATTAAGCAGAAATCTCAAGGATCCTCATGAGTGGAAACTAGATCCACAAATCTTCAGCATGATAACAAGGAAATGGGGATGCCCAGACATAGATCTGTTTGCCTCCCCACACAACTGCTAACTACAGAGATACTGCACAAGGACATATCACAAACAAGCATGGAAAGTGGATGCACTATCATTCATCTGGAAAAACCTTACAGTATATGCCTTTCCTCCACTGCCTCTCCTCCCCAAGGTACTCCTAAAGGTCAGACAAGAGAAGCCAAAAATGATATTGATTGCCCCAGACTGGCCACGCCAGCACTGGTACCCAATCCTAAAGAGCTTGTCTCAAGGCCCAGCCTGGACATTACCCCAAATTCCTAATTTGCTGACCCAACAAAACAATCAGATCCTGCACAGCCAGCTCAGAACCCTAAATCTGGCTGCATGGCTGATTATTTAACCATTCAGAACACACCTCTCTCTAAAGCAGTTATGGATGTTATTTTGGAGGCCAGGAGGCCCAGCACCAGAAAATCTTATACAGAAAAATGGAAGAGATTCTGTGCTTGGAACCAGGCACAAGGATTGGATGCACTTGTACCAAATATTCCTCAGATTTTACAATACCTAACTAAGATGCTGGACAAAGGCCTATCCTTCTCATCAATTAAGATCCATGGCTCTGCCATTTCAGCTCATTACCATACGGATCCACCTATTTTTTCACATCCACTGCTAAGGCAGTACCTCAGAGGGGCCAAAAACATAAGACCTCCAAGGAGAGCTCCAACACCTGCATGGGACCTCAATTTTGTCTTGGAAAAGCTCACACTGCCTCCTTTTGACCCAGCCAATACAGCTGAGATAAAATACTTATCATGGAAAACAGCTCTGCTCCTAGCAATAACCTCAGCAAGAAGAGTCTCGGTGTTACAGGCATTAATGGCTGTGGAACCTTTTATTATTTTCCATCCGGACAGGGTTTCTCTAAGGACAAACCCAACATTTATGCCTAAGGTAGTGTCCAGTGTGGCTCTTAATCAAACCATTCATTTGCCTACCTTTTATCCAAACCCACAGAATAAGGGGGAGAGACTTCTGCATTCTTTGGACATACACAGACAGCTACGCTTCTACTTGGACAAAACTAATGCCTTCAGAAAGACTGAGCAACTCTTAGTGGCATATGCTGCAGGATTGCAAGGAAAAGCTATTTCAAAGCAGACTATTTCAAAATGGATAGGCCACTGCATTCGTTTCTGCTATTCACAACATGGCAAATCAGTGCCTAAGGGCATTAGGCCACATTCAACCAGAGCAGCAGCCACTTCAGCAGCCTTCCTCAGAGGAGTACCAACCAAGGACATTTTGGAGGCTGCAACTTGGACTTCAGTGCACACTTTTACAAAGCACTACCACTTATCTCTCTACTCTAAATCCAGAGCAGGTTTCACCACTGCAGTTCTGCAGGGCCTCATAGCCACTCCTAATTCTATCTAGGCCCAGCCACCCAACCTCAGCTTTGGGATTCAACCCAAGTGTAATGACTGCAACAGTGAAACACGATGAACATAGTACAGTTGTGTACCTACCATAAATGTAGATGTTCGAGTGTATTCACTGTTGCAGTCCAGGTTACCCTCCCTCCATCCCCCTTTCATTGCTGGGACTTACCTGTACTTCTCTATTCTATACAACCTATGTGGTGTATTTGCTTGTAGATGAAGGTAATGTTTATGTTAGTGCTGCTATTTTATGAGCAGAATTTTTAGCCTACCCTTTTGGGGGCACCTGACATCTGGGGCAAGAAAAACTGAAGAAAATGGCGTTGGCTCCGTCTTTTATACCCCTGGCGCACTGACGTCAGGGAAGAGGTGACAGCAGCCGACGCCAGACCAGGACTTTGGAATTCAGGCCGTCTGCGGGTAGCCTGCCAGCAGGATAACCCAAGTGTAATGACTGCAACAGTGAATACACTCGAACATCTACATTTATGGTAGGTACACAACTGTACTGTGTAGAGGGGGTAAGTGTTGTATCTTGGCGTGGAAACATTGTAAAATTCTGCACTGTCTGCCACCTTGTTTTGGAGCTGGTAGTGAATAGAATGTTTACTAAATTTAGAAAAAACACAAACAGCCCAAAAATGTATAACTTTTGCATGTTAACTTGAATCTGTGATCTGTAGTCTTCTGAGACATGGGAGATTGGCTTGTCTTCGAAGAACTTATTTGATATGATTTTCCTTGACAACATCTTGCAGTGTAGGTTATTAGTACTGGGATTTTGTCTACAGTGTCCTTTTTGAAATGGAAACTCTACTCTGGGAGTTTGGATGCCTGCAGTTTTTGTTTGCAGTATGACTTGGAGAATTCTGTGTAGTGTGCTCAGTACCATTGAGTAAAAAACGTGTCTGTAGTCATGGTGCTGCAAACTGCTGCCACAAGAACTGGACTGGAATATGTCACAAAGAACAAACTATTTGCTGCAGTGGTATTGCAATTAATGGTTACCTGGGTGGAGTTCTTATTAGCTGCATTTGTAGAAAAGATTAATTTGTTAACTTGTCAGGTGAACTGGCACAATTAATTCATTTCAATGTGTTAACCATGGTGATAGATCAATATTTGTAATCTCTGCAGAAAAAAGTTTGAATTTTGGCAGTTTGCCTAGATTTGGGCAGCTTCAGCCAAGTACAGCATTAGTATTAAATTTAAACTGTTAAAATCTTTAATTAGCCTCATTTATACACCTACTTGTTTGAACATTGGAGGGAGGAGGAGGTAGGACTAACTTTGTTATTAGCTATGAAGGCATGCTGGTTGCAGGATAAGGTATTTCTTTTTTTTTTCTTTTTTTTTAAACAAGAAACATATTTATTAAATTATTATTTATGACATAGGCAATCATACAGTTATATAAATGAAAACAAACCATACTGACATATTTTCGTTTGCAGACATTATACATCACTATTCCCACTTCCAATTGTTTTAGCTCTGTTACTGTATTCACTACTTCTAGTACAGTTGGTTTACATTTTGATTTCCATTTTCTAGTAATTGCTTTTTTGGCAGCCACCATAACTAAACTCAGCAAGGCCTTACTATGTCTAGGCAATTCTGATTCTCTGTCATTGCTCAATAATCATGTCCTTTTTGTTACACCAATTTGCTCACCCAGTATTTCAGTTAGAGTAGTGTGCAAGGAATTTTTAAGTCTGACAACTCATTGCACTCCCCAAAAATGTTTCAAATCACCTCTTTCTTCCCCATTACACCTCCACATTTGCAGTCTTCTTCTTATTTCACCTGCTCCTGTTAGGGGTCACCACAGCGGATCATCTGTTTCCATTTCTTCCGGTCCTCTGCATCTTGCTCTGTCACACCAACCACCTGTATGTCCTCTCTCACCACATCCATAAACCTTATCTTAGGCCTTCCTCTTCTCCTGTTACCTGGCAGCTTCATCTTTAGCATCTTCTCCTGTTACCTGGCAGCTTCATCCATAGCATCTTTTTCCCAATATACTCTGCATCCCTCCTCAACACATGTCCAAACCAATGTAATGTTGCTTCTGTGGCTTTGTCTCCAAACCTTCCAACCTGGGCTGACCCCCTACTATACTTATTCCTAATCCTGTCCACCCTCGTCACACCCAGTGCAAATCTTAACATCTTTAACTTTGCCACGTCCAGCTCTGACTCCTGCCTTTTTGTCAATGCCACTGTCTCCAACCCATATAACATAGCTGGTCTCACTACCCTTTTGTAGACCTTCCCTTTCACTCTTACTGGTACCCGTCTGTCACAAATCACTCCTGACACTCTTCTCCACCCACTTCATCCTGCCTGTACTCTCTTCTTCACCTCTCTTCCACACTCACCATTACTCTGAACTGTTGATCCCAAGTACTTAAACACATCCACCTTTGTCACCTCTACTCCCTGCATCCTCACCATTTCTCTATCCTCCCTCTCATTCACGCACATATATTCTGTCTTAGTCCTGCTGACCTTCATTCCTCTTCTCTCTAGAGCATATATCCACCTCTCCAGGGTCTCCTCCACCTGTTCTCTACTCTCACTACAGATGACAATGACATCTGCAAACATCATAGTCCACGGGGACTTCTGTCTGATCTCGTCTGTCAACCTGTCCATCACCATTGCAAATAAGAAAGGGCTCAGAGCTGATCCTTGATGTAACCCCACCTCCACCTTAAAAGCATCCGTCACTCCCACCGCAGACCTCACCACTGTCACACTACCCTAGTACATGTCTACTGTTTGGAGCCTGCTTGAAGCATAAAATACCTCTGTAAATACTTCCAAGCAAAGATCCTAAATCTTCTAGACGTTGTTGCATATTTGGGAGCCATACATATTTATTTATTTATTGATTAATTGATTTTATTTTATTTTATTTAACATTTGTTTACCGGGAAAGTCCGTCCTGGAACAGAGCTAATTTTAGCAGTGGCACAGGGAGAAATGCTCCAGACGTATTTCTTTGTAACGTATATCCTCTCATTGGTTTTTTTTTTTGTGAATTGCTTATCCAACCTCTCTTCCCAATCCTTTCTAACCTCCTCTGATTGATTCCTATAGTTATCATGCAGTATATTATATGCCCTACTAATAATCCCTTTTTAACAGCAGCTTCAGGTCTAGATTGTACTAAAAACTCTACCACTGCTGGTCCTTTGCTTAGGATCACCCTATTTCCTTCTCTTTGGCTACCACTGCTAGCAATCCTTGATAGGGAAGGTGATCTCTAGCCTGCAGTCCAAGTAATTCTTGGCCTCTTCCCATTCTATTACTTTCCCTCTCTAATTATTTGCTCCCAATACCTTGGCTCCTTTACTAGTTTTCTGCAGTAAATTCTAGCCCTCTGTTTCTCTGTACCCCTAAATGCAGTCATTCCTGTCAGCAGAATCTCCTTTCTCCATCCCTGTGTTGGCTTAGTTCTTAGAAAGATCAACTTATCCCACTTGACTCTTGCCCTGTTCCTCTCTCGGATAAAATCCTTCAACTTTTTATTAATCACTATCCACAACTTCTCCTCAGGTTGATAAAAATATGCCTGACCTGTGTATAAAACTAAAGGGACTAAAAGCAGTTTGACTGATTGTATATTGCTGCCCATATCCGTAAAACACAACTTGCAGTTTCTCCGTTTTTGTATTATCTTTTGTTTATTCACTTCCTGCATATCCTTCTGATGTAACAGAATATTTTTTAGTCCATACTCCTTGGTTCTTCATTTTATCATTTCCCTATGAATATGGGTTTTGCTGAATCAATTCATGTGTGAGTAGAGTTTACAGCTGTTGCTTTTGTTTTGTATACATTAATCTTTATATCCTAAAAAGATTTGAAACTGACTCAGAATGTTCCACGACTCTGTAACGTCTTTTTCTGGTTTTATCAACTATAAAATAATATCATCTCCAAATAAAGCCAACTTTTCTTGACTATCATACCAATTGTCTCATTTTCTGAGTCCCTTGTTTTCTTTGCCAGTGGTACTCAACGCAATGCAAATAACAAAGGGGAAATAAGAAACCTCTACCTGGTTCCTTTGCTCAGACGTAATTTTTCAGAGAGGAATCCCCCACTTTAATTTTCTCCTCCGATCCCTCATGTGTCTTCCTAACCAGTCTTATAATTTTATCAGAGAATGCAAATGCCTCCATTTCCCTACTAATAAAATACCAGTTTACTCTGTCAATGCTTTCTCTGCATCAAGACACACTAACAACAGTGGCATTTTCTTGGATTCTGCTTCCCTCTGCATCATCATTGTTCTATTAATGTTGTCAAATGTTTATGTATGTCTTAGCTTTGAAGGCTTTCTGCTTAATGCACTGCAAAGATAGAGTGACAGGTGCTATTTTTTGTTTCTGTCCAGTGCAAAAGAAGTCAGTGGTTTCTAATCAGCTCAAAGTTTACAGCTGCTGGAGGCTTTTCACAGCTTCCATAACAAGGATGACTGCAACAGTATTGTCAGTGGGTCAGAAAGGTTAAAAATAGTGTTATAAAGGATGAGAATATGACTTAAGCATGATGATGTTGGTTGGCATTATGCTTTGCAAAGAAGCTCTAATTACCAGGTGAAACCAGTAGAACTATTTGTTCAGCATTTTTTGATATTGTTGTGTTTTTAACATTTCAGTTTTAGTCCACTTGAAAAACAATCATTTTACGAGGGTTATCCAGTATTTGAAGTTTTTTTTAGTACTATTGCAAGGATAGTAGGAGAGGGTAATTTACAGGTTTTTTTTTTTTTTGAGTCTTTCCTCACATCACTGTCAGCAGTTTCATGAAGCAGATTAGAATGCAGACTTATAGTCATTAGTAACAGAGAGAAGGACTTGCAAATGTTGAGTAGAAAGAGTAAGAGACAAGGGTGAAATGGCTAAGCCCTAATGTTTTTCAGCAGACCAGCCTCTGACACCTCTTCCATCTGTAATCCTCCAATCGAAACGGTCAGAAAGCCCGTCTGTATGTTGTAGGGGAATAAAGCTGTGACTGTAGTCTATATGATCTGAGAGCTTGGATGCCTGGCAGCTGGATGGGGTAAGGAGAGAGTGAGTAGCTGACATCATTTCACACGTCCTGTTGACAGTTGAGCAGTGCATCCTGCTGCAATACCAGTAGCTACTGGAAAAGAGGTGCATAGTATGCAGCACTGGGTGCTGGGAAAGATTCTGGTAGCCTTCACGGGTTGCATTCGTGTGCACGAATGCCCACAGAGGATGGCACAGCAGGCCATTTCTTTGGCAAGTCCACATGTTAGTCACTTGGGGGAGTGGTTTAGGCAATACTGAGTAAAAAAAAAAAAGCCCCAATTGCTGCTTTGATGATGCCTTCCTTCAGTTGACAGCCGCCCCACAGAGTTAAAAATGGGTAGCTCAGTCACAAAAGGGATGATGGCTGGCAGAAAAGAGGAGACAAAGATAATATCAAAAAAGCTGAACATGTAGTGAAATAAAGATGCTTAAATTAAATGGTTTTGAGAAGTATTTCAGCAGGGGAGGGGGCAAGGCAAAGAAGCATGATTGGTGGATACGATGTTTGCTTGCTTTGCAGAAGCATCTCTGCAGTGAGAATTCCTTTTATTACATCTAGTCTTCATTTACGTCATGTTTTTAAGCCAGATTTAGTAAAGAACAACAGTAGAAAACAGTACGAGTTGAAGATGTTGCTAGTTTGAAGGCATACCCTGTGGACTTGGTAAATGTGCATTTTTTTTTTATTGTTTTCAGTGTAGGTGAGAGCAATTTGCACTTTCAACATACCAGCAAGGGGCTTATTTACATGTTGTGGAATTTCAGCCTTAGTCAGACTTTACCGTGTGGTCATTACTTCCGTAATCTGCTGTCCATCCCATTTTGTGTTGTGCTGCTTCATGTACGAGACAGTCCAGCAGTGCAGGCTGTACAGTTACGCGGCACACTACAGTTCTTTCTTCTGTATTAGGATTTTCTTCTGATACAGTCATTCCTTGACATTAACTACCTATTAGTCTCGACATACTACTTTTATCACCACTCAGATATTCATCTTTGAAGTGATACTGCTGAAACTTCATACAGAGCTGCATGCTGCAAATGTGGTATTACCTTTAAGACATACCTGGAAGAAACGTCTCTTCTTCATGTTCATGCAGCTTCCTCACACACATAAAATCAAACATGGTCAGAAAACAGAAACACTGGATCACAGATATGATGTAATACATAACAGGATGGGAACCGGATTACTGATGATGAAGCCTTTTGCTTGTCTGTAACAAATATTGTCAGATGAGAGCATTGTTGTGAAAACATTCTATACAGTACCTTCCCATACTAATGCACTGCAAAAATGATTGAAACTTTATAGCATATTACACTTGTAGCCACCTGCTCTGTTAAAAGACTACAAAAGGCCTCACAGACAATGGCGCAAACATACAGTAGATACAGTAAACTCTCAGTTAACGGAAACTCAAGTAACCAAAAAAAATTGAAGAAATACAGTGCAGTTTCCATTTGTTGAACTTTCTGCCCCCCCCCCCCACAGAAATATACCTTATGTTTTTAGAGTTTTAGAGTTTTAAAAAGGAAGATAGGGATACAGTCCCTCTCTCCCCATCCTAAGAACAAGTCAAACCAAACAAATAGTATAGGGTACAGTATTAGTCAGGCCTGTTTTTAATAGTAACTCTAAAGCAAGCAGAACCTACAGTTATCCGGCATCTACAATCCCCATGGGTGCCGGTTAACCGAGAGTTTATTGTACCTATGTACTCATTAATCAGGCTCCTTGAGACCCTTACTGTGCTTTCAATGACCAGTTCCTTTTAACAGCCATGGCACTGGAGGATATGTCTGAGAATAAGTGGCCAAGGTTGGGTATCCTAATTAACCTTTTGAGAAAGGTCTCCTATTGCCCTCCAGTGCTTATGAACTCAGGGGCATGATCTGGAAAAATTTTGTGTACTCCAGTCTAGCACTGCTCATGTACAGAGATGCATAGTGGAAGTACCTCTTTGTAACCAGACATTGCACCATACTGTGCTATTTGTCTGTCTGTTACATTTTAATAGTCAGGTTGTTTTTACTGGGCAGAGCTGATTTATACAGGGAACCCGAAAAGTTCAAGAATTAACAGGGCTTTTGAATGGTGATTGATAATCGCACACTTCTAAAAGAATCTAGTTAAGAGTTTTCATGGTCGTCAGTTGCTGTGACATCATACCAAGATTTAGAAAGTTGATAACCTCTTATTTATTTATTTATTTTTAACTGACTGTTTTATTGTTGGGATGCATGCAGTATGTAGGCTTTGCCTGTCTTGCCTTTGGCTACCCAGTCCTTTTGAGCTGTTCCATACCCTTTTGAATTATCGTGTGGATTCACATCTCCCTACCAAATTCAAGAAGTTTGTTGCAAGGGCTCAGAAATCTCTTAATGAAAAAAATACCATCTTCCATTTAGGATAAACTGTGTATTCTGCCCAGCTACCTGTAAGGACCCCACTGTCCTGCTCTCTTGTTGCCTTCGTTCTACTCCTTCATTGTGTCCATTGGCTTCATCTGCACCTGTGTCACACCACCAATCTCTCCTAGTGTCTAATGAGTAAACATTCAGCATTTCTTGTTATAGTACTACTCCTTTTCCTCCATTACCCTGTCAACCATTTTGGCCTTCCTGTGGATGGTATGCAGTTGTATTATATGCTTTCTCCATAGGATCTTCAGAACTGCATACGATGTTTCACAGTTTTCCAGATACGTCTCACCAACACGTAACATAATGTGAGTAAATAACTTCTAAATCCTTTTTGTAGCCGTCTTTACTAGAACCTGTATGTTACCTTTGAGTTTTTACATATAAAATGCTTACCTTGCACTTACCTTTAGCAAACGACTGTTGCCATGTCTGTGCTCATTTGTAGAGAAATTCAAGGTCCCATTTTAAGTTTCTCTTCCACTATAGGATTGCGTCAGATTTTTGTCTCATTTGTAAATAGTT
Organism: Protopterus annectens; assembly: GCF_019279795.1. NCBI lineage: Eukaryota > Metazoa > Chordata > Ceratodontiformes > Protopteridae > Protopterus > Protopterus annectens. The sequence goes on along the minus strand of NC_056725.1, from coordinate 366,999,386 downwards.
GTCTGTTGGTCATGCCCTCCAATATACTAAGAATATGTTAAGCAGTGTGATAGTTGCATTATTCCACTGGTGATTTCCTTTACCTGATAGCCTTTTTTAACTGTCAGTGTTTTGAGTACCTCTCCTTGGCCATTTCTCCACACATTTGTAAGGTTTCTGCAGTACAACTCTTACTTCAGCTTGCCAAGTAGTATTTTATGTGGTACTGAAAAAAGATGTTTATTGTACTTTTTCACTTTTACTTTTTTTAACTAGTATAAAATTTGTAATTAATGTAATTATTGTCAATACCATTTTTTTCTTATGCTGCAACATTTTGTAAAACTTTTCGATCTGTGGAGCCTTTTTGATCTATTCTTGGCTGGAAAAAGGCAACATTTATCCAGACTGACGTTTCCAGTAAACAAAAGCAAATGTATGAATGAATTAAATTATTAAAGTCCAGGTAGATCACATTCACTGACATCCCTCATTCAGCTCTGCTGTTACCCAATCATATAATTGCATGTCTGACAGGGTGCTCTTCCTGGAAGTGAGGCCTCATTAAATTGGGACCTAAACTGGTTCCTCTTTTGAAGGGCCTCAAGTTTTTCTATTAGGAACATGTCTGTCACCTTTCTGGCCATTAATGTCAGGTTTAGTGGCATTCTTTCACCGACTGATCAAAGTTGTCCTTATGTAGTGTTTCTGTAAGGATGTTTTCCCTTTCTGCTCATGATGTAGGATCTGGTCAGTCTGCACCTGGGAGACTGGGCTTTCTTGTCATAATGAGTTTTTTCCTTCCCGCAGCGTGTTGAATGTGTCCACCAACAAGTTAACGTACCTCATCCACTGATGTGTCTGTAGGGCAGCAGTTATCATCTGCCTATACCTGATTTTCCCCAAATGTCTGCCTGCAGCTTGACTACCAGTACGTTTGTTCACTACTCCCCTTCTGCCTTTCCCGTATGTTTCTTCTTCTTTCCTCTCCAACTGCAGGATATCCCATCTTTTAAACAGAATGGCATTCCCCCCTTTCCATTCATGTGAGTGCTTAGGATATACTAGCCTTGAATTACATATTCCATTCTTTCTCTTTTGTGTTGCTTAAGTCTCTACAGTACTGGATGCTTCATCTTTGTTGGATTCCATTGTAACCTGCATCTCCTGTACAATCAGGCTGCTAGCATTGTTCTGCATCACTGTACAGTTTACTCGCATCTTTTCTTACTGCCCCCCCCCCACCTTATGGGGCATCCTTCACGTTTGCATCCCTTTTTTGTTTACCCCCACTTCTGTTGTGTCCTCTGACTTATGCTCCTTCATAGTCCCTTTGATTTTCCCATCTTGGCATAGCTCTTGAACCTCACTTTCAGCAGCACTGTTCCTGTTTTACTGATATAGAGCCAATCCTCACCATAAAACTCCTCCTTAATTTAGGTTATTGATTGTTCCTGTTGCTGCAACCAAGTATTGTAGTCCGAGTCTTTCCTTTTTTTGTGTATTGACTGTATGTTACTGTAGGTTCTTTGAGAAAACCACTGTAAACCCAGGCTCCTGACATCTGTGGCCATTCCTGTGCCCTCCTGGCTGCTATCTCCACTGTCCATGCTGCCAGGTTACTGATCTCCCATGTGGAACATGATGTGGGACTTGTCCTATTCCTCTCTCCTTCTCCTCTGCCCTGCCCAGGGTCAGTCCTGATTGTCTTAATTTGTGGCCAAACTATCCTGTTTTTAACCTCAAAGGTTCTGATCCTCTTGCTACGGAATCCTTTTCCTAACCTGAAACCGGTTCTGATCCCCTTGCTATGAAATCCTTTTCCTAACTTCAAAGGCCCTGATCCTTTGCTATGGAATCTCTGATTATTTGTGTCTTTGCTAACTGCCTAACATCTCCTCTCTCCACCCTTGGATGTCTTACCTCCCTTTTGCATCTTACTGACTAACTACTAGCTTTCCCTGTTCCCTTCCTCTCCTGCTTTGTGTTACCATTCTCCACAATGACCATCTGTATTTTTTTGCCCACCCCTCCAACCTTCCCTGGGAACTCTTATGCTATTGCTTCAGGACCTAATTTGTTAGGTCCCACATCTACCCTCTTGTATTAGCCTCCTTCTTTATAACCCCGGAACCACCTCTTACCATACTCCTCCAAATTTGCCATAATGAATTGAGCATCCCTTCCATTTGATCCTTCACCTTTGCTATGTCCTTTCCTGTAACTTTCTCACTTCCTCTCCCTACTTCTTTTCCAGTCTGTCCTGCTTCAGCCCTTTGCCTACTACTTATATTCTTTGCTTCTACAAGTTCTGCCCCTAGGATGGGTGCTTGAAGTGGCAACTTCTGCACTGTACCACACTTGCTTGACTATGCTAAGTATACCCCATTCTCCCTTCATTTTTGGTATCCCGATCTCATGTTTTCATCCCGCCTACCAGTTTTTTGATTTCCTACATTTCTCCTTCCCTTTCAGCCTCTCTGTTCTCATACCCTACACAAGTCATTGACTCATACTACTAACAAACACCAACTCCCAGTCCCCCACACTTCTTCTCTTGCCTTATCTACCTATAACTCTATGTTAGTGATCTACATCATGGCATTAAAAAATACAGTTAAAATCTGATCTGGTAAGGCCTGTATGCGGGGGCACATTTAGCCTGTCTTGTCTTTGTCTGGTTCATTCACTCATTGTCACTTTCCTGTCTGCAGTAAACTGGAACAAAACTTCTGCCCTGCACCTATGCATATATCCTCTTGGTTGCATGCTGTAGTTCACATTTATATATGAGTTCTGCCAGATGCTTCTGTAAAATGTAAACATCTTCTTAGTGATAATTTACACAATGTTAAAACTTTCAGGTTGTAATTTCAGTGTTGTGTGGAAATATCCATCTTAATCTAACTCCTCCTATGGAAAATATTGTTTTCTATCAGTCCTGTCAGATGGAGTGATTTCAAAGCAGTTACGCTGGTGTATGTCTTTGCACACTGCCTATAACAAAGATCCCCCTTCTCATGCAGATTTTTCTCTCTGTAGTCTTGAGTTAGTTGCTATTTCTGAAACCTGGCTGGAACCTCACATTCTTGACTGTGAATTCTTACTACTTGAATTTCAAACGTTCAGACAGGACTGTAGACGTAAAGCTGCTCAGAGGAATAGCTGGTGTTCTGCTCTGGATCTGTCATCTACCGCCTGTTGTCATCTCACCAAACTCTGGCAATAGCTTGTTGCTTCTGATCAGTTCATTTGCATCCGCTGTCTTCATGTAGATTGAGTGTATTCTGCCTGACTGCCCAGATCATGCAATGGTTGTTGTCCTTGCATTCTGTGTTGCTGTCCTAGTGCTTGAGTTAATGGACCTACATATGGGATGCATGTACCAGAGAAGGGAAATAAGTACGCTTGTAAAAGGCAGATTCCATACAGGAACTTCCATGACCATTGTTTGTATTGTTTAAGGCTAGATCTTTACACTCTTTAATGACCAAGCCTAATTAAGCTTGTTACTGGAGCTAACAAAATAGATATCTGAGGCAAACTAAATGGCAGCTTTACAAATCAACCTGGCTTTCACAGCAGCTGTTATGCTGCAGGATTCCTTCCATTCCTCTCTGGGCTGGTTTCTGCTGCACATTCTGTGTACAGATGCTGCTGTTAATTATTTTTATTCATCCTTATTGGATGTCCTAAACAGTATGGCTCCCGTGTTTAGATGTAGAGTAAAGGCTAAACCTTGCCAAGAATTATACATGTGCCATCCTGGTAAGATATGAGGTAAACTGTGGAAAAATATTTGTTTTCTGGGTAGAAATTTGAGCACAATGTACCATTTTCAGGCTAAGCCCAGACGCATAAAGTAAATATGAATGAAGAAGTAGGAATATTAATAAATGAGTTATAACAGAGAAGTCAACAGTGTCTATTTACATGCAGATAAAGTTGCTTCCAAACTATAAGGACATTAAATCATCACAGTGAATAAATATAGCACACTGAAGTAGATGCTCTGTGTAGTAGGTAACAGGTACATGTACCTAGGTAAAACAAAAGTCTAACTCCTCACGTACCATAAGTATGGGAGGCCATTTTTTTGATAATTCAAAAAGAGAAGGCATAGTTTTTTGAACTTCAGAAGGTGACCCTTACATGGACCTCATTAGTTCTGGCAATTAGTTAATCAATTGTTTCACTACAGCAGAGAGAGAGAGAGAGAGAAAATATAAACACTTCCCTCACATTTCACAAAGTGCCATTTCATAGGAGTTAATTTCCTTTTCCTTCTTTGACTGGAAAATCCCTAAATCATGAAATCTTACTCTTTTTCCTCCTGTTTTCTCCGCTCATCGTGAACTTTGTCAAGAAATGAATACTAGAGCTTAAACCATGTTCCGTAGCTGCTCATTTCATTTCCCTTTCTGCAGCAACAATCTGTAAACCTGTCATGACTGCAAAAGGTGAAGTATGTAACATGTTTTGGAACGTGGTGGTTGTGGTTTCAAGTTAGAGCTTAAGCTAGGGACTCCACATATTCCGACATACAGGTTTATCAACAAGTAAAGTAACCTTTTTTCTGCTGTGCAGACTAACCTTGTTGAACTGGGTTCTAGTAAAAAAAAAAAAAAGTCTCTATTTTCAGGAATTTGGATACCTAGCTGAACAAACTCCTTAGCAGTCTCTGAGGAGGGAGCCTGTGGCTCCTCATGAGTTAATGTTGTTCAGAGTAATGTTTTTGAAGATTTTAAAGAAGTGGATTGGCCTAAAGATCGATCTGTTTGTCCCAGTGTGAGCCAACAAATCTCCAACTTTTGCTCCAGGATTCCTTCCTTACACATCAGCACTGGCAACAAGTGCGTACTCAGTCCAGTGGAACCAGAGCGAACCAGGCCCTTCTAAGTGCCTTCCCTACAACAAGCGTTATCCCAAAGGTACTTCTAAAAGCAAAAATAGAAATAATAGATCTCAACCTCAAACCTCCAAACTGACAAAGCCATTTCTGGTTTACCAAACTGACTCACTTTGATAACAGTGGAACCAGTTGCCCTTCCTTTACATCAGGGGTGTCCAACCTTTTGGCTTGCTGGAGCCGCACTGAGTGAACAGAAATTATCTTGGGGCCGCATAAAAAATATATATAGTTAACTCTTTCGCTGCTGCGGGCGACCAAATTCAACCTCCTGGCTGTACTGTAGGTGCATTCCAACAATGAATAAATGTAATAAATGCCTAATATTTGCCTTAACATTCTAATTCTTATCCTAATTCTCTAATCTAACAGCTCTAACATCTTAGTTAATATATATATATATATATATATATATATATATATATATTTTTTTTGTAACAAATAAACAGATATTCACTACAGCACTAGCATTTCACACTGGAAAAACCACTCCAGCAGTCCATCTAAGTAAAATGTTAACATTAGCAGTCCTACAGTATTATAATCCACAAAAATAAGCCAACAAATTTGCAATAAAGTAAAAAATTCACATTACTGACTTAATAAAACTATTCTAAATAAGCTACAAGAGGGTCTCACCCAAACAAATGACTGGTGCCAAAAACATGGCCTCAAACTAAATGCCAAAAATGCATCATCATCCCCTTTGGGGAGAGTGATGTCCCCACAAATTATCACATTAATAACAATGTTGTAAGCACGCAATCAGTTGTGAGGTGCTTGGGCACCCAGGTTGATAGAAACCTGACTTTTGACCACCATGTTTTCTCCATTGTACGAAAAGCTTTTTACATGGCCCACCTCACTAGTAAGGGTATCTCATCCAGGGACAAGGAGGTCATAACATCCCTGTATTCTTCCTTTATAAGAGCCATTACTGAGTGCAAAGCCCCTTTTGGCATGTGCCTCAGCAAAACTCCCTGCCAAAAGAAAGACTACAACCATTCCTGACAAGAAAGTCAAAGGACTAAGTTCACTAGGTTATCCAAACAGAGTAAAAAGCTTCTTGCTTTCCTCTGTCTCACTGTTCCCTATAAATTTCATCACTGGCTTGCTTTCCAGTCTAAGAAAGATCCGGCCTTAAGAGACTTCCTCCACCTCAGAAATACTGGTTATACTAAAACGCTCACTACAAAGACAACAGCCTTCACTGCAACATAAACAAGCCACTCTGTATGGACAGGTTCTTGATACAAAAACTTCAAATTCTGTAAAAAGCTCCTCTCATTATCAAACAATGTAGTTCAGCAACATGACAAATGGATGGATAGCCATAAATGTACTCCTTGAGTAAGTAGCATAGCCTTCATCAAAACGGATGGAAAATCCACATACTAAGCTTTCCTAGCTGGATGGCCAAGATCAAAAATTGGTTACTCAAGTCTACTTACCCAAGAAGAGGGGCCTATTTAACTAAGAATTCCATTTGCAAAAATATATTCAGTATACATATTAAATGTCTGTCTTTCAACACACACACACACACACACACACACACACACACACACACACACACACACACACACACACAAACACATACACACTCTCACAAAATGAGCCCCTAGTTCTAAAATAGGCAACCTCAGTAATCACATGACACACACTCACTGATTGAAATTGTCTGAAGTAAAAATATCTGAAAAAAAATCATACTAGAGATGGACTCATCCATCCAATTTCCCACCACCAAAAGGACCATCAATAAATTAGCAAACAACTGTTCAGCAAAAAGTAAATCAATAAGAAATCCATAAACTCTCTAAGATCATACTACTTACTGGAGTAAACATATAACTTCCCTCCAATCTAAAGCCATTTGACATTCAGACATTTTAATTTGTGCAGACGTTATTCACAGACTTACAGTTTACTGAGCTGTCACATTAGCTGTCTATGCTTACATCCGAACCAATGAAGCATAGTCAATTCCAAAAGAATTAAAGTAGCTTAATAAGGTTATTTGCAAGGTTACATGGGAGTTTATATTGGAAATAAGCAAAGATATTAAAAAGTCTCTGTTTCTCGTAATTATGCTGAAAAGTCTTCCAAGGTAAATACAACCTTCTGATTTAGTATGGAACCATACCTCTCAAACTTAGAGCAAGAAATCTGGAGAAAGAGAAAAATAAAAGTGGGACACAGGCCCAAAAATAGTTATGCATCATAGATACCATTGAAACAACTGTAGCTGCAAACATTATACATCACTTATAATCCTTCTATCCCATCATTGTCAGTTAAGCATTATATGGCTCATTCAATCCTGCCTTCTTTTGCAACAAAGAAAACCATGCTTTGAAAGGGCAAATGCATTAAAAATAATAAATAAAACACATTGCATCCACATCCTGCAACTTCCTACCTGCAAACAACCACAGAGCTTTCACTGAAACTAGGGCTGCTTATTTCCCAGGAATGATAGCTCTCCCTAACTAAGTCTAATGGGATACAATCTACCAGGATCTGGACTACCTGAAATAAATTAAATTATGGCCTGCAAATTGCAAGTGCACTTTGTTTAATTAAACTATATTTCAAACCCACTTGTTGTATTTTTTCAGTAACACCCCAATATCCATTTCCAAGTCACTTTACAAGACACTGGCAGTGGTAGACTTGGCATCCTCCAGATCACACTCATACTGCTAGCATTATCCATTAAATGTAAATATCCATCCACTGCAAATGGCAAGAAGCTATGTCTTATAAAATCTACTTTTGGCATGCCTAGTACCCAAGTATAAGGTTTTGAAACAAAGAAACATTCTCCACAGTCCGTAAGTCTCTGTCTTTAATAATCATCTACTGTTGCAGCCCTCCCAACACACACACACACACACACACACACACACACACTAAAACCCACAACATTTAAAAAATGACATTGTGCCCACCTGATTTGCCAGTATTGATGATCCACCAAAGCTATACTTATTGTTCTCCAATCTGCCACTGCTTAGAACTCACCAGTGACAAAACAGTACTGGATGCTTTTTTTGTCAAAAAAAAACAATTCAGCTTTATATGGTATAGTCCCACAAAGTCAATACACTACTGACCCATTAACCCTAGGCTGCTGTCTCATTCTTACGCCCTGGAACTGCATTACCTTGGATGACTAATTTTATTTCCTAAGCAAAAGACACAAATTGGAAGATGAAGCGAAAATCCATACAGTTGAAAGGTATGATTTCATATTAAATGCAACACTTTCTCTGTCATGAAAGCCACAATTTAATGAAAGTTTACTTTTAATGTACGATATATTTGTGGGAGAACTTATTTGTGTTCAGTAGGTAGATTGATCGTCATTAGCCTCTTTGTGCATGTATCTCTCTTTGCCTCTCTGTCATGCACACACACACTCACAAACACTCTTCTTCTACTTTCACATACACAAACATTCTGCTTTCATGCATGTACTCACTTACTCTGTACTTACCTATTAACACAGGTAAGTGCTGTCCCTTTCAAAGGCAATAGCGGCAAATCTGTACACAAGTCCCTTTTCAGCGAGAACACACGCACACACTGATTCTTTGGCACAAAGTAACCGTGGGAACACACAGATCCTTCTTTGGTGCAAAAAAATCAAAACAAGAAGGGTGCTTTGGTGCATGCGCACACCGACAGAGTTATAGATCACGGGCATGAAAAACACAAAACAAAAAAAAAGTGTTTTAGGGCATGCATATATCGATGTTGCAGTTAGAGGTCGGGGGCCGCATGGAAGAGCTCTGAGGGCCGCATGCGGCTCGCGGGCCACAGGTTGGACACGTCTGCTTTACATACTGCAAGCTTCTCATTCATCACGATGAAAAATTTTTGCACCCTCTCCTTAAATCCCTCAAATTCACAACCTGGAAAATATGAGGCTGATAGTCCATATCTGCTTCTGAGTGCATTTTCTATTGTGAAAGAGGCAGGAAAATGGAAAAATCATCCCATATTTGTTTGAGAAGAAGGGGTTATACCCCATTTCGTGCCCATACTTCATCATTTAGTACTTCATATACCTATTTAGACAAGCCTGGCCTACATCTCTGTGTTGTATACCTGTTAGCAGTCTCTGCCTGCATCCCAGCAGATTCTAGCTGATTCTTTTAGGATGTTGTGTTAGTCTTTTTATATTCATTTAAGCACACATGTATTGTAATTTCAGTGTCTAAGTGCTTGAATATCTCACTATTGTGCTCCTTTTTACTGGATGTATTGCGCCATAATCCAGCGCAATTCATTGACTATGTATTTTGCTACAACCAATGATGTTCATCGTGTTTCACTGTTGCAGTCATTACTCTTGGGTTATCCTGCTGGCAGGCTACCCGCAGTCAGCCTGAATTCCAAAGTCCTGGTCCAGTGTCGGTTGCTGTCGCCTCATCTCTGACGTCAGTGTGCCAGGAGTATAAAAGATGCAGCCGACATCATTTTCTTCAGTCTTTCTTGCTGCGCGGTGCCCGAAGCAAAAGCAGTTTGCAAGTGCCAGTCGGCTGACTCCTGAGATTTTCACAATCGAATTTCAGATCCGAAGTCTTCATTAAAGCTAAGTACCCCGTTGGGGAAACTTTTTTCTTGCTCCAGACCGATGTCAGAAAAAGTTAACAATTGTATTTCTTGTGGGAAGCAAATACTTCATAAGGATTTTCATTCTTACTGTATTCCTTGCCTAGGCCCTGATCACGACGTTGCTAGCTGTCGGTTTTGTGCTAGATTTAACCAATGCACTATTAAGCGTCAGTACGATTTTGCCTTTCATTACTTTGGCCGAAGGTTTAATTATATAATGCCGTTGGAACAGCCGATGACCAGAGTTTATAAAAAGCGCAAGGAAAAGGACAGGCATCCGAGGTCCAGAACCGCCGACGAGGCCCCCGCTAGGCCAGTCGCCGGTTCGCCGGTCCACAGTGAGGCACTTTCGCAGCCTCTGACGCCCACTACCTCAGAGCCACAGGCCGCTTCCAACTCACACATGGAGCCAACTAGGCCTCTGGATACTCAAGGTATTGGACCCTCGGAAACTATTCCGTCAGATGGGTCTGGAGCCACTGAGCAGGCATCGGCTTCTGAGAGTGTTTTCAGACCTACACAATTATATGTCAAGCCAACCTCAGCTTCAAAGACAAAGAATAAAATAGCTCTAAAGACAAAGAAACAAGTACAGAATTATCCTGGACAGACTTCCATGCCTAAGAAACAGATGCTTAAAATGGCCGAAGACCTAATTACTTTGATCAGGGCTTCCCATCCCCCTCCTGATAAGAGGCCTAGGCAAGAGACAGAACATGACTCTTCTGATCAGGTTTCAATTTCCTCTGATTCCTCTTCTGAACAGGGATGCTCTACTCCTCCCTATGAGGATTCTGATGCTGAATAATCTATTCCTTCAGCCTCTCCTCCTGAGGATTATTCTTTTGGGGAAACCCTGCATACCATGAGGGAGCATTTTCACTGGGAGAGCCAAGATTATTCAGAAGCTAAGAAAAGGCTCAGAGACTTTCTGTTACTACTTCAGCACAGACCTATTGGTATTCCACCTGTACTAGACATTGTAGATGATGTATTTTCAGAGTCCAGCCTGTCTCCTGACTCTTTACTCCCTGCACCTGCTAAGCCAGACAGATATTACATGGTTCCAGACTCTCATAAATTTCTATATAAAAACCCTGCTGCTGACCCAGAAACTATATCTCAGGGTCCCAAAGGGGTCAAGGCTTCCACTGCAAAAAACTCTGTCCCCTCTGATAGGGATTCTAGGGCACTGGACAAATGGGGGAAAAAAGTTTACACTTCTGCTACCTTGGCTGTAAGGGCTTTAAATTGTCAGTTTCATATGCTTAAATGTCAGCAGTACTTAATGTCACTGCTTAAACAGAAAATGTTGACAAATTCTGAATGTTCAGATAACAAGGAAATGCAGGATTTATTGCATGGAGCTGAACAAGTGGGAAAGCATACTTTGCAATGTGGTTTTGATTCACTGGAGGCCTCTTGCAGGGCCGCTGTTACGGGTTCTGTCATTAGAAGGCATGCTTGGTTAAAGGAACAGAATCTGCCTGATCATGTTAAAGCAAAATTATTGGATGCCCCATTGCAGCATGATACTTTGTTTGGTGTTAAGGCAGAAGAGGTGTTGAAGAAAATGGAGGATAAAGCAAAATCCATGCAGACAGTTAAGGATTTCTTACAGGTACAGCCATCCAGATTTAGCAGGAACTGGCCTACAAAGAATTGGTCCTTTCTAGTGGCAGACAGGCCACAAAGAGGCAGATACAGATGCCCTAGAGGCAGATCTCAGCCCCAAGGCTCATACAGGCCTAAACAATGGGGTGCTTCTACCTCCAAAGGCTGAGAAGACAAATCACAACCATACAGGAAACAGTCCCAATGACTTTCCTCTGCCAGATCCAAGCACTTATCTTTTGGCAGCCCCCTTAGGGGGAAAACTAGCACTTTTTTCACCAAATTGGCACATAATTACCCAGGACAAATGGGTCTTGAACATGTCTCAGGGCTACAGGTTCCACTTTCACACCCTGCCAAAGGCAAAAGGTATGCCAGACCTGCCATACAATCAATGGGCAGAGGCACAAAAGCAAGTTTCATCCCTCATGGCCATTCAACAAGTACCACAACAAGAGCATGGTCAAGGATTTTACTCGAGACTTTTCTTGGTGCCCAGAAAGGACAAAGCCTGGAGACCAGTATTGGACCTATCTATACTAAACACATTTCTGGATGTTCCAAAATTCAAAATGTTGACTCTGCAGCAGCTACTGCCCATGCTGGGCAAGAAGGCTTGGCTCGCAACTTTGGACGTAAAAGAGGCATACCTGCATGTCCCAATCAGACAATCTTGCAGAAGATACCTCAGATTCATAGCTGGCTCAATGCACTACCAATTCTCTGCACTGCCCTTTGGCTTATCTACTGCACCCGGGGTCTTCACAAAATGCCTGGCACCAGTAATTGCATTTTGCAGACAAAGAGGAATTCAAATATATCCTTACTTGGACGACTGCCTTATTCAAGCAGAGAACAAAGACATTCTACTGAAGCATCTGGCGTTTGTAAAAAGATTACTAATTTGTTTAGGGTACACAGTAAACGAAAAGAAATCAAAACTAGTACCCTCTCAAGAGATAATATTCCTGGGTGCAAGCTTAAATACAACTGCCCAGATGGCTTATCTCACGCCAGACAAACAAAGACAACTGACTTCTTACTTCAAAATGTTGGCAACAAAGACCCAGTTATCTGCAAGGAAAATCCTGCAGGCTTTGGGCTTCATGGCATCCTGCATTCTGCTAATTCCATATGCCAGACTGCATATGAGGAAACTACAGTGGTATCTAAAAAGTATTTGGACTCAACATTGCCACAGCCTGGAAACTTTAATTACCCTCATTCCCTGCCTGCAACAGGAGTTTCGATGGTGGGCACAGGCCTGTCACCACAACAAGGGACAGCCATTCACTTTACCCACAGCCAGGCAGACACTAACAACGGATGCATCAGATTATGCCTGGGGGGCCCACATGGCAGGAAAATGTATTCAGGGCACATGGCCCGCAAGCCAGATGCATCTTCATATCAATCAAAAAGAGATGCTAGCTGTTCAGAATGCCCTGACAGCTTTCAAGGATCTACTTCATCCAGGACAACTACTGATAAAGACGGACACTACTACAGTTATGTGGTACATAAACAAACAGGGAGGCACACATTCCTACCCCCTCTGCAGACAAGCCATGACTTTGTGGGACACAGCATTGACTTATCAAATTCACCTGCAAGCACAATTCCTGCCAGGAAAAAATAAATACTCTGGCAGACGAACTAAGCAGAAACCTCATGGATCCCCATGAGTGGAAACTGGATCCACAAGTCTTCAGCATGATAAGGAAATGGGGATGCCCAGACATAGATCTATTTGCTTCCTCTCACAACTGCCAATTACAGAGATTCTGCAGAAGGATTTATCACAAGCTAGCATGGAAAGTGGATGCCCTATCCTTCAGCTGGAAAAACCTAACAGTATATGCCTTTCCTCCACTGCCTCTCCTCCCCAAGGTACTCCTAAAGGTCAGACAAGAGAAGCCAAAAATGATACTGATTGCCCCAGACTGGCCACGCCAGCACTGGTACCCAATCCTGAAGAACTTGTCTCAAGGTCCAGCCTGGACATTGCCTCAGACTTCTCACTTACTGACCCAACAAAACTATCGGATCCTGCACAGCCAACTCAGGATCTTAAATCTGGCAGCATGGCGGATAATGTAGCCATTCAGAACACTCCTCTTTCAAAAGCTGTCATGGATTTTATCTTGGAAGCCAGGACGCCCAGTACCAGAAAATCTTATGCAGAAAAATGGAAGAGATTCTGTGCTTGGAATCAGGAACCAGGAACAAGGAATTGACACATTTGTACCAAATATTCCTCATATTTTACAATACTTAACTGAGATGCTGGACAAACGCCTATCCTTTTCATCAGTTAAGATTCATGCCTTTGCCATTTCAGCCCATTAAAATACGGAACCACCTATTTTTTCTCATCCTTTAATAAGGAAGTACCTCAGAGGGGCCAAAAACATAAGACCTCCAAGGAGAGCACCAATACCTGCATGGGACCTCAATTATGTCTTGGAAAAGCTCACACTGCCTCCTTTTGAGCCAGCCTCAACAGCTGATATAAAATTCTTATCCTGGAAAACCGCTATGCTCCTAGCAATAACCTCTGCAAGACGAGTCTCGGTGTTACAGGCACTCATGGCTGTGGAACCTTTTATCATTTTCCATCCAGACAGGGTTTCTCTCAGGACGAACCCTACATTTATGCCTAAGGTGGTGTCCAGTGTGGCCCTTAACCAAACCATTCACTTGCCTACCTTTTATCCAAACCCACAGAACAAGGGTGAGAGACTTCTGCATTCTTTGGACATACACAGACAGATACGCTTCTACTTGGACAGAACTAAAGCTTTCAGAAAGACTGAGCAACTTTTAGTGGCATGTGCTGCAGGATCACAAGAAAAGGCTATCTCAAAGCAGGCTATCTCTAAATGGATAGGCCATTGCATTCGTTTCTGCTATTCACAGCATGGCAAATCAGTGCCTAAGGGCATTAGGCCACATTCTACCAGAGCAGCAACCACTTCAGCAGCCTTCCTCAGAGGAGTACCAACCAAAGAAACTTAGAGGCTGCAACTTGGAGTTCAGTGCACACTTTTAGAAAGTACTACCACTTACCTCTCTACTCTAAATCCAGAGCAGGCTTTGCCACTGCAGTTCTGCAGGGCCTTATAGCCTCTCCTAATCCTATTTAGCCCAGCCACCCATCCTCAGCTTTGGGATTCATCCCAAGAGTAATGACTGCAACAGTGAAACACGATGAACATAGTACAGTTGTGTACCTACCATAAGTGTAGATGTTCGAGTGTATTCACTGTTGCAGTCCAGGTTACCCTCCCACCACCCCCCTTTCATTTGCTGGGTCTTATCTGTACTTCTCTATTCTATACAACCTATTTGGTGTATTTGCTTGTAGATGAAGGAAATGTTTACTTTAGTGCATGCATGTTTATTGGCATAATTTACTTAGCCTACCCTTCTGGGGGCACCTGACATCTGGGGCAAGAAAGACTGAAGAAAATGGCGTCGGCTGCATCTTTTATACCCCTGGCGCACTGACGTCAGGGATGAGGCGACAGCAACCGATGCCGGACCAGGACTTTGAAATTCAGGCCAACTACGGGTAGCCTGCCAGCAGGATAACCCAAGAGTAATGACTGCAACACTGAATACTCTTGAACATCTACATTTATGGTAGGTACACAACTGTACGTTTCTCTTTTTGCTCCTTAACAAATCAGAATCATTATTAGACTTATATCATTTGCCTGTTCTACTTGATACTTTCAGGGTGCAACCCACAGGAATACACTAAAACAAACCACTTAACAGCAGAAATCCAAAAAGCACTAGCAGCTTTCAAATACCACAGATGGGCCTTAACCATAACGGAGATGGAAAACCATCAAAATGTCAAATTGAAAATTACAAAAGCACCGAGACAAAAAACGGCCCCAGTGCCTGCTATCCAAGGACTAAACAGGCTAGTCTTCACGGGTCAGGAGAAGGCTGGAGCCATAGCTCAATGCCTTGAACTGCAGTGCTCACCAAATTTCCATGAGGCAGATCTGGATCACATCGAGGAGGTCCACAAATTCACAGAAAAATATCTGCGCAACCAACACTGCAAAAGCATAGAAGCTACTAAACCAAGTGAAATCAGGAAAATACTTAAGAAAGTTAATGCTAAGAAGGCAGTGGGTCCAGACAATATTCCAAGCAAGGCTTTGAGATATCTACCAAACAAAGCCATAGTCGCAATCACCAACATTGCCAACGCCACAGTGAGACTTGGCTGTTTCCCAAAATGCTGGAAAAAGGCAGATGTGGTGGTATTACCCAAACCCGGCAAGGATCGGGCCTTCCCTCAGAATTACAGACCCATCAGTCTTCTCAGCACCTTGGGGAAAGTGGTAGAAAAAGTTATCTTACAACGATTGCAAACATATGCCTCACTAAAGGAGGAGATCAGCAACGAGCAGCATGGTTTCAGAGAAAATTATTCCACTACGCATCAGCTACTGAGAGTCGTGGAATACATCACAGAGGGATACAACACAAACAGGGCAACAGGAGCCATTTTCCTAGACGTCTCCAACGCTTTTGATAAGGTGTGGCACAAGGGCCTCATATACAAATTGATCACCAAAAAATTCCCCTCCTACTTGATCCAACTGGTCTCTTCTTATCTTCAAGGAAGAACTTTTAGGGTAAAAATGAATAGAGTCCTATCAAAGGAAAAGGAAATCACAGCTGGGGTCCCACAAGGTTCCAGTCTATCACCACTGCTGTTCAACATCTACGTTAGCAATATTACAAATGCAGGAGGTACCATGCTGGCTCAATATGCAGATGATACTGCAATACTGTACAAATCCACCCAACCCTGGCTAATCTCCAAAAGACTCCAAGAGGCTGCGGATGCATTGGAAACCTGGTTCCGCACCTGGCGTATAGAGATTAACCCTGAAAAAAGTATGGCTATATGGCTAAGTAGACGCTTCATATACCCGGAGGACACAATCACAATGTTCAACGAAGCCATCCCTTGGAATGAATCAGTAAAATACCTCGGGGTCACGTTGGACAAGTGCCTATCCTGGAAATTGCATATAGAAACAAATTTGGCGAAAGCAAGGACATCCTACAATCGGCTTTACCCACTACTGAACAGGAAAAGTACCCGGAGCATTAAAAACAAATTGCTCCTTTACAGGACTACAATCAGAGCTCAGATGCTCTACGCATCACCAGCATGGGGATATGCAACCTCCAGCTATATCGAAACCCTCCAGAGACTGCAAAATAAAATCCTTAGACTCATCTTAGATGCCCCCTGGTACGTAACCAACCTGCAGCTGCACAGGGATACTCACTCAACAATCATGAAACAACTCATTCAAGACTCAGCGCCCAAACTAATCACACAGCTAGAAAACCACCCGCAGAGTGACATCAGGTCAATGATGAACTACAGTGAATCACACTATAGAAAGCACAAAAGACCCAGAGCAAGCTTGGACAACTAACTATCTGTTAAAACTCCCACCTACGATACGACTCTGATCAAAACTAGATAAATACAACAATTCTACCAAAACAAATCCAGGAGGATTAAAATCACAGAGATGAAGGAGAGAGAGAGGCTACGCCTCGGACCTCCGTTGGAGCAGAAGTTAAAGCAGTTAAAGCAATGTCTTTGAATTCAGTTCGGTTTTATGACTTGACAAAGGGTTTTCCTGAAAGTACTTGTGTTTTTTTTTTTTTTTTATAAAAACAAAGTGCTATTTCATTAGATTCTAATATTTCTTTTACACAATTCTTTAAGGATATGCTTCCAATATGACCATTTTGACACCGTATAACCCCTGAGCTTTGTCATGGAAAAACTAACACTGTTTCTGCTTGAGCCTACCAGCACATATGAATGCAAATGCCTGTTCTGCAGGACTGTATTTCTAGCAGCAGTTATCCCAGCCAATATGATGCCTGTGTGCTGCAAGCTCTTATATTTAGTAGTTTCTGTTCTGTTCTAATCCAAAGTTAACTGATGGACAAACATCCCCAAGTAATTTTTTTTTTTGCTAAGCTTTCTGTTTCCCACAATGCATTGTGTGTCTCCAGAACACAAGAATATATTGCCTATCCTCTTAAGCAGAATCTTCTTACCATTTACATGGAATGACAGTACTCACAGTTATTGCTTGCTTTCAGGAATGTCGAATGCTGTGTGTCAGTAACTTTTTTGTGTTGTGACACCGTCTGTCTTGTGTATTAAACATGCAGTTAGGACCTCTTTCTTCTTCTTCAGGAGCAAAATAGTGCTTACATTTGATTTTCAGTTAAAGTAGGAGTTGTTTAGATTCATAGTCTTATCATGATCACTTTTTTTTGACAGTCAAGCCTCTGCTGCCGTCTGACACTATACACAGTGAAAGTGCTGTGTAGTGTAGGACAGAAAAGAAGGCAACTGTAAATGACCATACATAGTAACAGAGCTGTTCATTTTAAAAGACTCCATTTACGATCCCATCAGGAGCGAAAGGTTTGGAAATGTTTTGCTCTTTGGGCTTTTACTGGGCAGAAAATGTTAAAATGTGATTGGTAATATAAGAAGCAGAGAGTTGTTTTTCTAAATAAAGGATCTCAAGATTTCTTCCAAACTCAGCATGTTATGCACTGAAGAAGCTGACTAAAATGCATAATCTTGTAGTGAGTAAAATGGCATCAGTCTGAGGATGAGTGTGTTTAGGATTTAGTGGTCCTTTAATATATGAAATGAGTAATTCACTTACCCGATAAAAACACTTTGTTGTTATACTGGTGAAGTACTGTAAAATTGTAGAGGACTTTCTTAAGTACTTCAGTCCACCTTTAGAAGTGGTTTTGTTTTCTATTTCTATAGTAAATTTACCATGCTGTACAGCCAGCTAGAGGGATTATTTCCTTCCAGGAATGCTTGTAATATTAAACATTTTTGTCTTGCGCTTGCTAGCTATTTTTTGTACTTAAGTTACTTTTATGCACATCTGTTACTATTCCTAGTCATATGCTTTTAGCATTAGGCAAATATCTTTAGACCTTTTCTTTAGCCCATTATTTTAAAGCAGATACAAAAGTAACTGGTATAGTTTTCGTTTTTAAAACCCAGTTTTTAAATAGAAAAAAATTGAACAATGTTTCCTGGTATTTTAACTGGTTCACCATTTGCTGTAGCCTTTTATTGTGACATTAATAGCACAAAGCTCTCATTATTTGCATTTTTAGGTAGAATTGCAGAATTGCTGTCTCTTAAAAAGTTACTCACCCTACATCCAACACACTTGTCTCACTGCTGACCATGGCCTGCCCCCACCAAGATTTTAGTGTGCCATTCTCTTTCCAGGTATATAGTGAGGTAAATTCCATTTTCTCGTGCATGGTGTAGACTCAAGGTGTTGTGCTTTGTTTTATGAATATAAAGTGTATCTGCAAAAGGAAACAAGCGTATATGAAAGGTACACATACTGAATATTGCTTGTATATACATTCTGAAATGGGCTTTGAGGACATTTTATCTCAATTTATTTTGGTTATATGGGATGTTTATGTCATGGATTGCTTTTTTTTGTTTTGTTTTTAAAGTTGTGCTGCAGTTTATTTCCCTTTTTCATGTATTTACTTTTACGTTCTGAATGACAAGGGTGAGTTTGTTGTCAAATCCCATCACCAATTTGTACTTTTTTGGATGGCTAGATGTGATATTGTTCAAATAATTCTGCTGCTGACTGCTGGCAAACAGGTTGCTGTAATGTATGCAGGCATTATTGTGCATTTTCAGTATGTGTCTCTATGCTCCTGCACCTAGATGGGCCATGCTTTTCTGTATAGTGTGAACTGCAGAAAACAAGAATGGAATTTGTTTCGATCTTTATGTTCTGGTTTGCATTCATTCAGTTTAACTCAAATATAACCTACTGGGCTCAATACAAATCATGTCATTAGGTGAATTTTGGGAATACCAGGCAGAAAACTTGCATGGAATAATGAAAGGGAAAAATTTAATTCAGCGGGTCTCAGACTGATGCTCAATGGTGCTTTTCACCAAAGGCTAAATGGCCGGACATACTTATGCGAAAGTGCTTTTAACTGAAAAAGCACTTTCGCGTATGTATGCCTGCAGCCACAGGTAGTCGTGGGGAAATGACTGTTGTGGAGATCTTACTACGGTGCGGGTAAGGGAATTTTTTCCTCTTCCCCACTGTAGTGTGATCTTCGAGTGAGAATATTAAAGTAAGGGGTGGTGCAGGGGGGCATAGCCCCCCTGCATAAACACCTTTTTGTTGTTTTTTTCTAATTTTTTTTTTATGCAGTTTAACGGAAGTGCTTTTTCGGTAAAAGTGCTTTCGTTAAAGTGTATTCAGTGATGTTGGATTCGGACTGTTGGACATTCATTCAACAGTCCTAGATCCAATTCAGCAGAATTTGTGAAAACCTGTTGGGAAACTGAAAGATGTTGACACTGGCTCTTTGTAAAAGTGACCAAAAGCCCATCAGATCAGTGTTTTGGAAGAAATGGATTTTGGGGGAAGCAGTTTGTGTTGAGTTAAATTTACTGTACAGATAAGGTATTTTAAGGTAGTTTAATAACTTTGCAAGAAGAAGCTCCCATTGAAATTTAATAGCTGGGGGCTATGTCTCATTATTTCTGTGTGTAAATGATTTGAAGTGGGATGCTTTTCGATAGTAATAGATTTTACTGCGTAAAACTGCATAAGATGTATGGGTTTTAACATGTTAATATCAATCAAAAATAGAAATATATTTCCCCGTATCAAGAGATTATTTGTTACGCACATTTAAATAAAATATCTGTTAAACTCTGTGTTTATTGAAATGAAGTATCGCTTTATAAATACTTTTGGCATAAAGCAGAGTATTTGGCAGAAGATAATGTCATACATTTTCTAAAATCATTTAGATACATTAGCTAGTGCCTTTAAGTAGTCAAATTGTGTAGACAATATTTATGAAAGGAAATAATCATAAAACAACAACTTTTATACTGTGGAAGACTATGAGTGTAGTTTAGGTGTTGTTTGCACAATGTTGTGACAAAGTGATTTATTTTGTTTACTGTGTGGATTTTAATGGTATACTGAAAGAATGGTGAACATACAAGGAAAGAACAGAGAGGTGTACTACCAGATTAACAATAGTGAAGGTGCCCAGATATTTCTGTTACTTAATGCAGTAGGGCCTAGGATGTATGGCTTTTTCTGCAGCTCGATTATTCCAAAAAAGCCTAAATTCAGATTGTATCAACATAATGTGTATAGTTTGCAAAATCATTATAACACAAAGCCATCAGTAAATATTGATTGGGTTCTTTGCAAGACCTATACCAAAGTAAAGATGAAAGTATATCCAAGTACATAGAATGTTGCTGCTTTTATGAGGGACTGATCGACACATTGAGAGATGATGGTACTATATGTAGGTTTTTCATTGTTTAAATTGGTTGTTTTCTGTACTTCAAGGTCAGGCTGGTGTGAGCCTAGGATCCTAAAAGGGTAAGTACTGCTCTTTGGTGGCAGTTGAGGGTAGTTTAGTCAACTTCTGTGCTGTAAATCACTTAAGGATCCTTTGATTGTACCACTTTTGATTGGCCAGGAGCCAGTTTGCTGTTCTACTAGTTGTGTTGAGCCTCTGTAAAGGTGTCATATTTGTGCAAAGCTTAGCTCCACACAGCTGGTTTTAGCCATGGACATGCAATTCTCCGCTTTCTCTGTAACTAGCCTGGTGGATATGGGCTCCCTGAGACAATGCAGCAGTTGCCTCATGTTCATTGACAAATATATACAAAGTAATTTACACTGCAGTTAGTACAGCATTGTTTTACACAAAGGAAAAGGTATTATTTCTTTCTTCTGTTTGTAACCACAAAAGTTGAATATCCTTAGCTCTTACCTGTGCCAAACTCCTGTGTAATTGTTTTTGCCATGATTTCTCCAGTCTGGCTCTACCCATTCCATTCACCCTCGCTTCGCATGGGTTCACTCCACTTCCCTACACTACCCCCATTCCCACCCACCCCCTCTTGTTTTCATTTGTAGCTAACACCACACCCCTTTCCATATTTACCAATCATTTCACATATCCCACTCTTCTACACCCCTCCCACCACAGTACTTCCTACTTTGACTGTCATAGCTCCCCTCTCCTACACTATATTTCACCACTTCACCTGTTCTGTTTCACCTCCTTCCAGTATGATACTACTACTCTATACAATACTACACTCTTCTGTCATGCTTTCTCTACCTAGCCTATAATACTACTGACCTCCACTATTACAAGATTAAATACCATCACTCCCCTTCACAAATATACACCATTTCCCAACCTCCATTTGAAACCTATAGTTACATCGGCCCACAACTATGCTCCAATTGCAACTGTCTGCTCTAGCCTTTCAAATATTTATACACCACAAACCCTCAGCTCCCCACATTCAGGTATCATTGTGTAATTACAAAAATTAAAAACCTACTGTTGCACTCTCTAATACATTTTAAATTACCTGCTGATATCCATCCCAACCCAGGCCTCATGACTGACGTCCCTCCAACTTTACAACACCTCCCCATCTCTGTTTGTAACACCCACAACCAAACTCTCACTGAATTAGTCATACATACCTCACTACCAATTACTTCCAGATCTGATTTAGTAATAATCAACTTCAGTCTAAAAAGCTTTGTAAATAAAATTACTGAATTCTATGCTACCCTGGCCGCCTACACTCCAGACATAGCTGTTATAACAGAAACCTGGTTAAAACCCCACATCAAAGACTCTGAAATTACCTTCAACAGTTATCATATTATTAGACAAGATAGACTAAGCAAAATAGGTAAAGGTGTAGCTATTATGTTTAAAGAACCTCTAAAACTGCAAATTAATTCTCACAAAGCCATTATTATCATAGCTGTCTACTAAGCCCCTGGCAACAATCTTCCCAGTATAGAATTCCTCCTCTCTTGGTCAGCCTCCTCTTTCGGCCAAGAAACTATCATTGTACGTGACTTTAACCTTGACTGGCTCTCCTTCTCCTCTAACTGTCCTACCAACTTTATCAGTCTGTACAATTTCACCCAAACTACAAGCTATCCCACTCGCACTGACAAACATACTAAAAAAAGAGCCATTACTTGATTGGATATTAACCAACAAACCAAACCTAGGCTGAAACAAATCGCTAGTAATGTCAGCTCCAACGAACGGTGCAGAAAGTAGTGCAGTAAGTAGCGTAAGAGTGTCTGCTGTTAATCCACTGCCAAAATAGACTGCCAAAATACCGGTAACTCCACAAAGTGCTTTATTCCACAAACAAAATAGACGTTAAACGCTGCCAGCGTTTTTCATTCTAAATAGTATCAGAACTTCATCAGACAACAGCCAGATAGTTACTCACAGTTTTTATACATATTCTAAATAATTAAAACAATTAGTTTTAATTGATTGAGTAATACATCTGCCTTTGCTCCAACTCTTAAAGCAAAATTTCACATATATGCCTGGCAATTACGCCTAGCAGCTAATAGAGAACCAGGCATAAATGAGTTTTGCTCAATAGCATGTATTTTAAAAATTAAAAATTTGATGAGGTAAACTGATATGATTCTTAGCCACTTATTGGTTGAATTGTCCCTCTATTTTAGACCTTTTTAGAATTATTTTAGTAATTGTGTATTATATTAGTATTATTGGTTATTTTAAACTAGTTTATATTAGAAAAACTTAGAAAAATAAGTAGGTTTTTAAATTGTTATAAAAATTATTAAGGTTGCATTTAATAAGGTGTTTACAGTAGCCTTTATTTTCTTTTTATACACTTTTTACAAGTTTTCCTTATGCACAGTGTTATGCATATTCCCTGTATGGCATATATGTGAAATTTTGCTTTAAGAGTTGGAGCAAAGGCAGATGTATTACTCAATCAATTAAAACTAATTGTTTTAATTATTTAGAATATGTATAAAAACTGTGAGTAACTATCTGGCTGTTGTCTGATGAAGTTCTGATACTATTTAGAACGAAAAACGCTGGCAGCGTTTAACGTCTATTTTGTTTGTGGAATAAAGCACTTTGTGGAGCTACCGGTATTTTGGCAGTCTATTTTGGCAGTGGATTAACAGCAGACACTCTTACGCTACTTACTGCACTACTTTCTGCACCGTTCGTTGGAGCTGACATTACTAGCGATTTGTTTCAGTTTAGTGTGGTGCTTTTTAAACCAAACCTAGGCTACCAAGCTGGCTGCCTACCTGTCAACCTAAGTGACCATGCTCCTACATTTCTAGTCAGAAGACTAATTCAAACCCAGTCTTACATTCCCTTCAAATACATCCGCAGTAAGAAAAATTTCTCCCCTGATATATTTAATCTATTACTACAACGTTGTGATTGGTCTCCATTAAAAAAACATACAAGTGGACCTTGCAGAAGAATTCTTCAACAACAAATTTCTTGACACCTTAAATAATCTGGCATCCTCCAGAAAAAATTTGCTCCACATCCAAACAATTACCATGGCTTTCTAATGACACTAAACTTCTAATTAAACAAAGGGATAGAACCAGGGTTCTGTACCATTCCACCAAAAATGAAAATGATCTCCTCTCATATCATCAAAACTAAAAATAAAATCAACAATGATAAAAAAACCTAATTCCAAACCTGCCAACAAAAGTACTCACACAACCCACAAAAGTTCTGGCAAAATGTTAACTACCTCCTCAGCCCTGGGAAAACCTCCACCCCTCACCTTCCACATCCAACACCTCTGAGTCCTTAACCTCTCAGTTCAACTCTCGCTTTATTAACTCTGTCACCTCCCTTATAGACACCAACATCTACCACTCACAATCCCCTCCGCTCCCACTATGACCACAAACCCATTCTCTATTTTAAACCCATTCGAACTTCATACATGAAAAGGCTCCTAAGCAAACTAAAACCCTGCTGCTTTGCTGCCGACCAACTACCCAACAAAATCATAAATTAGCTGATCCATCCATTGCCTATCCTGTCTCTATCCTAATCAATCATTCTGTCTCCGAACACTATGCACCTTATATCCGGAAACTTTCTCACATTATTCCCCTTCACAAAGATGGCCCCTCTAGAGACATCTCAAAGTACTGCCCCATTGCCATACTTTCCCCCATAGCCAAAATCGTAGAGAAATGTATTCACCAACAACTCCTTAATTACCTCATCACTAGTAACCTACAATCCAACACTCAGCATGGCTTCAGACCCAAGCATAGCACAAATACAGCATTAATATCGTTTACCAACACTATTCATCACCTTAAGAACAATGGATAACTAGTCTCAGCAATTTTCCTGGATGTCAAAAGCTTTTGACACTGTTTCCCACCAACTACTACTCAACAAACTTGCTACTTGCAGTCTCAACTTGTCATCCCTTACATGGTTCCACAGCTACCTGTCAAACTGTCAACAAGCTACAAAACGGAAGAACAATCTGTTCCCTCTACTACCAGTATCCACTGGAGTACCCCAAGGATCCATACTTGGCCCCTTTCTCTTTGTCATATTTACTAACAACTTAAATTCAGCACTCTAACTAGTCTCAATCATACAATATTCAGACAATTCATCTCTCTTCTGCTCTGCCCTTTCCCCCCAAGAACTTCAAGACAAAATGCAAAAATAATTTCAAGAAATTGAAGCTGACCAATCTAACCACCAACTCATACTAAACCCAAATAAAACTAAGCTAATAATTTTCACAAACAAAACCTCCAACCCCTGCTCAGTACCATTCTTTCTTCAGTTATCTAATGGAACCAAACTTGAACCTACAAGTCAGACCAAACTCTTAGGGGTTACAATAGATGACAGGCTAAAATTTGATGTACATATTCCTCTATCAAATATGTCTATGCCAAACTTGGAGCTCTCTACAGGGACAATCCTTACCTGACGCACCAAGCCAGACTAGCTACAGCTAGATGTCACTTGCTATCTACCCTCCTCTACTGCTCACACATTTTCACCAACCTATGCAAAGCTAACCTTAATAACCTAGAAATCTTCTACAACAAAATAGCAGAGTTTGCCACAAGTCATCCCCATAAAACTCATCATTGTTCCACTCTCCAACATCTTAACTGGCTTGCACTTCCCAACCTGTTAACATTAAACCAACTTACCTTTACCCACAAAATCATTCACAACCCCAGTAACTGCCCTGCACTTTCCAACCTGGTCCAACCACATGTCAACAACAGGTCTCAGGTCTTCCAACAGTCAATTGCTAAATGTAACCCAGTCTCATAACTGTCATGGTGACTCCCTCTATTCAAATAAAATAGCTAAGACCTAGAACGCTGTTCCTCAGCACATCCAAAACATTCCCAACTATTCTTCCTATAAAATAAAACTAAAAGAATACCTCAACAACAACTGGCTCCACCCCTGTAATTCTGCTGTATAATTCCTCTCTCTTAATACTTCCCATTTTTCATCACCTTTAAACAGATTATGCTTTATCTTTAATGTTTTTAACTGATTGGTTTGTATCTTTTAAACTATGCCCTATGATTGT
This sequence comes from Protopterus annectens, assembly GCF_019279795.1. Classification (NCBI taxonomy): domain Eukaryota; kingdom Metazoa; phylum Chordata; order Ceratodontiformes; family Protopteridae; genus Protopterus; species Protopterus annectens. The sequence continues at coordinate 366,973,686 of NC_056725.1, read as the reverse complement.
TATTGTAAATATTTTATTTACTTTTGTCAACGTATGTTCTCTATGTCTAATTTGGTTATTACCAATTGTTTCTCTTTTACTGGAGGTTTTCTCCCCAAGTCTCTGCTGAAAATGGGCTACTGGCCCAGTCGGACACTACCCGGTTAACAAATGTAAATAAAATAAAATAAAATTAAATAAATAAAAGTACCAAAATCAAAGGGTCCTTAAGTGGTTTACATCAAACAAGTTGACTAGGCTTTCATCAGCTGCCACCAGAGAGCAAAGCTATCCCTTCAAAAGGCAAATCAAGTCTGCCAAAACAAAATTTGAGGTAAGAAAAGCTTCCTAGACCAAGGGCAACTAAAGGCTTTCTTTAGCTATGTCCACAACTTCAAAGACATTGTAGAACAATGTGTAGAACTAATAGTAAATAGAGCCACCTACAGGGACCCAGAAGATATAGCAACACTACTGGCCAACAATTTTTACTCCAGTTTTATCTCTGTCTCTCCCGCCCCAGTCATCCCTCAAGAAAACACATCAAACATAACCACCCCAACTGTCACTAAGGAGCAGGTCCTAAATGCACTCTCCAAGGCCAAGAACACTGTATTAATGGGCCCCAATAGTATCCCAGGATGCCTCCTAAATAGTTTGAAAGATGACAAATTAAGACACTGGAATCACTTTTCAGCAATAGCTTCTAGTCAGACTTTGTGCCACATGAATGGAGAATTTCAGTGGTTGTCCCTGCACAAGGGCAGACCATCTACAGATCCCAGAAACTACAGATCCATAAGTCTGACTAGTCTTAATGCATTATCATAGAAATGATAAATAATGATATAAGAAACCTTCAGTCACTGCATCCGACCCAGTTCGATTTCATCAAGGGAAGATCATGCTTAGTCAGCTTGGTAGACGTTTTGATAAGGAGACTAAGTCAATGAATGAAGGCAAAATAGTGCAAACTGCCTACCTTGATCTGGTCAAGACAGTTAACACAATACCCTAGTCTGACATTGCAAACATACTCATAGATTTAAGCATAAACCTTATTTACTCGCTAAATAGGCAGCTGGGACTCTGATAGGACCCAAGAAGTTAGAAGATTTTGGGTTAGAACAAAATAAAAATTAGTAAAGATTACTTGGGAGTGCCATAGAGGCATTAGTGTAGCAAATGCCATCAAGGTAAGATATAAAATTATATTTTTGCAGTTAATGGTCATAGTGGTCCTTTAACTTGCTATTAATGCTGAAGCATAGCAAAGGTGCAGCAAAGGCAGTCACTTCGGCAGAAGGTGTTAGGGGGCTCGATCATGAAATGCAGTTCCTGCATTTTTCTTTCTATACTGAATGCCGGCACAGAAATGGAATTTGGAGCATCACTGCTTTGCATGGGATAAGCTGTAGCAAGCCGGTTGCTACAAATGTAGTAACTGACTTGCTGCAGTTTAAAAAAAATGCAAAAGTTGGGTCGGGGAGGGGTGTGTATCTGGATTGGATACCTAGTGTAACATAGTGCTCCTTTTTTTTTAAATGGTGTTGTGATGAAGCACTGAGGTGTGTATCTGGCTTGGAGTGCCAGTATAACAGAGTGGATGCCAGATTGAAGAGCAGTATCAACAAAGCCAACACTGTCTCTGTATCATTAAACAGATAACTGAAAAATATCCCTGCAACAAAACAACACACTTTAGTGCTGCCAAAACACAGCATTTTCTAGCATCATAGTGTACAGTCACAAGTAAAAGTGGGTGGATACAAGCAGAAGTGACGTACCTTTAAAGGGTACCTGGACTTATTTTCGTGATAGAGCAAGGAGCACATCAGTCCAGAAGGACCTCAAGAGTCCAGCTACTGCTGCACGTTGCTGACTACTGTAATTGTACCCTGACTTAGGAATGGGAAATATTCCCGTTATGGTATTAGAAACCCCAAAGTCTTGGAGAAATTAAAATTGGGAGGAGTAAGTAGAGGTGATCTCTTCATGGAAGATGTACCACGCACAGCCTTCTAGGAAGGGGCCTTGGGCAGATCCAGATCACAGTAGGGGGGGGGTTACATCTCAGTTTGCTTTAGGATACCTCTGGCTGCCAGAAGATAAACTGGAGAATTTTGCTGAGGTTAAAGAAGTCTTGTCTAACCTGCTCATAATGCAACCACCATGATCCACACTGGATTTCAGATAAAGTTCAAAAGACTTTATATTTAAGCAACAACTCACAAGTGGGTGTGGGTATATCAGGTTTTACCCACTGCAAAGCCAACTATGGATAAATCCTGATATACCCACACCCACAAGTGGGTTATTGCTATTATACAATGACATTATTTAAGAAAGAAATTGCTTACCTTTCTTAAGTAATGCCTTTGTATAGTAGAGCCATAGTGTTTCTCCACATTGTTTGCCATTCCTCCGTGGCTTTTGATGCACAGTGTGTAGTAGTTACATTCCCACACTTGCACAGTACATTAGTGCTTTTGAATAAAAGTAACAGAGTAAAGAGAATCGCCATATTTTGCTTATGTATAATATATATATATATATATATATATATATATATAAATATATTATGTATATATATATATATATATATATATATATATATATATATATATATATATATATATATATATATATATATATATATATGTTTGTGTGTGTGTGTGTGTGTGTATATATATATATATATATATATATATATATATATATATATATATATATATATATATAATGTGTGTGTGTGTGTGTGTGTGTGTGTGTACATTTCATATAATTATATATATATATATATATATATATATATATATATATATAATGTGTGTGTGTGTGTGTGTATAGATTTCATATAATTATAAATATATATATATATATATATATATATATATATATATATATATAGAGTAGCAGTCAAGAAAAAAGTATCCATTGCTGCTATGAGACAAAAAAAAATCTGTACATTCTGCAAAGTTTTGGACACTTCTCAGATATGAGAGTCTGGTGAGATTTAAGAAGGGACCGCACAACGAAGAAGAAAAATCTGGTATCTTTCTGTCCTTTTATTTGTGTGTACCTGATTTTTTTTCTTTTTTTTTTTTTGCGCTGTCCCTCCATAGCATATTCTAATAGAAAAGTCTGGGTGCTGAATAATGATACTTTAGCAGCCAGACTTTTTTGTTTTGGTACATGCTTGATTTATAATGGCCATGCTGGTTGGGCTGACCAATCAACATGCACATTTTTGAATACTAGCGAGCTATCTTTGTATAATTGTTACTAGGGCACTTAAGTGTAGTATAGTTTAATTGGTCTCTTTGTTTGATTTCTGTAAATACACTGTGGCAGAAGTAGACTGTTAGTAATACAGACAACCCTGCTCAAATAAAAATATACATACAAGATGACGAATTTAACTTTATAGAGCAACCATCATTACACATTGCAAGTCTTGTTTTTATTTTTTGCTGTTGTGTGTATGTATGGATCTTAAGTTTTCCAAATATAGCTTTACATCAAGCTGAAATGTAAAGAATAAACTGTAAAATATTTCCCTGTACGAAAAGAGCAAGAAGCGCTGAGTTAATTTTCTAGCAAGTGTGGGAGAAATGTGCACCTCCAGTAAGAGCAATGGATTTGTCTTGGCATGCAACACTAAGTACATATTTTGATGTGAGAAATGAAGTCTGCTCTCTAGACAGCTTCAGAAAAGACCACTGGACTTCCCAGAAATTCTCTTGGGAATTCCATCAAGTTCTTAAATTCCTAGAAGGGAAATAGTTGAAGTATGAAGTATAACTGTCTATCTTTCTGAACATCTGTATTGTTTTATAGGCTATTGTATGCACTTTGTAATGCTTGGGTGGGAGGGTATTAGCAGTCCTGCACAGACTTCTCATTTTCTGTATGTCTGCATTTCTCCCCAGATCCCCATTACATGGCTGATTTTATTACTGGGATATTCATAATGACATTTGCACATGCATCTTTTAAAGAAGTATGCTACAGTAAATGTTTAATTTTCTTCTTTGTTCTTCCTTAGCAGTAAACAACTTTAGAAAAATAATATGCACTTTTGGTTATAGCAATTAAGGCGGACTGTGGTACAAACTTGAACAGTATCTTTTGTTTGGCCTGTAATGATGAACTGTGATGTTTTCACATATTTAGGGAAAAGTATGTGCATATCACCCTGCCGTAACAGGCAGGGCTGAGCTTGCAACATCAGTGTGAATGTAAGTATTTGAAAGGCAAACAAGGCAAAACACCCTTATAGCATTGAGTCATTTATGTGGTAGTAACAGAAAATCGGACAGGAATAAAAAAGGAAGTTAAGGTTATTGTTACTGAGTTTTAGACAGTGGTCAAAACATTCATCTTCATCCATAGGGGGTTAATGTACAAGTAAAACCAGGTTAAAAAAAACAAGCTAGCTACTTCACAACAGCATATTAAGCTGCTGTGATTAGGGACTGAAAAACGCAAACATGCCATTTTTGGCTTGCTAAACATAGTATTGCATTTAACAAGTATAAAACATTTAAAAAATGTACTATTTGCTATTGTATGTAAATTCAGTTGTTCTTCATGTACTCTGCTGCTCATTTATTGTTCTGTCTGTCAATATTTTCTCTCCGGGTCTCTGCTGAAAAAGGATCCGTGTCCAGTTAGAATTTCCCAGTAAACAAATGTAAATAAATAAATAATAATAAATAAAAGTTAATCTGAAAAAATAAGTAAATAGGTGAAAAGGAAGTCATCTAGCAAAAGTAAGTACAGTAGTAGTTACAAGGACTTGCCCTTTTACCTAGGCCTCCATAAGCACGGTTTAAAAAGCTGTGTTTAGTGAGATGAGAAAATAAAAAGCAATAGTGTGTGTGTGTGTGTGTGTGTGTGTGTGTGTGTGTTTGTGTTGTCATTAAATACTTGTATAACATATTTTGAATGTAAAATTCTTCCACCAACATTTACATATTCTGCAGCAGCTTTGAAACTTTAGTTGGAGGAACAATTTTATGTCAAATATGTAAAAACATGCATATACTAATATAAAGGCAAATATGAAACAATTAAGCATTGTATCGATGATGTGAGGTATTGCCAGCTTTGCCAGGAGAAGTAAGACAGTGGATGTGTAACATGCCAGAATAGCTAGCTGGAGTTTTGTAAAGAATTAGTTTGATATACAAATGACATATAATATGATTTGTACAGGTGCTTGTGTTGAAAATGTATTTATAAAACTGCTTCTGTTAAAAATGTACCAACAGTGGGTCCTGCTGGACAGAATAGAAATACACCTGTACGTTGGACTGCATTGTAACTGTTGAATTGAATATATTATAAGAGAGGATACTGGAAGAGAGAAGGGTAATCTCAGTCCACTTAACTTTGAAAAATAGTCTGAAATTAAACTACCTGGTTTAATCCATAAAGATTGTATCTTGCAGTTCTGACTGCAGTGAGAGACAAAATGTCTGTCAAAACCAGGACTAGGAATCTACTCTATTGTCCTTAGGAGTGAACTAATTGCTACCCTGGAAGTGTCCATATTTTGAAATGGTTTTATAGCTTTCAGATGCTATAACACAACTTAGCAAAGCTCTGTGTGTATATATTCCAACTGGAAATGGGGTTTTATTCCAGAATGTTATCAGTTCCTTGAATGTAGGGTACCTGGATACCCATGCTGGATCTTTCTCTGTTCAACACCTTTCTCAAGGTCTCTTCTTTCCCAGTGTTGCCTCTTAAGACCTTGTTTCCTCTTCTTCCCCGGTCATCTTGGTTTCCTTAGACCGCAAGGATACCTACCTTCACATCTCCATTCAGCCTCTGTTCAAGAAATATTTACATTTCTCTGTCTCTTCCTTTCATTTTAAGTTTTCTGTGTTACCCTTTGGTCTTTCTACTGCCCTGAGAGTATTCACCAAATGCCTCGCTCCTTTCATTGTCTTTTGTAACTCTGAGAGATCACAAATTTCCCCTTATCTCGACGACCTACTCTCCCAGCTGTCTGTTGCAGGATCTCCACTTTACCACTTGTCTTTTGCAAAGTCTGAGGTTCACCATAAACCTCCAGAAGTCTATTCTGATGCCCTCCCAGGATTATATTTTCCTAGGGTGCTGGCATTAGACTCTTCTCATGTTAGCTTTTCTTCACGCTCTGAAGGTTTTGTTTTTCACAACCTTTCTCCAGTCTCTCCTTCCTCTGTTTTGTGTTATGGTCAGAAAGTTTCTCCAGGTTCTGGGGTTTATGGCCTACGCTATTCTTATGTTTCCTCTCCCCAGGCTACATATGAGAACGCTACATTGGTACCTCATATCAGTGTGGCTTCAGCATTGCCACCCTCTGGAGTCCCCTTTTCCTCTTCTTCCTTGTCTCAAACTCGAGTTTTAATGGTGGATTCAACAACTCACTCTCAATCCCAGGGTTTCCTTCCAGACTCCAATTCCATCTTAGGAACTGTACATAGATGTCTGCACTTGGGGTAGGAGGCCTCTTGTGGCTCTCTAAATGGCCAGGTTCTGTGGCCTCCTCATCAAAGGTCAGATCATATCAGCGTGAAAGAGTTGAGAGCTCTGCTTTTGACTCTGCAAGCTTTTCATCTCCTTTTCCACCCTGGCCCCCCCGGAAAATCTTCTCGTGATGTGGTATGTCAGCAAGCAGGAGGGCACAAGGTCCTATCTTCTTTGCCTATTAGCTCTTCAGGTGTGGGATCTAGCTATCCAATATCAAGTGACTCTTTAGGCAGTTTACATTGCTTCAGAGCAGAATCTAGTGGCAGAATTGTTGAGCAGATACAGCACTTAAGGTTCACAAAAGCATGCGTCACAGAGATATGTTTCTGAACATAGTCCATCGGTGGGGTATTCCTCAGGTTGTTCTTTTTGCCTCCCCTCTGAACACACAACTTCCTCTTTTCTGTTTCAGAGTACCAAGTCACATAGCTTGGAAGGTGGACACCCTTTCTTTTCCTTGGGTGGGAATGTTTTTATATGCCTCCCAACTCCTTCCTCTGTTGCCTCGAGCACTGTTAACTCCCTTTTGGCCCAGACAGCATTGCTTCCTCCTCCTTTATCCCTCCACTAGAGGCCATCACTACAAGTTACCCCAGTGGATGGATCTTCTCACACAAGGGATCTCTTATCCATCTTCACCTGCCAACTCATTAAATGACACTGTGAGTGATAGGATTTTGACACCTTTAAGGCACATCCTGGTTCTTTAGGAGGTCAGGAAACCCACTACCAGTAAATCATACATGTCCATATAGAAGAAATTTTCTGTCTGGTGTCTCTCTCACAGTCAGGATCCCCTTTTGGTGGAGGTTCCTCTATTCTGTCTTATTTGTGTGATCCGCTCCATGCTGGGTTGGCATATTTTTTAGTTAAAGTTCACCTCTCAGCAATTTTTGCTTGTCGGCCCTGAACTCCTTCTTTGGCCTCTCATTTTGAGGTCAAGCAATTTCTTAAAGGCATCCTTCATGTCAGACCTCCCAGAAAGCCTATCCTGCCTTCTTGGGACCTCAGTTTTGAAAAATTGACTCAGGCTCCTTTTGAACCTGCTAGTAAAACTTCCTTGCAACATTGTACTTGGAAGACTGTTCTGTTAGCTCTCATTTCAGCCGAAAGAGTGTCTGAATTTCAGGCATTCATGGCCATTCCTCCTTTTTTTGTTTTTTTCACAGAGACAGAGTATCTCTTCGGATTAATCCTTCTTTTATGCCCAAGGTGGTTACCAAGTTGTCCCTGAATCAAGCTATTCACCTTCTTTCCTTCTCCACAGTCTGTTAGTGGGAAGGGTCTTCACACCTTGGATTTGCATAGACAGCTCAGGTATTTGGATAAAATGAATGAAATTCACAAGTTTGATCAGCTTTTTTTTCTTTTTATCCCAGGGCTTTTGGGTTTTGCTGTTTCCTAGCAAACCATCTCTTCCTGGATTTCTAAGGCCATTTTTTGTTACATATTTCATGGTAAGTGTCATCCTACTTCTGTAAAGGCACATTCTACTAGGACCCTTGCCTCCTCTGGTGCCTTTTTCAAGGGTTTTGATTCCAATTCCACTTTTGAGGCTGCTGTTTGGTCCTCTGTTCATATTTTCACTGAACATTATAAACTGGATGTTGTGTCCAGGGCCAGGGCTATTTTACATGGGTTTGTTTAGGGCTCTACCGTGCCTTCCTCCTCCTGGCCTTCTTCATGACTCTTGTGCTCTCCCTTATGTAAACAACAGTGATATGGAAGGACATAGTACAGTTGTGTAAAATCTTATCATAACAGTAGAGTTCTTTCTCTTCCTTGTTACAGCATTCAGTCCCTCCCTCCATCCCCCTTTCCTAGCTGTTGTCCCTGTACTTTTGTTGAGTCCTGGCTAAGGGGCCCTTTCCTCCTCTTTCCTTTTTTTTTCTGGCTCTACATGTTCTTCTTTGTCTCTGAGAGTATTCTTTTCCTCCTGAGGCAATTCAGTTTTATGGTTTGCGTTCGTGTGACACCTTTATGTCCTACGTCGGGAGCATAAATGTGACGTACTACACCTGTAAAATCTAAAGACTTTGGTATACTAGCTGGATGTTGGGCTATCCTTGGCAAGAGATCCCTTATGTGAAGAGTATTGCAACAGTGAAGAGAGGCACATCTACTTTTATGGTAGGATTTTACACAACTATACTTTCCTCACTGCCATGGAGAGATGGAATTAAAGATGTGTATAGGGACAAATAGCTTAAAAGAACTATAACATTAGCCTTTGTTGCATTTAATATCTTATGTCTGTAATCTGTACTATCATTGTATGGCCTCTTATGTTGTTGGGTATGCCCTGTAATTTCCAGCTGCTTCCATCTTTCATATAAGGACAGCTTTGAGTTGCATTTTCTTAGTAGTACCACCACAAGCATTAGCTTGTCCATATTTCTCCTCATATCCTTGTGACTCGCAAAGGATGCAGTAGGCAGATTCTCTGTGACCCATGACTCAGGAGCAAGTACTTATTTAAATCTGTAGCCACTGAAGTCTTATAGTACACCTAGTGTTAGCAGTTTCACCAAACAATTTCCCCAAAGCAGTTGTAGAGTCTATACTGATTCCTAAGTTTTGTTTTTCTTCAGGGGTTGGCAGGGGTTCTTTTCATTTGGTTCTTGTGCTTGATGTCCACAGAGCTAAAGGTTCCTTGCAATTGAACCTTCCTACTGACCCTTCTACAGGTCCCCTGCCATGCTTCCACATTCTACCATCTTGGAGACTCTGGTTTCAGCATTGTGAGTGTTGTCAGTGCACACTCATAAGAGAGGACCTTGCTGTAGGTATTTAATGAAGACATTGAACAGGATGCCCTCGTGTTACATCAGTTATAAACAATCTTTCCTACTGATGCAGGCTTCACCTGTTCCTGATCATCCCTTGGACGCCTGCTGCCTGCACTGTTGCCAGTTGTGTTTTAATCCTGTCATCTCATTATCCTGTAGTGGTGAGGAGGGTCATTTTCTTGGTTAGCTTTCAAAGAAGTGAAGATTTTCCTTATTCTTGTCTGAAGCTCCTCTTTATTTAAAAGTGACAAATCCAGTGGTGACACTCATCATAAGGATCATTGCTGTAGTGCATTGACTGAGAGTAGCCACAGGTGGACATCTTTCTTCTATCCAGATTTGTAGAGACACTGAATTTCACCAAGGGTTATGAGGTTACATCTCATGCCATGGTCATGTGCCAGAAGTTCATCAGTAAAGTATGGTGTAACCCACGTCATCTCCATGTTGTTTTTGTTACTGAAATGAATGGTCAGCTATATTGCTTTGCAGTCCACTGGTTGCATTGCTGGTTGATGTGGGAAAATAATAAGTATCTTTTAGATTTTTCTAGTGTATTATCTCTTTTGACCCTGCTAGCTGTATCTAGTTACATTGATTATTCAGTTTTTTTTTTTTTTTTGGAGGGGGGTCTGACAAAAATTACCATCAAACGTTTTTTATGAGAGATTTAGTTCCCTTAAAAACTACAATTTACAGGGTCCTTGTAGTTTTCTTCATCCCTTAGAAAATTTTATTTTTTTTAATAAGAGAACATCAAAAAGTTAAGAGACAAGGGAAACAGCATGGTGGATCAAGCAGTTGTTTCATGCACAATTCCCAACTGTTATAGGGAATGGCCCATCAAAAGTTGAACCCTTTTCTAGCAAACAGACTAGGTACATGCAGTTCAACTAATACAGGCTGGTCCAGAAAAGGCAGTATTCTTAAGGGGAGGAAGAGGGTCAAGATAGACAGCATTACAGGTAGAGAACCAAGGACAGGCTCCCCTTCTTCAGCAGCAAACACATGTAAGTGTGTCTGTTGGGAAGAGAGTTCTCTACTCTTCTGTTCCCCACCTGAAATGTCTCTCTTCAGTAAGCAGTGTTTTCACATCATCTGAGAGAAATGTGTAAGAGGTTGTAGTCATAGGCTATTCCATAGAGTTTTTCAGTTTCATCTTTTGAGGGCATCTCCTCTACACTTAAGGACCACTTGCAGAATGCACTACCCATAATAAAGCAAATGCTGACTAGAGTCCTTTTTCTTGAGAGTGGAAAAGAGTGTAAAATTTCAAAAAAGAGCCCCTTACTATCTTGTCAAGTTTAACCATGTATATGGCATTGGGGAAAATGTTCAGGATTCATACTTTGCAAGGCCTGTTCCTGTTGATGAAGGACATCTTCCTCATTGCCTTGGACTTGAAGGATGCCATTGTAGTCTCATCTTCCCAGATAGTTTCTTGGATTCAAGTATAAAAATTAACAGTTTACATCTTTGCATTTTTTAAATGTAAACAGAGTCTTCTGTAAGGCACATCCTCCTTGTCTGGCCAGTTGCTTGGTACAGAACACTTCTATAGAAGATATTTAGAAAGCTTTAAATATAATGCTAGAGTTTAGGAATTTCCTTGAAGGCAGAGAAGTCTGCTTTAAAACCTGCTCATCAGATAAAGCTCCTAGGGATCAGTCTTAGTTATGAAGAGCTGAAGAGTGCCCCCTTCCCCCCCGTTGGATAGAATACAGCAGATAAAGGAATGTGTCTGTCTTTAACGTGACACACTTGTACTTCTTTGGTGCACTGGGTTACCTGTCCTCTCACTTCAGTATTTTTTTCCAAATGTTAAATTGGGCCCCCTTCAGATGACTGAAGTTTCAAAACTTCAAACATCGTATGGTCGAGGACCATATGATCGAAGTTTTAAAACTTCGAACGTTCTGAATGGAGATTGCCGTACAGCTCAGAACAGAAAATGTATCATTCTCCTCACTGTAGTGCGATCTCTGAATTGGTACATCTAATTAGCAGGGGGTGTCGGGGGGGTGCAAGAGGTTAGGAGAAGTAGGAGAACTTACCCCACCCCCTGCAAAAATGTAAAAGAAAGCGTTTTTTTTAAATTTGATGTTTGTTGTTTTAAAACTTTAATCATTCGGTCCTCGGCCATATGATGTTCGAACTTTTGAAACTTTGATCATCTGAAGTAGACCTGTTAAATTACAAATGAAAAAGGTTCAGTGGTTCCTAGAATCTTTAGAGTCAGCACAAGCTCTGTTGTCCCACCAGAACCAAATCAGAGACTGACAACAGGATGTGTCAGTTTGTGTTTGGGGAGCACATTTACTGCAGCTCTGGGTTCAATAACAGTGGTTCAGAGAACAAAGGAAAAAGCGCATCAACCTTTAGAAAATGGAAGTCTTCTGTTACTATATACTGACTTTGAATCAGTTCCAAAGTGAGTGGCATTACAGATGAATAGAGAACACAGTAATTATATTGCACTTGAGCAGACTGGGGAATCGATCTGTATCTCCAGCACTGACTGAATGTGATTACTGGGACCTAGCATTTGGTCACCACTTGCATCTCCAAGCAGCCTTCTGCACGTCCATTCAAAAGAATTAGTTTGCAGACACCCTGAGCAGAGAAGTCATTGCTTTACATTAATGGAAGCTGGATAATGTAGTGTTTCCAGCTATTATTGAGAGATGAGCTGAGGCAACCTAACAACAGACCTCTTTGCATTCCACACAGATTGCCCAATACCCAGGTTCTTTTCCAAGATACCCTACATGTGGCCCCTATCAAAAGATGTATTGTCAAATAGGTGGACCATGGGATTTCTATTTTCTTCTATTCTAATTCTCCAAATCTTTAAGGTGTTCCTGATAGTAAGAAGAGAAAAATCAGAATCATGATAGCTAGTGCCCTCGCACCACCGTAATTTTCCCTTCAGAAACTGTTAGGAATAATGAATACTGCTTGTCCAGAAACTGTCCTTCTGATGGAATCTCCTTTGGGAGGGCCCCCAAGATTAAAACATATTTTGATGGCCAATAAAGACTTTGTGACTCCTTTAGTCTACCTGTTGTAAAGATGGCTTCTTTCATTTCTACTTCTTATTGAAATCATTTAGTGATTTTAGCGTTGCCGCCTCACAGCAAGAGGTTCTCTGGTTCGATCCTCAGCTGGGGTGCCTTCTGTGTGGAGTCTGCATATCCTCCCTGTGGTCGCATGGATTTCCTCCGGGTGCTCCGGTTTCCTCTCGACACTGTAAAACTCCACTGCCAATCATGAGTGGACAGAGATCCGCTGTGGCGACCCCTAACCGGGAAAAAGCCAAAAGAAGAAGAAGAATCCCAATACCACTTCAGGAAGTTGGGTGCAGTCATTCTGCACCTCTTCTTTGAAGTAAAGCTTTTTCTTGTCTACTCTTGAGACACCACCTTTTGATTCTTGTGCGTATTCTTCCTTGAAGGGTGTTCCTAACTGAGAGTCTTGTTTTCCAACCTCTGTGGCTAGAAACTGAAAAAGAAGCAAATACATCCTCTTGATATTCTGTGCTGTGTTGCAGTCCTTGCAGCATTATAAGTAGTTATTTCTAATGGTTTTTCATTCAAAAGCAAAAATGATCTGATAATTGTTATATTATCATACATTTGATATAGCTGAATTTATTTTATTTATTAATTGGCTCAGTTTTTTTCTTTCCCAGAATGCATTTTTGTCTTCAGAAGATGATCTTATAATGACCTACCCTCTCATACAAAATCTTGTTTATGTTTACTTAGAAGGGCAGTGCTCAGATTTAATAATTACCTTTCAAATCTCTAAATAGCATGTTTGAAGCTTTTTTCTAGTGACACTTGCTGATTGGTGTTCTTTGCAAGTTTTAAATAAATTGCATTAAGACCTTTATTTTTCAACTGCAAAACAATGCAATTAAACTTTCATAAAAGCAGGAAATAGTCCATCTCTATGGGACAGAAGGATGAAGCCCTGACTGTGAAAAGACCAGTGTCCAGTTTTCATCATGGAAACTAGGGGGATGTGGACTGGGAGGGATGGGAAAGAGCTACAGCCCACCCACTGTCCTGGTAGGAAGGAGGTAGTTCTGGCTCATCAGTAGGCATTGTACCCACAAAAATGGTCCTGCTGTGCACATGCTGCCCAGAGGTGCACTATCCTAGCTGTGGGTGATATGTGGTGGCACTTGTGAATTCCACCATGCTCAGCAGTTATATATCACAGCAGAGTGGTTATGTGGGTTAGGAGTTCCAGCGGGCTAGGAGCGGAGTCTTTTAGGCTCCCCATGCACTCCTTCACCTTACTGCCTGCTTCTTGCCTCTCCAGTGGACAATTGAGCTGATTAGTCCCTCCAACCAGGAAATGAGATAGACCTCTCATCTGGTCAAGAGGGTGCCTGGCTCCCGCTAATGGAGTAGAGTGAATGGGCCACTGGGGTGAAAGAAGACAAGTCACTGGTCAGGACTCAGTGGATAAAGGATAAAAGAAAAACAAAAATTAGGAAACGGCTGAAGGAGCCTTTCCTTATTCAGTCTTTGATACCATTAGTGGAACCAGGTTTCTTACTCTGAGATGAGATAATATAAGAGATGTGAATTTCCAAAGGCTTGGCAGGTGTATGTCCCCAGAGGGAGGCAGAGAAAGCAGATGTAAATGACAGTACAGAATAAAGGGTCTATATCACGTAATCAAAGTTTTACAATTTCAAACACCATATGGTCGAAACCATATGTTCAAAGTTGTAAAACTTCGAATACGTAAAAAAAAAATAAAAATAATAAAAAAACTTACATGATGGCTTTAAGCAGGGGGGCAAGCTCCCCTGCACCCCCCGCTCTTTAAATATACCAACTCAGAGACCGCACTTCAATTCAGTACAGTGCGGAAGGGGAAGATTTCCCTTTACTACACTGTAGTGCGATCTCGGAGTTGGTATATTTAAAGAGTGAGGGGGTGCAGGGGCGCTTGCCCCCCTGTTTTTACCCGTCAGGTAAGTTTTTTTATTATTTTATTATTTTTTTTAACATATTCAAAGTTTTACAACTTCGAACATATGGGTTCGACCATATGGTGTTCGAAGTTGTAAAACTTCGATTATGTGATATAGACCCCAAAATAAAAAATGTTGTGAATCCCCAGTGATGCAATAGTTTTATGACTGCAGTGAGAGGTCATAAATGAAGGACTACAAATTCCTTGTTATGTAGACTTTTCCTGTGCCACACACCTTAAAATGTGATTGATGATATGCTTTAAGAGCCAGAGAGACCAATTCTTAGGTAAGAATCATGACATTTCATGTAAACCTAACAAGCTGTGCACTTAAGAAGCTGATTAAAAGAAAAAAAAAGTCTCAGAAGGGGGAAAAAACAAGAAAAACGGCTATGTTATGCTTTTCTTATTTGCAGTAGTGCACAATTATTTGTTTACCAGGATAGTCTGGCGGGACAGCTAGTGTCCCTTTTCAGCGGAGGCTGGGGGAGAAAATCTCCAACTGTTATGAGCAGTTAATGGTAACAATTAAGGTTACAAAGTTTAAATGATAACAGCATTAGGAAACATATTATAGAAAGGTTAGCAAGTTAACACAGAGTTGAAGTACAAATATGTGATCATAGCACTTTCATAGACAAGTGTAGGTGCAATATATTTACATTACAGATCATTATCACAGTAAGATCATAAATACAGTATTTACATTGTAAACAATGAGCGTAAGCAGAACACAGTATATGCATTTGCCAGAACCATTAGGAAATAACATTCTGCAGTAGGTTGGGGCTTCAGGGAGAGGCAGTTAGAGAGGCAATGTATCGTTTAGGACATAGTTATCCTTTAACTTTCTATGAAGTCCACCTTCTTCATCTTTTCTTCAAGACTGCAGCTGTTAGGGTGCTTTAATCTATCTTTGTAGTATGGATTATGATACATACCATGCACCAGTTTTGTTAACCTTCCCCTGCCTTTAATATTGATGAGGGCTGTTACAATGTACAAAGTATTCTAGACTTGGTCTTGTCAGTTGTGTACAAGGGATATCTTTTTTGTTACTGGTGTTGCATCCACCTGTGTATCACAGAGGGTCACCTCTTGCTGCTTTTTAACACCTTTTGCTTATATTATGTAATGTTAATACTGATATTATATCATGCTTTACAGTTGTGCACTGCTTTTCTGAGTTGTTGCTTTGCAAGTAAATTATTTAAGAGTTTTGTACCAACTGTAGGCTATACTGAGACCTCTGGTTCAGTCTGGCCAAGTGTCGGCTCATCCTTTCTGCAGCTTGTTTTGTATCAACCATGTTACTTAATTGCAATCATTAGCAAAAATTCATCAGCTTCTTTTTAGATAATTTTCAAAGGCTCTTAAAATATACTAATCATTAATTCTTGCAAACTTGATTGGTTGTGATGATTTCAGCTGAGGTGAGTTTGATTTTTAGTAATTCAGTGTTTACCCATATTGTTACCCTATTAGCCACAAATGGTACGCTAACATTTTATGCAGAACTATGATGGATTCTTTGCCAGGTCTGTGTTGATCACATCCACTGTCCCTTTCTGATCCAATGCACTGGTTACCCAACAAAAGAATTCCATTAAATTCCAGTAATCTACACACTAGAATATGCAAATGGTCCATCTATGTTTAATGCATCTTTATTAATTCAGTTTGGCAGTTTGGCACATTCTGGCTGTATAAGAAGTCCCATACTGTTTCTCATAGAAGATTTTTTGATCAAGAAAAAATATATATATCCTCAGCTAAGTGATTTAAAGCAAGCATAATGAATCAGTGACTACAGAATAACTTAAGATTACATCAGTCTAGCTATGAATTAAGTGTTACAATATTTCTAAAAGATCATACATCCAAAATCCTAAATTCAAAATACTCTTGTTTCATCATGGCTATGAGGTAAAATACATTAAACACAATGATTAATATAATTCCTTATTCACCGTAAATAGATGAGACCCAGGACAGTCAACTAACAGCACCAAACCTATTCTAACTCCTTTCCCCAACCCACTATCCAACCTCTTTAAAACTCCCACAGATGCACTATATTATCACACGTTACTTACCAACTCACTGATGCCTACTGCCCACTGCCCCATCTATACCAACTAACTCTCCCCTAGACCAAGTTGAAAAGCTTTCCCCTTAAAATGTCAATGCACCTCATAAGAACGTGTCTATATTCTCCTCCTTTTTTTAGTTTTTCCTTTCTTGTCTTCAGTACATCTTCAAGATTATCTCTACTAAACATATTGTATGAACAACCATCATATGTTACTACCTGCTATACTTTTAATTGTATGACTAAATCTCTATGCTTATGTAAATATCGTACGCAATTATATGTTACTGTCTGCTATATTTTTATAACGGAATGTGCAAATATCTTATGTATAGTATGTTAGCAATTGTTCTGGAGAGTTTCTCCCCGGGCCTCCGCTGAAAATGGACAGCTCTGTCTAGTCGGACCTCCCCGGTAAACAAATGTAAAATAATAAAAAAATAATAGCATGGAAACTACCTTCAAACCAACAAATTGTTTAAACCACTCATTTTAAAGTGTTATGCTTCAGAATGTACCAAGGTTTATTCTTCTCCAGTAATTGCTTTTGAATCCTCTACAAAAGAATGATCCTGATGAAGTTTACAAATCCTTAGACCCATTTTTTAACAGGTGTCATCCATTAATGTTCATTAAGTTTGTTTAATAAGACCCTAATTATTTACTTATTTACTATTTGTTTGCCATGTAGATGGCCTGGTTCAGCCACAACTCGGGCACACAGAGCAAACATAGACAGGGATGTACTTGCTATTAAAGTTTACAAAGTGTAAGAAGGCACAATATAAGAAAATTATGAACACTGATAATTAACAGAAGCATGTGAGAACATATGTAAAATTGTACCGTATGGAAAGGAAAACATTCACAAAGTCAATTGATAGAAAAGCAAACAGCTTCAAAAACAGCCATGATGTATCATAGACACACTGTCTTAGCTTCCATTGGGTATTTAGTCTTTCAGTGTGGCTTTAAGGCTTCTGAGGTTTGCTGTTTTAACTTCATTTTGTAAATCCAAACTACCTTGCGTTCTCTTCCCCATGGGCTTCCAGATATTACATAATTGTCTCTGTTAGCAGCAGTTAAATACTTTTCCCTGAAAAAGAGGTCAGACTGTCAACATTCAGTCTCTGTATTCACCCTTTCCTATGAAAGGAATGACATCTGCTGTCTTCCACTCATTGGGAAACATTTATTTGTTTTACCAATGATTTGATGGAAAATGTTAATTAGTGTTTTTTATCAGTCGTTGTCAGTTCTGTAAGAATTATAGCATAGTTTTATCTAGCTGCATTGCCTTGTGCATCTTTTTTTTACGACCTTTTTGTAAGTGAAAGGACTACAGTCTTTCATCTGTCATCCTCTTAATTTCTGGAGCTCATTTTAGTAAACATAATCTTTGTTCATCTGTGATTAGTGAGGAAAACTGTTTATTTTACAGACCTTTCTTTTTACCATCTTTTTTTCTGTCCCCCCCCCCCCCCATTTTATTTTCTTCACCGTGCTTTTTCTGTGTCTTTTTTGCTGCCATGTTTATCTGTGCTATTTTAGTTTCCTGCACAAGTCATCTTTCCCTCTTCTTGGGCTTTTGTCTTTCTGTTGCCTTATGAATTTCCTTTAGCTTTTGATAGCATCCTCCTTTGTTGCTGTAAGCTTTCTTCTTGCTTACAATGCTACCTTGTTTTAAGAACCGCAGTTTTTTCCACTGGTTTTAGATTTGCATATTTACTTGTATACAAAAGCTTATTTTCCTGTGATGTCAGTTTTGACGTATTGTTTTTCCACACTATGTTTTTGCCTTTTAGAGCTTTTCTGAATTTTGTCAACTAACTTGCATCCGGGATACTCAAATTTATTGGTTCAACTCCATGCTTATGTCTATTGTAAACAAATGTGTTTGAAAATAATGCAGAGTCCATATACAGTGGATATAAAAAGTGTACACACCCCTGTTAAAATGTCAGGTTTTTGTGATATAAAAAAATGGGTACTTGTGTATTATCACAACCATATTTTTCACAGCAATTCAGGTTGGTTCCTGATTATTAAATATGTTCGTTAATTTTTTTAAAATGTTATATATTGTGTTTTTTTAACACTTCAGGTTGTTTTCTGGAGTGTTATCAATAAAATGTAAAAAACATACTGTTGTTCATAGGTAGGTACTAGGCTATTGGCCCTAGGGGCCTATACAAGCCTAGCCAAAAAGGTACCCTGGCTTCCGCCATCCAAGAAAATTATTTTCCTGTACCCCTGTCAGTCAGAGCCACAGAAGTGATCCCCGGGGTGAATTTCCTATTTCCCATCCAATCATCAAGATTTTTTTTGAAGAGTGCTAATGAGGAGCTCTGTTTGACATAGATAGGTAGTCTGTTCCAGAGTATGTGAAGTCTCTGGGACAGGAATCTATCCCCCCAGCATGTTCTGTTTATTGTGGTGACAAGGTTTAGGTCCCTGGAGCATGTAGCTCGGAGGGATTGCAATTTCTTTAAGTGGAGCATGTCCAACAGCTCTGGGATTGACATAACTTTGTATGTTAGGCAGAGATCGCCTCAGAGTAGTCAATATGCGACGGAGTAAAGCTGGAGTTTTTTGAGATGGTCTGCGTAGGGCATCTGTTTGAGGCCAGTAATCCCCTTTGTGAGGTATTTCTGCGGCCTTTCCAGTTGTTGTAGATGTCTTGTGAGGTACATACCAAAAGAGGTGTTGTACTCTATAATGAGTCTAATGAGTGATGAGTAGAGGGGAACAATGACCTCTTTTTTCTGGATGAGAAACCTTTTGTGATGAGGTGTGCCACTTAGAAGGATTTCCTGACCACTGTGGCAATGTGATTATCAAAGGAGAGACTACTGTCCACCTGTGTCGCAAGGTCTCTTATCACACTTTCGGTGTTAAGTAGACTACCCCCTATGTGGTCGTTGTTGTTTCTTTATGCACTTTACTGCCAGCATGTCGCTTGTTGTAAGTCTGCCCACTGAGCGTTCCTTTCCTCGTGGCAGCAAATTCTGTCAAATAACGGTTATAATTTTGTCTTTATTCTTCATTAAGAACTCTAGTCAGATTAAAGACAGAAGACCTGAGTCACTGGGCTGATTTCCATTTGTGTAAGGTTCATTGCATTGTTTTAATTTAGCTTTCATCTGTTTTACTGATATATTTGTTCTCAAAACATTTAAGGCTCCTCGTTGTGCACAAATAATAGTAAATGCATAGTGTCTGTGTTGATGTCATTGCTTTACACACACACGTCAGTCTACTGAGGGTAACGTATTCAGAATAGTGCCTGGATTATGGTCACTGAGTTTATAGGGAAGAACGAAGCCTTTGTGATTTTGTTTCTGGTCATTAAGTTATTAGTTAGTTTCTAGTTAAGTTGAGTATTTCTTTATTTTACCTAATAGGCTCAGGGTTGTATTTGTGTGATGGTTGCTTATAGGTTTGAGCGATTTTTCTTCCTGCAATTTGGAAATTATATTTTACGAGTAATTCTTGTGCTGAGCTAATTTCTTTTAACAGTGTTTTACATGGGCTCTTTAACGAACATATTTCATGATCGGGAACCTGAAAAATCTGGTTGCAATAATACATACATACCAAAAAATGAGACCACAATAAATTGTTTCGTTCCCACCTTTAATGTGACCTGTAACCTGTACAATTCAATTGAAAAACAGAAAAAAATTACAAAAATCATTATTTTAGGCATCCCCCATTCACAAACCACACCCCTGTGACTCCAGATAACTGAAGATCGCAGAATTTAAAGGTGATAGAAAAACTCCCACACCCCAGAGTTCAGTAAACTGGGCTCTAACACTGCAGTTTGGGTAAGTGAAACTGCAGTTAAGCAGTTCATACGAATGTGTTTTGAATCAACAGGAATTCCGCCAGATAATAGTAACTCTCCTCCCAAATTTCTTATATGAGATAGCAATGCTGTTGTGCTGCAGAACAGCATAAGCTACTGCTGTCCTGATAAGGAAAAGTTTTTCAAATTGTTCATTAAATGAAGACCCCATCATTAAAATGAAGCATTATGCTGAGGTGCAATCTTTCAGGTGACACTCAGTCTGACTTTCCATCTGCCTGTTCAAGTAATAGTTCAGGTGGATGTTGAAATTGTTAATTTTTTCCGCCAAAAGAGTAGTTTCACTGTTATCCTGGACAAATTTCCACTGCTTATTAAAGCATTTGCTTTAATTTTAATCTGGTCCATTTTAATTTGATTTCCTTTGCAAGGTGATACTACAAGATAGACAGGTATTGTCTATCCTAAATACATTCTAAATCAGTCAGAGCCCCCTGTTTTCTGGCAAAGTGTATGATCAGCCCTTCCTAAGTGAAACCCATTCTCTCCTTCACCGGTTGAAATATTTGCAAATATTTCTGCTGTTGCATTTGAATGGCACTGAGAATTTAAAAAAGGCCAGTCGGTTAGAAATTCTTTACTAAAGATGCAATAAATGTGTAGTAATTTTGGTACTAGTTTTTTAATATAAATCATCTGGCGACGGCACATAGTGCACCTATGTGTTACAGTAAGTATAGCTGCATTTTGAAAGGAATGCATGCTTATTTATTTAATCAGTTTCTGCTTTACCTGCTTTTGAAAGGACTGAGTTAGCTTCACTATGAGTTGTCCAGAGGAGTCCAACAGGGTAGTAGTTGTTTTTATTATAATAGTTAGGAGAGTCATTGGTCTCCAGGGGCGTAACCATGACAACCTAAACATACCTCTGTGCTTTTAAAATAATATGTGTAATAAGTGTGGCGTTGTTACCATCTCTGTGTGAACAGCTTTGCTGACACAGCACATTTTTAACGTGCCATGGTGGGGGATAGCCCATGTTTTGAAACACAATGTGACTTCAAGCAGACGTAAGTACACAGCTGTTTGAATGACATGTAGCTCTGGAAATATTAAGCAGATTTATTATATCCTCTTTTCAAACAGTGTAAATTATTTTCCAACAAAGCAGTCCAGAGTGGAACAGATACATATGGGAAAGATGCTTGGTATGCAAAGCTGTGTTTGGGAAACATTTATGTTCTTTCCTTTAGCTAATCTAATCTAGGAACAACAGTTTTGAAATCTCTCTTACTGCGTTTCATATGAGCAGGCTGCTTTAGCTCAGAGGTGATAACCCAGATTTTATAGTCACTGTCTGCCAGGTCTTGTTAAAAAAAATAAAACTTACATAATTGTTACTGGCCAAGCTGGTTTGATTATTGATAATATCCAAAGAAAAGTACTAAGCGGCACTGAATTTGTGAATGAGCTCTACCAGTAATTTTATAAACGTGTGTAGAGTGCGTGTGTATGTGTTTCTCTGAGGATTTTATAAATATGCGGTACTGAACTACTGAATGAAAACTGCTAGTAATTTTGTGTGTGTGTGTGTGTGTGTGTGTCTGAGAATTCTGTAAATATGTGATACAATCCAGGATATCTCGCAACTGTTCCTGATTTTGCAAAATGCCTGTTTTGCCTCATATTTTTCCCTTGTCTCTCATAAAATGTGTGATATTATGATAAATTACTGAGGATTAGTCAGTCAGTAATTCCAAGCATTAGACTTTCATACTTATTGTTCAGAAAATGCATGTTGATGCAAAACGTGTTGTTCTAGTAATCCTTTAAAGAGAATTAGTGTCATATTTAAAAAGTGACTTGGATTTGGGCCTTTGACCTGTTGTTATTTTTAGCTTCATCTGGAATTCTTGAGCAAAGAAGTTGAGATGTATGCAAACAAGTGAAAACACTACGAGATCAGCTACAAATGTTTATTTATTTATATCTTGACTAATATTTATTTATATCTTGGCTGAGTTTATCTTTTAAGTATTTGTTTTTACATGGTAAGTAGGGTAGTCCCCAGATGCCTTTTCTCCAAAAACCTACTATTTTGCACATGCAGAACTAAGTGCAGGAACACTTTCCAACCCCCAACATACATCAAGTAATTGGGCAAAAATGGGAAAGGAGAGGAAACATCAGCATGTTCCCTAAAGCAGAAGTAGATGAACTGCTGAATCATTTAGCAGCTCTCAGAGGCAGTGGCCCTGGACAAAGTGTAGGAGCATAGCCCTACAGAAATGGGCTTCAGCTAGGAACTGAACCAAGATTCTCCAGTCCATCTTTTAGCTATTGTATCACTGAGTCATTGAAGCAGCTAAGAACTAGCCAAGAGTTTGAGGCATCCTCTATCCCTTATAAATATATGAGATCTGTATGCATGTAATATTAGTATATGAGCATACATTGAATAAAAAAAAATCAAAATACAACTGATTAAAAATATTAAAAGTATAGTCATATGAAAACACACTAAATCAAATACTGAAACAATGAAAACAGTGTAATAACAGATCTTAAAGCTCACTACCGTGTAATCACTTAAGTGATTTCCTGATGTCTTGAAACCTACATTGGTAGTACTGCATGCTGTACATAGACTCCAGAACAACACTTTTTCCCCATCAGGAAACATTTTGGTCATCACATTCATATTTAAAATTAATTGTAAGCTTTGCGTTTTCCTTGCATTGATCTCCCTGAGGAAAAAACAAGGAAGTTTAACCTCAGTAATGTAGGCACAGGCAAACCATCTGTTGCATCCATAGACTTTAATGGGTGCATCATGGAGCATGGACAAAGGTGGCCCATTGAAGTTTCTGGTTCACAACTGGAAAAGCTACATTGTTTGGGCCATGGTTTAATAAAAAGTTTCCAAAGCTTTTTTTTTTTTAATGCTGAAATGAGAATGGAAGGACAAACTGTAAAATACTTTTCAGCACTTGATTTATCAACTGTCACAATGTATATAGAAACTTCAGCAAATCACTTTACTTTTTTTTATTATTCCTCTTGTTGTTGTAACAATCACACGATAAAATGTAATCACAACTTCTTTAATTCCTGGCTGCCATATTCTCCTTCTTTTTGTGCTGTATGAGATCAGCTTGGCATCACTCAAAGCTCAGCACTTAAGTGCTTGTTTGAGCTTATGTGGAGGGCTTTGCTCCACACTTGCCTAATTTGAGGGGACCCCCCGACTTATATATACTAACTCTGCAGCTGCACAAATGTGACACAATTACATACGTTTAAAAAAGTCCAAACACAAAAATTAATATTTTATTCAAGCTGTAATTCAGTAAATAGCACTTTTAATGGAAAAATGCATTTATTCAACTAAGTCAATGATGCGTAGTTCTGTGAAATACATGCCATTTATATGTGTATGTGTATGCATATACATACATAATACATATGTTGTGTATGTGAGTGTGTATGTGTATACACACACACACACACACACACACACACACACACACACACACACACACACACACATAGACGCACACACATAGACACACACACACACACATAGACACACACACACACACACACACACACACACACACACACACACACAGCCCCTTTTTTCCTATTTTTGCCCATGGGGTCGGGGGTGTCACTTCAACAGTGGCAATCATCTAGAGCAAAGGTTCACATTGCCAGGTGGCTAACCATGCCACTGTAGTTCTTCCACAGCACACACACGCTCCCTTGCGCGCACACACACACACACACACACACACACACACACACACACACACACACGCTCCCTTGCGCACACACACACACACACACACACACACACACACACACACACACACACACACACACACCTATGACCAATGTAGACTGCCCAATTCACCTACTGCATAGCTTTGGAATCTGGGAGGCAACCCACACGAACACAAGGAGGACATGCATACTCTGCAGAGAAGGCACCCTGGCTGAGAATCAAACTAGGGAACCTCTTGCTGTGAGGTGACAGCACTATGTGCTGTGACACTGTGCCACCACCATGTATGTATATATAATATAGGTTACTGTAAATTTGTCAGTTCACCTTTAGTTTTTACAACTCTGCATGTAAAAATCTACTGCTAATCATTAGCGGACCGGAGTTCCGCTGTGGCGACCCCTAACCGGGAAAAGCCAAAAGACAACACACACACACCTTTAGTTTTTACCCAGTTGGTTGACATTGATACCTAGGTAATCAAAAAAGCAGAAAAAATATAGTAAGTCTGCTTTTTGCAGGGACAAGTAGCTGTCCACCCACCATCCCACTACTTTGGTATTTCATCTCAGAAATTGCACAGTGCCGGGGAAAGGGCATATTTTCCATTCCCAGCATTACAGCAGTCTTCTACCATCAGTGGCAAATTTGACCATTTATTTGTTGACCAAGTTGAGTTAACAGAAAGGATGATGACGGACATCGACAATAGTGAGAGAATGCACAGATATATAATAATGAGTCTTTGGTTTTATTGAGCATTTAAAATATTGAATATTATATTAGAATGTCAAACTGGCATTTAAATTGGTTGCTGATATTTATGGGGAATGAGAGTTTGCCCTTTCAACACTGTTAACAGACTTAGTATGTACAAGTTGTTTGCACCCACTCTTACATATTTTTTTTTTATTTGTCTGCATTGATGTGTTGTGTTTTGAACATTAAATGTTCAACTCAATGCCATAGATCCATATAAAAATGTGTATATTGCATACAAATTTTACTTCTCTCTCTGCCTCACACACACACACACACATATATATATATATATATATATATATATATATATATATAGAGAGAGAGTGTGACATCTCAGTAAATCGACCATACCATAATACTGACAGCAAGACAACCCCAAAAGGTCAACATATGCTAAAGTTTGACAGTCTTGCAAGATTGATGGTCTCTTCCCTTTCTCCAGGGATTGTACACTCTATGTTTGTAAAATACAATTAGCAGGTGGTAGCGGAGCTCCCACATTGTGTTGCAGGGGGGCATAGGTTTGCCCCCCTGCAAAAATAATGTTATTTTGCTTTTTGTTGGTTGCATGCAGCAGGGATTTTCCTCAAGCATGCATAGTTTGGTATTGGCATTTTTCATGTTGACCTTTTGTGGTCAACTTTCTTGCTGTAGAAATTGAGGTGTACCAAGCTAGTGGGGTAGATCCCTGTAGATATAGATATATAGATGTAGATGTAGCTATACATATATATTTGTATGTATGTTATGTATATATATTGGACACCTTCATTTAATGTATGGGGTATGATAAAAAATGTCTGTAGAACATTATGTAAATAAAAAGATAAAAAACATTTTTATTACAAATGTCACTGAGAGTTTATAGCTTGAAGATTTCATCAAAGGTACTAAAGTGCCCCAAGCCTGTCAAGTTTATGCTGCCCAGTAAAATCAAAACTAAATGTTTATTCACTCACTCGTACAGCAAAGCCACTGACACTACCCAGAAGTACCTTAGCCATATGTAACGGGTTCTTGAAACCCAAATCTACATTTAGTTTGTTAGTTTGTTTGCATTTTGTTAACTGGGTAAGTGGACTGGTCCAGAAACACTTATTAGCCATAACCCTGCCTCAAAGGCAGAAATGTAAAGTTTCCATTGACTGTGTAAAGTTATACACTTCAGATCAAGTGAAGCTGCAGAGTTTCGTTTATCGTATAAGGTCCACATATACAATTTCCATTGTCCAAGCACTGTGGTACAGTCATGCAGTCTAAGGTAAGCAAAGCATCAAAAACAAAAATAGAAATTCCCATTGTCCTAGTAGTACCCTACAGTCTCAGCAAAGCTTCAAAGAGCAAAATAGAAATAAGAAATTAACAGAAATAATATGATGCTTGAGTTTTACATTTACATGTGAATTAGTATAAAAAACAAGTTTTACATGACTATATAGACCATGTGCAGTATATGCATTTTTCATTGGTTAGCCCAACCTCCATGATTGGTGTGTGTGTGTGTGTGTGTGTGTGTGTGTGTGTGTGTGTGTGTGTGTGTGTGTGTGTGTGTGTGTGTGTGTGTGTGTAAAAGGTAGTATATGGTCAGAAAACTGATGGTTGACTGAGGAACATTGTTATCCATTGTCCCTGAAGTAATTATGTGATATTTCATGCGGACTTGTTCTGATACAGATGTGTTGATCTCCAGAAGAGAATCTTGACCGTTGTTATCTCAGGTGGAAGTTTGTTCCATAAAGCCAGCCCTAGTCAGGAAAATGCTCATCTAATAACTGTTTTGGAACTGGGGATAGCTTCAGGGGATAATGTTTTCTTGGCAGTTTCTTAGAGAGTATGATTTTTTTCCCTTAGAGGAAGTCTTCTTTTGAACGGAGGACAGTAATATTCCTTTAATACTATGTAGCAGGGTGCCTAAAAGGTAGGTTGACCTTTGCTACTGGTAGCCAGTTCCAACTGTTGATAAGACTACAACAGTGGTTATGAGAGTCTGCAAGAAGTACAGATCTGCAAATTGTGTTTTATGTCTTTGTGCGTTGTTGGTTGAGTGAAAGACCAGTAACAGTTTTCCAAACCCCACTTTGAGGAGGAGGACAGCTTTTGGCTAGGGCAATTAGAGAGAACAAGTGTGAGATTTTACTGTATGTTATTAACAATGTGGTTGGTGTACATGGACAAGGGAAGGGAAGATACAAATTAAGGCCTAAGTATTTGTCTTCAGAGATATAGTAATTGATATTGTTTTGATTGTCAGTAATGTTAAGGATTAGAAGTCGTGGTTGTTTGCGAGTGGCAGAAAAATGCATAATATTGGTCTTTTTGTGGTTAGTGAGTTAATATTAGTCTTTTTGTGGTTAGTGAGGAGGTTGTTAAATTCATCCAAGAGTAAAGATCTGAGAAGGACTGTTGAAGTTGTGTTTGAGTGCTAGAGGGAGACATATTGGCTTGTCAGTAGTAGTAGTAGATTATTGTTTGCATGCAAAGTAGTATCTAAAGCAGGGAAGTCTTCATGAGATTGG
The DNA here is from genome assembly GCF_019279795.1 of Protopterus annectens. Classification (NCBI taxonomy): domain Eukaryota; kingdom Metazoa; phylum Chordata; order Ceratodontiformes; family Protopteridae; genus Protopterus; species Protopterus annectens. Next base: position 366,946,430 of record NC_056725.1, on the reverse strand, counting down.
TAATAAAGAAAATAGACGGGGAGCTACTAATACAGAACCCTGTGTGACCTGTGTATTAAGGATGCCACAAGATGAAAGTTGGTCATTAAGATTGAAGTATGTTATTTTCATGACAACTTTGGGAACACTTTATTGTATTTAGTGCCAGATAAAAGAAAAAAGTCGAAACACCGACAACATTAACCATTCATTATATTGTAAAAAATTCAATCTGCGCACACAAGACAGACATTGCTTTTAGATGGTTAAGGTGTTTAAGGGAAGCATTAGTCTCCATAAACCCAAATCAAGACTTTAAATTAAAATAAATTTTAAAAAATGCTGAAATATGGATAGCATTTTCCATTCATTAGATTCTGAAATAATGTAACTTCATATACTGCACACAAAGTCCACACAAACCCCACCTATCCAAAACAACTTGCCCACAAAAGTCAGTTCCTAGACATTAAAAGAATTAACAAACAAAATACTGACCTCAAGTATTCAATCGGAAAACGGCATTACTGGCAAAATAGACCTTGGGCCAGATTCAATAAAGTGTACACTAAGTGTATACTGTTCTGAGTGAACAGATAACACAGACATAACTCACACCCCTTCTTCCTCCTAATTTTAGTTTTCCTACTAATATTCTTGCAGTTTTATATATTGACAGGGATTCATAAAGGTTACCACAAAATGTAGACTACACGTACACTTAGTGTAATCTTTTTGAGTGACTAGAAAGCACAAAAAATATGGTAAGAATTTTATTGAATACATATAGTGTATACTTAGTGTGGGCTTTATTGAATCTGGCTTATAATTTTTCTTGTTTAAGTTTACTCAGAACAAACACAATAAAAATAAACTGTAACACTTACAAATCCTAATGTTTAACCCCCATTGTATTACTAAAATGCATCAATTAAATGAACTCTCAGTTCAGAAGTAAAATTTGCCTTACAACTACACCTGAAAAAATTCACAGGATACTGCAGTGATATACAACTGCATACACTTCATAGAGCTCTCTTTGTTAGAAACTTGTAATTAATATAGTTTGCTGAGGTCAATGGGAACTGGTAGTCTAACATTAAAACAGAGAAAAAAATCCATAAATGCTACGTGTAATGTCAGATGTGTGTAGTACTTTAAATATCTGTTGGCATGCCATACATGTGTGTGTCTGTCTAAATTTGAATATATGTATATATCTGAGGAAGATTCCTGTTCCAGAGCCTTCCCATACTCTGGAACAGACTACCTATCTATGTCAAAAAGAGCTCCTCATTAGCACTCTTCAAGAAAAATCTTGATGATTGGATGGGAAATAGGAAATTCACCCCAGGGATCACCTCTGTGGCTCTGCTCGACAGGGGCACAGGAAAATAATTTTCTTGGGTGGCGAAAGCCAGGGTACATTTTTGGCTAGGCTTATATAGGCCCTAGGGCCAATAGCCTAGTACCTACCTATGAACCTATGTATGTGTGCATACAAATATATATTGTGTGTAGCACTGAAACGCACGTGTGTGTGTGTGTGTGTGTGTGTGTGTGTGTGTGTGTGTGTGTGTGTGTATATATATATATATATATATAGAGAGAGAGAGAGAGAGAGAGAGAGAGAGAAAGGTATAGCTATATCACAGGGAGCATGTATTCTCTATGTGTGCATTTTACACACAGACACACACACACACACACACACACACACACACACACACACACACACACACACAGTAGGGGGTGATCTAAGGCATGTTAAAATAAAACCAATTATTTTCACTTTATGATGAATAAATATAATGCTCTTTATACTGGAGTTAAAATAAGATGCCATTTTGCTTTTTTCATTCAGACTGCATAGTGGTCTAAGCCTGGGTGAAAATTATGTGTTATTTTTACTCCCGCCGCATAACAAATGTTTGAGGACTAGTGAAAATAGAAGTACTTTCATGCCAAGTATATCACAGAAATATGTGCTCCATGAAATTAGAGAAAACGTTTAACCATGATAAACACCTAGATGATTTTGAAGTTTTTGTGGTGGTATCCTAAATTTGGACTAAAGCTTCAAGGCAAAGGATGCCCCAAGCCATGTAGATGGTAACATTTGCTAAACTGTAACTTAAGAATAGTGTATCATAAATACTAAATGTGTTGTTTTAGAGCATAAACAAATGTAATAAAACATCACTGTGAGTGAATGCCTTGTGCAGTGATATAATTTAATTGGTCCCTGAGAGCTGTCTTTTGTCTTTTCTGCAATGCTCTTGACAGGGGACGTTACATGTAATATTTTATTTTTCACAACCATCTCGTGCATGAAATGACTTCCATATTGTAACTTTTTAGAGTTTAAGTTCAGAAGCCTTGCATAATTTACCGTATTGCTGCTTAGCTATAAACCAATACTATACCACTCTGCGTTGTACCTGTCCAGAACTCATCACTACATTTAGAATCGGAATCCAAAATGTAATCTTCAAGCTCCTTCTGTATGAGCTGTGCGTGGTTATTATGTCATGTACAATAACCTAAAAAGTAAAAAATGAGAAGTCAAATGAAAGTACACTGCACAGTCCAAAATAAAAGGAATTTGCTGTACACGATGATTTCAACCAGTTATTATGCAGAGTGCTGTTTTTAATGTAAATGATACAATTAATGCTGTCTGTTTGGTGGTACTAACTGATCTGGTTTGCATTCTGCACTCTACGTACATCCTGCTGGTATCTTAAAATACAAAAAGTGTCTTAAATAGCTCTCTGCTTGTGTGATGCTTTTCATTTATTATGTGCACATCACCAGTGACTTTTTGCTGATGATAGACATAGTAATGCAGTCTGGGGGCCCTCAAACATCCTTGTATTGTGCTAGCATACTTAATTGATTATTCCTTCAGTTATGGAATGCTTTGACACAGTGCCCCAAGCTTCTTGAATGCTAACATTTTGTTTGGCTGTACACTTTTGGACCATATGTAATTTTACAACTAGTGTGTAATTTGCCTAGGCAGAGACAGGCAAGAGCACCAGATGGACACAAACGTTGATGAGGAGGTTACAGGGCCTGAAGCTGAGGGTGGTGATGGTAGGGTTAAGAGTTCCTGTTGTTTTGCGGATGCAGCATCAGTAATCCTCAGTGATTTGCCAAGAAAATCACAAATTTTTTGAGGGTAGACCAAAAATATGAGACAAACATCTGGACATTCTGGACAGTCGAGAGGTATGCTGCCAACACAAACAAGCCGGTGATATTGAGATGGAATCCTTCACCCATTGATCTTATTACCAAGTGATGTCTTTGTGCTGTTTGCTGTATCGACATACTCTGCATTGCATCAGTAAAGCTTGCATCTCCATCAGATAAATGTGGTTAGTTTTGCAGTTGTGTTTCATTAATTGCTATTAGCAAAAAAGACAAATGAGCAGAGCTTTTGCTTGCAAATGAAAGATGTGCATTTTGCATGAGCAGCACCTTTACCACACAAACTTTAACCATACCAGATAAAGTTTTATCTAACAAATAGAATTTCTTAGCACAGCTTTACTTGGGTTTGTGAAACAAATTTTCAGAATACATTGCATTTAACAGGTAATCAAAATCTTTCTCTTTCATAGTAGAGAGCAGTTCTCAGTTGTACTGGTTTAACTTCCTACATCTTGCAGAGAGATAGAGACCTGCTTGGGCTGATTTATAGGCTCAGGTTCTGGAGATACTGGCTGGGGGGGGGGGGGCAGTTGATTCTAGCTCTCCTATCTAAGGTGGGTTTGTTGGTTTTTACCCACAGGATGAGTGCTGCCTTTAGGAATACCCAGAAATGTGCTCCATATGTACACAGGGTTTTGGGAGTGTGAGGCTAACCAAGGAATGAACATACTGTAGTTAAGTATTCTCAGCGTGCAGAGATGTACACCTATTTGTACACGGAATTGCACTGCTTTTCACAGTCAACAAAGGGAGGGCTGAAGTAGCATCACAAACCCTCTAGCTTTCTGCAAGGGTGATGACCGAATTCCATTTCTGTTGTCTTTCCTGCTCTACATCTCCACATACCAGTCCGGGGAATGTAACAAATGGGATGATTTGGGGAGAAGAGGCAACAAAAAAAAAGTATAGAGATATGTCTAGCAGTTCTAGTATAATAGTACGGATTCAGAAAACCCAATTGTTAGTGGAGTAAGTTGTGGGTAAGTTCAGGCAAAAATGGCCAAACGATTTATAAAAGTTGTAGTTGCACACTTCCATCAGTTTGAATCCTGGAATTGTACAGCATTGTCCCCCCTTCATCCCTCATCTTCTTCCTCTCCCTGCCTTTCTGAATAGCTTCATCATGTTCACACTTCTTTCTCTACTCCCCTTAGTTATGTCTTATTTCCCCCCTGCAGCTTTACTGTACTAGGAAAAAAGGGCATGTTGTGAACATTCTGCTTTGCTATGCCTTTCACCCAGGTCAGAAGGAAAAAAAATTAAACATTGTGCTGGGGGTAGCTGTTCACCCCCTTGCTAATGATGTACAGCCCTCTCATGTATTGTTAGCTGCCTTTATGTCACTCTCATTTTGGAATCATAGCACTTTTGTTTCAGTTTGCAGCATGTTATAGTGAGAAGAAGGAATTGCATCTGTGGGGAATTTTTTTTATCTTGATCCTCCTGGCTAGACATAGCTGTTTGGTTCTGTTTTTGTTTGCCCTGAATGTGTTTAAATATTTTGGTGGTGGTGCTGAGGTAACCTCACAGTTAGACATTGCCCGTTCGATTCTCAGTTAGAGCGTCTTCTGTGTGGCGACATGCGTGAATGGGCGTTCCTTCATTGAAGGCTGTGCGTTAGGTCCGGCAAGCCAGTACTTAAAAATCTACTGCCAATCTTAGTGGACCGCAGTTCCGCTGTGGCGATCCCTAACCGGGAAAAGCCGAAAGAAACAAACAAATGTAGATTGGCTGTCTAAGCAACATTCTTGAGTTGTGTTGTATGCCTTTCAAATGTATGGTGTACAACTGTTCACTGTCATGCCAAAAATGTCATCATATACAGTGGCAAGAAGGATGGTGATGGACACTTAAGGGTCTACTTTTCTTCAGGAGGTGAAATGGGGAGACCATGAACAAAGCATTACTTTTCTTGTATGAGAATGGGGATAACCCTAGACAATTGAGCTAGCTACTTTACTCGGAGAGGTGGGTGTGTGTTGGGGGCAGACCTTGGGAAACAAACATCATGTATTATTTTGAGAGAGCTGACCCTAATATTGAGAGATACAGCTTAGTTCTGAAGGTCACAAGGGGAGTTTATACTAGAGAATGAATGCTGTGCATTCTATGAGTTTGTTGGTTGGCACAAGGCTATTCTTTATACAGCAATCTGTGTGGTTTATTTGTAATGTATCCATATGGGGCAAGTCTCGACAAATGAACACTACATTATTTTTAGGGCTTAATGGTAGGAAGGATGGCCTTAGAGATGTAGGCAGTGGATACATTATGATCCACATGTATCTGGGCCACCTTAAGCATGTAGTTGTGCTTGCTTTACATGGAAGAGGGATAAATGCATGGTGATTGTGTAATCCAGTGTGGTTGGAAAGCTGTACTTGTACTATTTCACAACTCTAACAGACTCTTGCCCTACTATTTGTACTGCTTCACAGATGTAAGCAACTCATTTGTCTGTGCATGGATTGACCAAAGTGGTGCCAGATAACCAAAAACAAAGAAGAATGACACTGTTGAATACAGAAATGATTACATGTGATGCAAGGATGGTTAACTGCTTTTGGTCTTTAAAACAATAATTTCATCAGAATGAAATTGCTTAACCATCCTTACATTACATACAGTCTTTACTGTATTCAACAGTGTCTTTGATCCTTGTGTCTCTACTTGCCTGCCTCATCAGATAGCAAAGGCTGCTTCTACATTACCAAAGAGAAGTATCAATATATTCTTCACCAGGCAGGTAGAGCTATATTATCAGGTCCATGGCAAACTTGAATCCCTTATGGTAAGTACGATGCCCCTCCTCCAAAGCCAGCTACTCTAAGGCTCTTACCTGGGTATCCAATTATACTGAGTAAAATTAATGCTAATACAAATGGTAGTATTTGACCAATGCAGCAAGGCTTTCAGGAGTGGCCACAGTGTCACCAAATAAATATAAATACTCTCAAGGTTAAATATTCTCTAAAAGACCAGCCACAATGAAAAGTTTAAATATATTTAATAATAAAAGAACAAAAAAACTACTAAAAATAAAAGAAAATAAAACTACTAAGTATATATTTACAATAAACACCAGAGTTTCAATCACAGGAAATATTTTTGTTAAAAATAACATAGATGGAAAGATTCACAGAGATACAGAAAACAATACTTATCTAATCTCACTATATTTTCCTGACTGATCTGACCTAAAGAATTACTGTCCCCAGTTCACTTACTAGAGCAAGGCAAGATGACTTGGGTGAGCAGTCCTTCTTAGTCAGGTTTCATAAACTGCCCTGAGACTTCTGTCTTATCTACTATTAAAACATCATTTCAGTGCTGGATTACAGAATGATATCAGCTACGTCTGGTCGTCTGACTTCTGGTTCCGATACTACCCCCTTTACTAGAAATAGGACCAGAATCTAGCACATATGTATCATAAAAATACACATAGAGCTTTGCTGAGATGTGTTACAGCATCTAGAAGCTGTAAAACCATTTCAAAAACTTCCACTCTTCCAGGGTAGCAATTAATTCACCCCTAAGGATAATACAGTATTGTTCCTAGTCCTAGTTATCACAGACATGTTGTCTCTGGCTGCAGTCAGAATTGTAAGATATAATCTTTATGGCCTAAACCAGGTAATTTAATTTTGGTCTATTTTTCAAAGTTAGCTGGACTGAGATTAACCTCTTCTCTTCCAGTATCTTCTGTTACAGTATACTAATTTCAATAGTTACAGTACAGTCTGACATATTTCATTTCTGTCCAGCAGGACCTACTTTTGGTGCATTTTAACAGAGGCAGCTTTACTAATGCATTTTCAACACAAGCACCTGTACAAATCAGTTTGATATAAAATGACATATAATTCTTTACAAAATTCCAGCTAGCTATGGTGGCATATGTGACACATCCACTGCCTTACTTCTCCTGGCATAGCTACCACTACCTCACTTCATCACATCTCTCTCCCATTTTAAGAATCAAGCTAGTTTTTCCAGTGACCCTGGAGAAATGTGACTTTAGAGAAATGAGCCTGCCTGGGAATACATTAATCCATACCCTGTCTTGAGAACCCATCTGCATTCGCATTGCTGACCACACTACAGTGCTGCACTGTCATGTCATATGCTTGCAACCCTAGGTTCCACGTTAACTTGGCATTTTGCTGGCTGGCTTGATGTAGCCATAGTTCCCCCTCGCACTTCTCATTCAACCCACTGCAAATACTCAACACCAGGGCCTCCTTATCATGGTAAGGTTTCATCATGTTAACATGGTAAAATTTGTGCCCCTGCCTCCTGCTTAGCAGGTCTACCATGTAGTTAACATCACTGACCTACCTTACCACCTCAAAAGGTCCCTCCCAAGCTGCAGCTTATTGCATCTGACAGGAATGAGAACCATCACCTGGTGCCCCACAGCATACTCTCAGGCTTGAGAATTTCCTATCATACAAGACATTTTTCGGCTGTTGGGCTCCTGCCAGGTTCTCATGGGCCAAGCCCATGAGCTTCCAAGGCTTTGTCCTGAGATTTAAGACATATGCCATGATAGACTCCTTGTGGGATTGACACACACCCTCCCACTAATCACAAATCAAATCTAAAGGCCTCCTCACCCTGTGCCCATATAGCAACTCAAAGGGTGAAAAATCTGTGGATTCTTGGGGTACCTTCCTGTATACAAACAGCAGATGGGGCAAATATTTGTCCCACTCTCTCTTAAACTGGTCAGGTCTGCAAATGCCTGTAGCATGGTCTTTAGTGTAGTGTTTAACCTGTCCACAAGACCATTAGTCTGGGGGTGGTAGGGAGTAGTCTTTAGTTGCTTCACCCCACAATGCTCCCACAGACAAGCCAGCAGGTCTGACATGAAATTGGCACCTCTGTCAGTCAGTATTTCTCTCTGGGAAACCTACCATGCTGAAAATCTCTAACAAAGCATTTGCCATCTTATGTGCCTTGATGGAGGACAGAGCCACTGCCTCAGGGTATGTAGTAGAATAATCTACTACCACAAGGATATATTTCTTCCCTGTGGAACTTGGGGTATTCAGAGGCCCCAAAATATTCATAGTTACCCCCTGAAACAGCTCCTCAGTCACAGGCAAAGGCATCAGGGAGCTTTGACTTTCTCCCCTGCCTTGCCTACTTTTTGGCACTGCTGTCAGGTCCTGCAGTGCCCTGATGTCCTTCAAGGATGCATCTGCAGTCATAACATATGGGTTGTCCTGCCTCAGGCAGCCCTTCGGTCGGCCAGATTCCAAAGTCTGGGTCTGGCCTCGGCTGATGTCGCACTTTCCCCAACGTCAGAGCGTCTGGGGTATAAAAGCATCAGCCGACGCCATTTTCCTCAATCTTTCTTGCCGCGCGGTGCCCGAAGCAGAAGCTGTTCGCGAGTGTCGGTCGGTCAGATCCAGTGAATTCAGCTACCGAAGACTTCGAAAAAAGCTAAGTACCCCGTTGGGGACTCTTTCTTGCCTCAGCCGATGTCAGACAAAGTAAATAATTGTTTAACTTGTGGGAAACAAATACCTCATAAGGATTTCCATTCCTACTGCCTTCCTTGCTTAGGCCCAGACCACAACGTATCGGCCTGTTTAGCCTGTGCTTCCTTCAACCGACGAACTCTTAGACGTCGGTCGGAGTTTGCAGAGGAATTTTTTGGTGCCACTTTTGCTTATAAAATGCCGTCGGAGACTCCGACTATGCATATTGTGAAAAAACGGAAGGAGAAGGACCGACACTCGCGGCCCGGGGTTTCAGCTGAAACCAAGGCTAGGCCTACCGCGAGTGTCTCGGTTTCGGCCGAAACCGAGTCCTCGGTGATTCCTTCTTCCGAACCCATACATCCGACCACCGAGGCCCGGGAGGCCCCGGTTGAGTCGGCTACCGAACTTCCTACCGAAACCAGTGTTCAGGAAATGTCCGACACCATACCTTTGGAAATTTCTACTCCTGCATGTGGGGCAGCTAGGCCCCCTGCTTCCATGTCCATTAAGGCCTTTTCCAGGGCTAAAGCTGCCAAACTATCTAAAGCTTTGCCTACCAAAACTACCTCGCAGAGGCCTTCCTCTAGTTCACAGATCCTCAGCCTTGCAGAGGACCTTATTTCCTTAATTAGGGGTTCACAACCTCACCCAGACAGGGCCTCTCACCCTCCTCCGGATAAAAGGCCCAGGACTGACCCCTCTGACCCACACTCTTCAGATGATTCCATGGATGGGTCTGAGTTGTCAGACCACCAGGAGGGGGCTTACTCGCCTTATGAGGATTCAGATGCTGAGGAATCTATCCCTTCGGCCTCCCCTCCTGAAGAGTTTTCCTTCGGTGAGACTCTACACTCCATGAGAGAGCATTTTCAATGGCAAGGTCAGTATTTTTCTGATTCTAGAAAAAGATTAAGGACCTTTTTACATTTGCCTCAACATAGGCCCTTAGCTATACCTCCTGTTCTGAATGTAATTGATGATGTGTACAGTGATGTCAGTACAGCCCCTGATACTCTTCCTCCGGCCCCTGCCAAACCAGACAGATACTACAGGGTCCCGGATTCTCATTTCCATCTGTATAAAGCCCATTCTGCAGACCCAGAAACTATTTCTCAGGGCCCTAAAGGGGTTGCAGCCGCTACTGCCAAAAATCCTCTACCCTCTGATAGAGAGTCTAGAGCTTTAGAGAGATGGGGAAAGAAGGTATATACTTCTGCAACTCTTTCTGTCAGGGCATTAAATTGTCAATTTCATATGATACAGTACCAAGAGTATTTGTTAGATGAACTGAATAAGAAACTTTCTTCTCCTGAACCCCTAGACCATAAATCCCTTCAGGATTTGGTACACAATTCACAACAGGTTAGTAATCATTTCTTAAAATGTGGCTATGATGCACTGGAGGCTTCATTTAGATCAGCTATGACTGGGGCAGTTATTCGTAGGCATGCCTGGCTGAAGGAACAATCTTTGCCAGACCATGTTAAAGCTAAACTCCTGGATGCTCCAATGGAGAAACAAAATTTATTTGGCTCCTCTGCTCAGGAGATCTTAAAAAAGGTTGAAGAAAAGGCAAAATCTGTGCAAACAGTTAAAGATTTCCTGCAAGTACAACCACCGAGATTCAGCAGAAACTGGCCTACTAAGAATTGGTCCTTTCCAGACTCGGACAGAGCCCAGAGAGGCAGGAACAGGCACCCTAGAGGCAGAGGTCAATCGAAGGGCTCCTACAGAGGCCGTCAGTGGCAGCCTGCCAACCAGAGGAGTAGTGCAACAGCAACAACAACAACTACTACACCAGGACAGGCTCAATGACTTAACTCTGATTCCGCCTACCAGGGATCAACTGGAAGCACCCTTGGGAAAGCTGGCTTTATTCTCAAAAAACTGGCATTATATTACAAAGGATACATGGACACTGCAAATAATAGACAAAGGATACAGGTTCCACTTCCACACTTTGCCAAAGAAGCGGAATGCCAAACCTTCCACCAAATCAGAGGGCAGAGGCTTTAAGACAGATCAACAACTTACTTCAGATGAAAGCTATAGAACAGGTACCATATTCAGAACAAGGCCAAGGATTTTACTCCAGACTATTCCTTGTACCAAGAAAAGAAAATCAATGGAGGCCTATTCTTGACCTGTCCGCACTGAACACTTATCTCATTGTGCCAAAATTCAAGATGCTGACCCTACAGCAACTTCTTCCCATGTTGGGCAAGGAGTCTTGGCTGGTGACTCTAGATCTCAAGGAGGCATACCTGCACGTCCCTATTCGACCAAGTTGCAGAAGACACCTCAGATTTCTTGCAGGATCAGAGCATTATCAATTCTCAGCATTGCCCTTTGGCTTATCTACTGCGCCCAGAGTATTCACGAAATGCCTGGTATCAGTAATTGCACATTGCAGACTACAGGTAATTCAAATTTACCCATACCTGGACGACTGCCTAATACAAGCGGACAACAAGGGAAATTTGATAAAGGACTTGGCCTATGCCATACACCTGCTACAGGCCTTGGGATACACAGTCAACATCCAAAAGTCAAGACTAGTACCATCCCAAAGGATAACCTTTTTGGGTGCAGATCTGGACACAACCACCCAAATGGCATTTCTCACAGAAGAAAAACAAAAACAACTTCCAGAATACTTCATGATTCTGACAAGACAAACTCAGCTTACTGCAAGGAAAATCCTGCAGGCCGTGGGTTACATGGCATCCTGTATAATTCTGATACCGCATGCCAGGCTGCATATGAGGAAATTACAATGGTACCTAAGGAGTGTATGGTCTCAGCACAGTCACAGCTTAGAAACCTTGATACCAATCATTCCATGCCTGCAAAAGGAATTTCTGTGGTGGGCTCAGGCCTGCCAGTTCAACAAACCAAAAACAAGGCAGACCATCACCACGGACGCCTCAGACCGAGGATGGGGAGCACACATGGAGGGCAAATGTATCCAAGGCCTATGGCTTCAAGGACAGCTAAGCATGCACATAAACCAAAAGGAAATGCTGGCAGTGATGCATGCAATCGAGGCCTTCAAACCCTTCCTCCAACAAAGCCACCTGTTAATAAGGACGGACAACACCACGGTCATGTGGTACATAAACAAGCAGGGAGGCACACACTCTTACCCTCTATGCCGGATGGCTATGAATCTATGGGAACTATGCCTGAATCTCAATATCCAACTACAGTCACAATTCGTGCCAAGGAAAGAGAATACACTGGCGGACAGCTTAAGCAGAACTACCATGGATGCACACAAATGGATGCTGCACCCAGACATCTTCCAACTCATAGCAAAGACATGGGGAATGCCGGAGATAGATCTGTTCACCTCCCCACTCAACCATCAACTGAAGACATTCTGCTCAAGGGCATACCACCCACAAGCTTGGAGGGCGGACTCTCTCTCTTTTAGCTGGAAAGCCCTAAAAGTATATGCCTTCCCACCTCTCACATTGATGTACAAGGTTCTACTGAAGATCAGGCAGGAACAGCCAAAAGTGATACTGATAGCTCCGGACTGGCCAAGGCAACACTGGTATCCATTATTGAGAAGCATGTCTCAGGCAAAATCATGGCCTCTCCCCATATGGCCTCTTCTTCTGACGCAGAACAATTTCAAGAGCCTGCATCCCAACTTGAAAACATTGCAGCTAACTGCCTGGAAAATTCCTTAAAACCCAATCAAACTGTTTTATCTCAAAGGGTTAAGGACATAATCTTGGAGGCTTGCAGGCCTTCCACAAGGAAGACATACTCAGCTAAATGGAAGAGATTTCTCATTTGGAGCACATCAAAAGGCTCAGATGTCACAGTGGCAAACATAACACATATTCTAGAATACTTAGCAGAATTGTTCCACAATGGACTGTCCTATTCTTCCATTAAGATTCATGCTTCAGCAATTTCAGCAGAATACAATGTGGATCCACCTATCTTCTCGCACCCTCTCCTCAGACAATTCCTGAGAGGGATCAAAAATATTAAACCTCCAAGAAGACCCCCTCTACCTACCTGGGATCTCAACTTTGTGCTGGAGAAACTTACACTTCCTCCTTTTGAACCAGCAGCATTGGCGGATCTACAGTTTCTGTCTTGGAAAACTGCATTCCTTCTGGCAATCACTTCAGCAAGAAGAGTATCTGAGTTACAAGCATTAATGGCAGTGCAGCCATTTCTTATTTTCCATCAGGATAGAGTTTCACTAAGAACCAATCCTACTTTTATGCCAAAGGTGGTATCTAGGGTATCCTTGAACCAAGCTATTCACTTGCCTACGTTCTTCCCTAATCCACAGAATAGAGGAAAACTTTGCACACCCTGGATATACACAGACAACTATGCTACTACTTGGACAGAACAAAAACTAGCAGAAAAACTGACCAACTTTTTGTAGCATATGCTACTGGGGTGCAAGGAAAAGCAATTTCCAAACAGACAATTTCAAAATGGATAGGAAATTGCATTCGATTTTGCTACTCCTTTCATGGAAAGACAGTTCCTGAAAACATCAGGCCTCATTCCACAAGGGCCACGGCCACCACTACAGCCTTCCTACGAGGGGTGGCTACCAAGGACATTTTAGAAGCTGCTACTTGGAGCTCTGTGCATACATTTGCCAAGCATTACAATCTACCTTTATACTCCAGATCCGGAGCAGGTTTTTCTACTGCAGTTCTGAAGGGGATCTTAACTACACCATCCTTTTCTTAGTACCTCCTCCCCCAGATTGGCTATGGTATTCTACCCATATGTTATGACTGCAGATGCATCCTTGAAGGACATAGTACAGTTTTGTACCTACCATAAATGTAGATGTCCGATAGGTATGCATCTGCAGTCAGGACCCTCCTCCTACCCCTCTGTGGTATTCCTAGGGTACTTACCCTCTTTAGCTAGCTGGGGAATCTATTATGGTGTATTTGTTTGTTTATACATGTATATAATTTTGCAAATGTTTGGAACTTTTCTGCATTTATCCAAATTTAGCCTTCCTAGAGGGCACCTGGCATCTGGGGCAAGAAAAACTGAGGAAAATGGCGTCGGCTGATGCTTTTATACCCCAGACGCTCTGACGTCGGGGAAAGTGCGACATCAGCCGAGGCCAGACCCAGACTTTGGAATCCGGCTGACCGAAGGGCTGCCTGAGGCAGGACAACCCATATGTTATGACTGCAGATGCATACCTATCGGACATCTACATTTATGGTAGGTACAAAACTGTACTTTACATCCCTTGCAATCCCAGGCCAAGAAACGTTCTGCATAATATGTCTCCTGGTACACTTTATGCTCATATGACCTGCAAAAGTAATGCCATAGGCTATGGCTAGAAGTGCTAGACCATATGCTCTGGGCACTACCAACTTTTGTATTCTCTATACAGTAACCCTTTGTTCCAGTATACAGACTCCTCTTTTTCTTGAGAATCATTTGCCTCCCTAACTAACTACCTCAAGCCTGTCAGTGTTGGGTCTGAGAGCTGAGCCTGTCTCAACTCTGCCTTTGTAACCCTTCCCAGCTCCCCTTCCACAGGAAGTCTGGTGGTATCCTCTGACAGTGGTGCCTCACTGTCAGCCTGGGTACTACCACTCACCTCTGCCCTTGCAGTCGCCCTGTCTAAGGGAACATCAGTACCTACCAGCAGCTGTGGCTTACCTTCAGGCTTACTGCTACAGGGTACCTCCCTCCCTGAAATAGTCACGTCACCAACCCTGGCTTCAAGTGTGGGGTCTGTCTGGGTTTCCTCCAGACTACCAGCCCCACATACCTGTCTCCAAGCTTGATTGCGTGTAACTGCATGCATACAAGATAACAAATCATTCCCTATCAGGACATCTGCAGGGATATCCTCAAACACACCTACTTGCTTACTTCCTTTTTCACCCACCCAGTCAAGGTGAACCCTGGCCAAAGGCATTTGGAATGGGGGGGGTCCTCCTAAAGCTCTGACTGGAGTGGACTGCCCAAGCAAGTACTGCTCCTGTTTAACCACTGCAGGCTTTACAATGGCTATGTCAGAGGCTGTGTCTGTCTTAGCATTGGCCTGTTTTCCATCCACTAAGATGGGATATAATCTCCGGTGATAGTCTGGTACCCCTGTTGTCTCCAAACAAATTACCACTGGCATATTGCTATTCCCATTTGTTGGCTCCCTTGCCTTTTGTTCCCCACCTTGTTTCTGTGGACATCTGTATGCTGTATGGCCCCACTGATTACATTTAAAACATCTAACCCTTGAGCATAGCCATGTACCTGAACTAGTGGTTTCGCCAGTTACTGGTGGACTCCGTTGGGGTGGTTTAGGCTGACCACCATGGGGTCCCTTATATACATGTGCAGCAGTGGGTATCCCCTTCTTGTACAGTGATGCCCTGCTTTCTAAGCAGAGATTCCCTTTTTTCCCTAGCTCATCTACAGGGTTATACTCCTGGTCTGACAACCAGATTCCTATGTCCTCAGGCAAAGTGCTAAAGGCTTGTTCCCTCAACAAAGGGTCTGCCAGCCTATCAAAAGTGGTGACCTGACACCCACTCACCCACCTATGAAAATAAGTGCCTAACTGAGCAGTATAATCACAGACACTTTCATCTGCCTTGTGTCTGTGCTCACAAAACTTTTTTCTGTAAGCTTCAGGTGTTAACTTAAAGCTTTCCAATAAACATTGATGCTGATTGTTAAGCATAATTTAGAAACAGCAGTTACAGCTTTACCATGGAGTAAGGGGATCAGGAACTGTACTCAGAGCCCTTGGTCAGCATTATATTATTTAAATACTCTTTCAAATATATATGAATAAAACTATCAAAATGATCACCCTCTGCAAATTGTGGAAGAACTTTATGAGCTTGTATTACTTGCGTGGTTCGGTATTCTCTTCCCCATCAGCATGACCCAGACGAAGAGGCAGTATCTCCATCTCATGTTGGAGCTTGTTATAATTGTCTTCGGCCTCCAAATCTCTCTGCCGATTCCAATTCCATATCTTTTGCCTGCTGTTGATTCTGATTCCAAACGTTTGGCTTCCAGTTCAAATCTGTTTGATTCCAGACAGGTTTTTAAGTCCTCTGAAGAAAAAGTGAACTGTCGTGTGCCTGAGGGCTGCAAATCCCCATCACCAGGCTGGTTATCCTCCTTGTTGCTGGTCTGGACTACATCTGTGACTAAGGCTGAAATCATTTCTTCTTTAGTCAGGTTGGCATGCAGCAGTCCTTTGGCTTCACACACCTTAGCCTACTGGTTCTTCGTCGGCTTCACACACCTTAGCCTACTGGTTCTTCGTCGGCTTCACACACCTTAGCCTACTGGTTCTTCGTCGGCTTCACACACCTTAGCCTACTGGTTCTTCATCGGCTTCACACACCTTACCCTACTGGTTCTTCGTCGGCTTCACACACCATACCCTACTGGTTCTTCGTCGGCTTCACACACCTTACCCTATTGGTTCTTCGTCGGCTTCACACACCTTAGCCAACTGGTTCTTTGTCAGCTTGCCATAATCCACTGCTGACATCTTTGCTAGACAGCTAGATTAATACTAGGCTAGCTGTCCTTCTAGGCTATTTTTTAAGCCTAACCAGTTACCCCACAGGAGAATCAAACCTTGCACCTTGTGTCTATAAGGTAAACACCTAAACCACTATGGCAGCCTCCCTCCTTTGCCTGCCTTCCCTGACTAAAATAAACTAACAAAAAATAAATAAAATGTTGTGAAAATGGAACTCTGTTTACTTGTGGCTGCTGACAGTACACACAACTTTAATGACAACCGCTTAAGTATTCATTTTACATTTTCTGATGAATTAAATACATACGTCACCTACCATAAAACAGATATTCTTAATGTTATTTCAAGTATACATAACTTTTCTAAACTTTCTAATTATAAAGTAAACCTAGACAGATCTGTCATACTTCCCTTGTTTCTTACATGTAATGGCTTTGATATGTTTTAGAGGTTTAAGCTTAAACAGTCATATGATTATCTGGGCATTTTTCACTGCAATAGTGAACATACTGAAACATCTTGTTACTGTAAGTTCCTAACACATCTGTACTTTTTGAGGTAAGTTTTAATCTTTTTAGGAGCATCACGGGATTTTATGTGTTCTTTTTTCGTAATATGATGAAGGTTTTGCATAGATTTTATAAAGCATAGTCCACCTAGGGATCATAACCATCTTACCAGTGCCCAAGTTGTATTTATCTGTGGTAGTTTTTGCAGATGATTGCTATTATTTTTAAGTTTATTCTTTTCTGCTGTAGAATTTTGCAAGATTGATTGTTGGTGATGCTATTTTTGATTGGCTGGTTATGTTTTTTCTTTGTTTTCTTGTTTAATTTTTTTTGTATTTTATTTCTAACTTTTATTTTCAAGAGGGTTAATTTGTTTGGGTGTATTTGAGGTTTTATTGGGGTACATTTGTGCAGGCAGTTTGTTTTTCTTCTGTTAGTTGGGAGTGAACTGAGCTGAGTTATGGTAATCTGTTGCATAAGCAGAATGTTGAAGAATAATTGGCAGTATGCAGAGAGTGGCAATAAATGCTTAATCAAATGCATAGAATGATGATAAATACAAATATCTACATTCTATGCCCGATTAATGTTCTTCTAACATCTCTTTGTTAGTGTCTATGTTGGGATAAATGCATATCAAGATATGTCCTAATATACTTACTGCTAAAGGGTATGATAAAATGTGTGTTGCGTAAAATGCCTATTTCCTGTTTTTTTTTCTCATTAAGCATATTCTGTAAGTTAAAATTACTTTCATAAAAAAAAAGCTACCCATTTAAATCAAACTCTAGAAATTCAAAAAGAGCTGGGACCAAACAGGGCTGTGTCCACGATTGTGGAAAATGCAGTTCAGATACATATTAGTTGCAATGACAAAAGATATTATTATTGGCTAATTTGCATGTCTCTGAATCCTGTGATGTTACCGCTAGTGCTAGTCAGCACTTTCATGAGGCATGCAAGTGTGATGACTAATAAATTGTGTTGGCACAGGCAGCCCCCCCATTCACTCTCTCAGACACACACACACACACACACACACACACACACACACACACACACACACACACACACACACACACACACACACACCCTTTACCTCTCCTTCAGCTGACAGAATATCCCTGATAGAGCTTCTTATTTTCCTGCTGCCCCTTGTCAATCAGTAATGATTGCAGTCAGTTAATAATGCTTGACATTAGAGGTTAATATCTCTTATTGTTGAACAAGTGTGTTGTGATGCTACACCCATTGCTGTATTAAGTTTAAGTGACTTAAATTAATATTTAACAATTCTCCCTAGTGTTGTCTAGTGTTCTGTCTGGTTTTTGTCTGGAAGTCTACGGGTCAGCTGTTTAGAGGATTGGCAACTTCCCCACACATGATATCACCCCATCCCTCTCAGCTGTTCCTGATTTTGCTTTATGCTTGCCCTGTCCCTCATGACTGACAAACCATTATAATTGATCATTAATGCCAGAGATTAGAGTTTCATACTTATAATTCAGAAAATACAGTTTAATGTAAGAGCTGCTGTGTCGTGCAGAAGACTAAAGTGCTGTTAATGAGGTGTCTTCTGAGCCAAAGGTGTAGGGTTTGAAGCTTTTTACCTCATTGTTATTTTATTTTTTCTATGTGATTTATAGTAATATTTAAAGGTTATCCTTGGTGTCTAGTGTTAACCCCCACATCTTCCACCTTACATGCTGACATGAAATGTGCTGTTCTTATAACTAATTAGACTTAGGGTGTGATTTCATATCCGTAGTATCTAGTGTCCCCCACCCATACATCTTTCATACCGCAGAACTGTTATTCTGTTAACTTTTTGTGTGTTTATAAATTTACTTGGCGTCTAGTGTCTCTATCCATTTTACTGGATTTGTTAATTTTAAGGGAGTTTAAAGAGGTATGAGAACCCCCCCCCCAGCCTGGTCGCACTCATGGATACACTTGCCCATGCACAGACAACACTATCTTTCCCCAATTAACCCCCTACTTCAATCACGCAGTCAGACATATAGCCTGACATGCACGTATACACACACGCACACACACACACACACACACACACACACACACACACACACACACACACACACCCCTCTGAGACTACTCATCACTCTGCATAGTCTCACACATGCAACTGTAACCATATACACATTCCCGCACCCACAATCCCCTCCATTACTTGTCCACTAAACTCCCCAGTACTTACCTTAATGCAGACTAAGCCATTGAAAGTAATGGGTGAAAGTGAACTTTTAACTAAGTTAACTTAGGCTGACATTTCCGGGTGAGAACATGTGGCTAATTAGCATAGGCCACTCCCTCAGGAAGCCTTGTTAGCATTTATTTTAGGCCAAAGAGACAGTTAATCACAGTGATTCACCTTTTGGTAGGGCTGCCTTTGAATAAGAACTGGTTACCCTCAGTGGTAAAAGAGGGCTTAGTAGTGGTAACCTTTCTGATTCCTACTGTACATTTGAATTAGAGCAACAATGATCAGAATAAGGAGTAAAAGTGAAAACAAAACAGCCAATTAGAAATTAGTTTTACTGAAAATTAGGACCCTGTTTTAAATACCAAAAGCAGCTAAAATTTAACTAAAAACTAGTAAATCCTAAAATAATCCTAACTGTACTGCTAAAATAAAGCAAAAAGTTAAATATTACTAAAGTGATACAGAAGTAGAGTGAAAAACATCCACACAATGTCCTTAAAGACATAAATTTGGTAAAGCTCTGTTCAGCAGAAAACTCATGTGATTACCACAGTTCATTTAAAGCAATGGTGAGGAGTAATTCAAGTGTTAAAAAAAATCAAGGAAAATTTGCTAAATGGAATACCTCTGCATATTGTATTTATCCATTTCTATATGTTTTCATTTTCTTTTTTTTTTTTCATTTTTACATTTGATTGTTTCCCACTGAGTCTATAGGGCTGTGGTAGTTGCTTAAGTTGCCTGTTAAAATGGCGTTATACAGTTTTGAAGGTCACACAGAAGATGGTTCTTTTTTCCCTATGTTTTTACATTTATTTTTGTTATGTACAGTTTGGAGAATACAGCTGTAGCACCTTGCACTCTGTCATATGGCAATATTAAGTAAGTACTTTTACTTCTTTTTATTAATCTGTTAATTTGGACTTTTGGTATGTTTCTATGAACTGACACTCTTCTTTACATTTTGGGCTATATTTTTAATTGGCTTTTTTGGCTAGCCCTGTTTTTTATTAGTTGGAAGTAATTTTATTGTTGTGTGTCTTTTTATGATTGGTTGGGTGGTGTAGTAATTATGATGTTCTTCGTGTTTCACTATTGCATCATTCCATTTGGGTAATCCTGCTGGCAGGTTGCCCACAGCCAGCCTGAATTCCAAAGTCTTTGGTCCTGCGTCGGCTGCTGTCACCCCTTCCCTGACGTCAGGTCATCAGGGTTATAAAAGAAGCGGCTGATGCCATTTTCTTCAGTATTTCTTGTCGCGCGGTGCCCAAAGCAGAAGCAGTTCGCAAGTGCCGGTCGGCCAACTCCTGAGATTTTCGTATTTGAGTTTCAGATCTGAAGTATTCAATAAAGCTAAGTACCCTGTTGGGGAAACTTTTTTCTTGCTCCAGACCGATGTCAGAAAAAGTTAATAATTGTATTTCTTGTGGGAAACAAATACCTCATAAGGATTTTCATTCTTACTGTATTCCTTGCCTAGGCCCTCACCGCAACGATGTTCATCGTGTTTCACTGCTGCAGTCATTATACTTGGGTTATCCTGCCGTCAGGCGGTCCCGCAGTCGGCCAGAGTTCCAAAGTCTTGGTCCGGCATCGGTTGCTGTCGCTTCTTCCCTGACGTCAGTGTGCCAGGGGTATATAAGTTGCAGCCGACGCCATTTTCTCCAGTCTTTCTTTCCAAGCGGTGCCCAAAGCAAAAGCAGTTCGCAAGTGCCAGTCGGCCGACTCCTGAGATTTTCGAATTCGAATTTCAGAACCAAAGTCTTCAATAAAGCTAAGTACCCCGTTGGGGAAACTTTTTCTTGCCTCAGACCAATGTCAGTAAAAGTTAATAATTGCATTTCTTGTGGGAAGCAAATACCTCATAAGGCTTTTCATTCTTACTGTATTCCATGCCTAGGCCCAGACCACGAAGTCACTAGTTGTCGGTTTTGTGCTAGATTTAACAAGCGCACTATTAAACGTCGGTTTGATTTTGCACGCCATTATTTTGGCCGAAGGTTCAATTATACCATGCCGTCGGATCAACCGACGACCAGAATACACAAAAAACGCAAAGGCAAAGATAAGGACAGGAATCCGGGGTCCAAAACTGATGATGAAGCCTCTTCTAGGCCAGTCGCCAGTTCACCGGTTCTCAGTTAGGCGCTTTCGCAGCCCCTGACACCCGCTACCTCAGAGCCACAGGCCGCCTCCCATGCGGAGATTTCTAGGCCTCTGGAAACTCAACGTATTGGGCCTATGGAAATTAACCCCTCAGATGGGTCCGGAGGGAAGGCAGAAAGAATGGAAGTCCTTATGAGGTATTTGTTTACCACAAGACAAGCAATTATTAACTTTTGCAGTTTTATCTGACATCGGCTGAGGCAAGAAAAGGTTCCCCAATGGGGTACTTAGCTTTTTGATGACTTCGGTATCTGAAAACACAGGAGCTGGCCGACCGGCACTTGCGAACTGCTTCTGCTTCTGGCACCGCGCAGCAAGAAAGACTGAAGAAGATGCCGTCGGCTGATGCTTTTATACCCCAGCCGCTCTGACGTCGGGAAGGCGACATCAGCCGGACCCAGACTTTGGAATCCGGCCGACCGAAGGGCTGCCTGAGGCAGGACAACCCATATGTCAGGACTGCAGTTGCATATCTATCAGACATCTACATTTATGGTAGGTACAAAACTGTACTTTCTGAATGTGCAGAAAACAAGGAAATGCATGATTTATTGTATGCAGCAGAACAAGTTGGAAAACATACTTTGCAATGTGGTTTTGATTCTTTGGAGTCCTCCTGCAGGGCCGCAGTTACGGGTTCTGTAATTAGGAGGCATGCTTGGTTAAAGGAACAAAATCTGCCTGATCATGTTAAAGTTAAATTACTAGATGCACCTTTACAGCATGATACTTTGTTTGGTGTTAAGGCAGAAGAGGTGTTAAAGAAAATGGAGGACAAAGCTAAATCTATGCAAACTGTCAAATATTTTTTGCAGGTTCAGCCACCTAGGTTTAGTAGACACTGGCCTGCAAAAGATTGGTCCTTTCCTGTGTCAGACAGACCTCAGAGGGGCAGACCCAGACGCCCTAGGGGCAGATCCCAGGTGCAAGGTCCTTATAGGCCCAAGCAATGGGGGTGCTTCTACCTCCAAAGCTGGAGAAGATAGATCACAAACATACAGAAAACAGTCCCAATGACTTCCCCCTGCCTACACTAAGCACCTATCTTCTGGCAGCACCCTTAGGGGGCAAATTAGCACTTTTTGCAAAAAATTGGCACATCATAACCCGGGACAAGTGGGTTCTAAACATAGTATCACAAGGTTACAAGTTCCATTTCCATACTCTACCAAAGACAAACGACTGGCCAGATGTGCCAAAAAATCAATGGGCAGAGGCACAAAAACAAGTCTCATCCCTCATGGACATGGGGGCCATTCAGCAAGTACCAGAGCAAGGACAAGGATTTTACTCAAGACTGTTCTTGGTACCCAGAAAGGACAAGGCCTGGAGGCAGATACTGGACCTATCTATTTTGAACACTTTCCTGGATATTCCAAAATTCAAAATGTTGACTTTGCAGCAGCTTCTGCCCATGCTGGGCAAGAATGCTTGGCTTGTGACTTTAGACCTAAAAGAGGCATACCTGCATGTTCCAATCAGACAATCATGCAGAAGATACTGAAGATTCAAGGCTGGTTCATTGCATTACCAATTCTCCGCACTGCCCTTTGGCTTATCTACTGCACCCGGGGTCTTTACAAAGTGCCTGGCACCAGTAGTTGCATTCTGCAGACAAAGAGGAATACAAATATATCCTTACTTGGACGACTGCCTTATTCAAGCAGAGAACAAGGGCATTCTTCTACAGCATCTGACGTTTGTGAAAAGACTTCTAACACGCCTAGGGTACACATTCAACAAAAAGAAATCAAAACTAGTACCCTCACAAGAGATAACATTCCTGGGTGCAAGCTTGAATACAACTGCCCGGATGGCTTATCTCACGCCAGACAAACAAAAGCAACTGACTACCTATTTCAGAATGCTGGCAACAAAGGCCCAGTTATCTGCAAGAAAAATTCTGCAGGCTTTGGGCTTCATGGCATCCTGCTAATTCCATATGCAAGACTGCATATGAGGAAACTTCAATGGTACCTAAAAAGTGTTTGGACTCAACATTGCCACAGCCTGGACACAGTCATTACTCTCCTTCCCTGCCTGCAACAGGAGTTTTGATGGTGGGCAAAGGCTTGTCACCAGAACAAGGGACAACCAGTCACATTACCTCCAGCCAGGCAGACACTAACAACGGATGCTTCAGACTATACCTTGGGAGCCCACATGGCAGGAAGATGCATTCAGGGCACATGGTCCTCAAACCAAATACATCTACATATCAATCAGAAAGAGATGTTAGCTGTTCAAAATGCACTGACAGCCTTCAAGGACCTACTTCATCCGGGACAGCTACTGATAAAGACAGACAACACCACGGTCATGTGGTATATAAACAAGCAGGGGAGCACACATTCTTACCCCCTTTGCAGACTAGCCATGACCTTGTGGGACACAGCTTTGACTTACCAAGTACATTTGCAGGCACAATTCCTGCAAGGAAAGGACAATACTCTGGCAGACGAACTAAGGAGAAAAATCATGGATCCCCACAAGTGGAAGCTGGATCCACAAGTCTTCAGCATGATAACAAGGAAATGGGGATGTCCGGACATAGATCTATTTGCCTCCCCTCTCAATTACCAACTAAAAAGATTCTGCACAAGGACTTATCACAGACAGGCATGGAAAGTGGACGGCCTATCTTTCAGCTGGAAAAACCTATCAGTATATGCCTTTTCTCCACTGCCTCTCCTTCCCAAGGTGCTCCTAAAGGTTAGACAGGAGAAGCCAAAGATGATTCTGATTGCCCCAGACTGGCCACGCCAGTACTGGTATCCAATACTAAGAAACTTGTCTCTATACCCAGCTTGGACCTTACCTCAAATACCTTGACTACTATCCCAGCAAAACAATCAGATCATGCACAGCCAACTCAGAACACTCAACTTGGCAGCATGGCGGATAATGTAGTCATACAAAAAACACCTCTCAGTAAAGCTGTGATGGATGTCATTCTGGAAGCCAGAAGGCCCAGTACTAGAAAGTCTTATGCTGGAAAATGGAAGAGATTCTGTGCCTGGAACCAGGCACAAGGAACTGATACAGCAGTACCAAATATTCCTCAGATTTTGCAATACTTAACTGAGATGCTGGACAATGGCCTATCTTTTTCATCAGTTAAAATTCATGCCTCGGCCATTTCGGCTCATTACAATACCGAGCCACCACTTTTTTCTCACCCTTTATTAAGGCAGTACCTCAGATGAGCCAAAATTTTAAGGCCCCCAAGGAGACTACCAATACCTGCATGGGACCACAACTATGTCTTGGAAAAGCACACCCTGCCTCCTTTTGAGCCAGCCACAACTGCTGATATGAAGTTTTTATCTTGGAAAACAGCTCTGCCCTTAGCAATTACTTCTGCAAGATGAGTTTCAGAGCTACAGGTGCTCATGGCTGTGGAACCTTTCATCATCTTTCATCCAGACAGGGTCTCCCTGAGGACAAACCCAACATTTATGCCTAAAGTGGTCTCCAGTGTGGCTCTTAACCAAGCCATCCATCTGCCAACCTTTTACCCAAATCCACAGAACAAGGGGGAGAGAATTCTGCATTCTTTAGACGTACACAGACAGCTTAGATTCTACTTGGACAGAACCAAAACTTTCAGGAAGACAGAGCAATTACTAGTGGCATATGCTGCAGGATCACAAGGAAAGCCTATCTCAAAGCAGACTATTTCTAAGTGATTAGGCCACTGCATTCGTTTCTGCTACTTACAACATGGCAAGCCAGTGCCTAAGGGCATTAGGCCTCATTCCACCAGAGCTGCAGCCACCTCAGCAGCCTTTCTCAGGGGAGTACCAACCACAGATATTTTAGAGGCGGCTACTTGGAGTTCAGTGCACACCTTTGCTAAGCATTATCACCTGCCACTCTACTCTAAATCCAGGGCAGCCTTGCCACTGCAGTTCTGCAGGGCCTCATAGCCACTCCTTCTGCTGTCTAGTTCCAGCCTCCCAACCACAGCTTTGGGATTCTACCCAAATGTAATGACTGCAACAGTGAAACACGAAGAACATAGTACAGTTGTGTACACTTATCATAAATGTAGATTTTCGAGTGTATTCACTGTTGCAGTCCAGGTTACCCACCCGCTTACCCCCTTTTATTTTTGATCTTATCTTTCCTTCTCTGATTTATACTACCTATGTGGTGTATTTGCTTATAGATGAAGGTAAAGTTTATATTGGTGTATTTCTTAATATATATATATATATATATATATATATATATATATATAAAGTTTGGCTACCCTTTTTGGGGGCACCTGACATCTGGGCAAGAAAAACTGAAGAAAATGGTGTCGGCCACTTCTTTTATATCCTTGACGACCTGACGTCAGGGAAGGGGCGACATCAGCCGACGCAGGACCCAAGACTTTGGAATTCAGACCGGCTAAGGGCAACCTGCCAGCAGGATTACCCAAATGTAATGACTGCAACAGTGAATATACTCGAACATCTACATTTATGGTAAGTGTACACAACTCTACTTTTTTATTAGCATCCCTGTTGCAGTCATTGCATTAAGGAACTGTGCCACAGGCTGAGGTCTGACATCCGGCCAGACATATGGCGGAGCAGCATTCCCTATCCGCTAGGCTGACACCAGTTTCACCTTATGTTATTCCTAACACCCCCTGGTAAAAGGTGACATCCACCTGCTCCATCTTCATTTCTTACTTGAATTCTACTTGAGTTCTTACTGAATATCTAATTCATACACCACAACAGAGCATCCATTTGTCTGTCGGCTTAAGCTTCAGTCTAAAGAGCTGGCAAATAAGATACCCTACTGGCGATATCTGTTCTGTCCTTTTTGTACAGTTGGTGTAGTTTGTTAAATCTGATTTTCATAGATTTGTGTATGGCATTTGACTTTAATAGAGCTGTAGAACATGAGAGATTTAGTGAAGTTTGGTCAATGTGTCACTAAGAGATACTGTAAAGACTGCCATGGTAGATATTTGTACTGTCTTGGTTTAGACCATGACATTTCTAATTGTGAAACTGAAAACTCTTGGAGCGAGGCAGAAAGCCTATCATTTTCTGCACAGAAGTTGTCCATGTTATTCAACCCTCAGGCTAGTACGGTAGATGTTCTCCATAGACAGCATAAAGAGAATTATAAGGCAATGGAAAGGGGTCCCTCCAAGTCTGATGATTGAAGTAAGGACCCAAGGTCCCAAGGTGTCTTGGTGGAGGTACTGTACCAGTATTAAGCCCTGGTGTTGATTATGGCTAAGAACTCTGGTGAAGCACCCCGGTAGCCATAAAGTCTTCAGCTTCAGCAGATCCCGTGTGAGCTACAAGCCACTCGCAGACCCGCATTGCTATCTGTATTAAGAGTATGACTCCCAAAAGATCTAGGGAAGCTTCTTCTGAAAGGGATTCAGACTTCAGTTAGCCTGTGGATAAGGAGAGGGACATGAACTATAAACCCTAGGCATTCTCACTTTTATCCTATGACAGGTATATTGAAGACACTGTGGCTCCTGATTCACCCTCAGAAGGGATGTCCTTCGGAGATACACTTTTACTGTGAGAGAGCACTTCCAATGGCAAGAATATGAGGCCTCTACTAACTAGAAAAGGGTATAGAACTTTTGAAGTTAGCATACCCTAAGCTGGTAGGTATTCCCCCATTCCACGAGGTCCTTCTGAATGTGTTTGATGAGGCCTTCCTGGATCAAACTGTCAACCCCCATGCTCCTAAGAGACATGATCAGTCCAGTAAGGTACAGGAGCCTCATAAGCTGCCCTACAAAAACTCATTGCAAATCTAGGTATAAATTGTCACTGAAATCTGACAGAGGAGTTGGGTTAGCATCAGGAATCAACCCTCTTTCTAATCATAATCAAGGTATGTTGCATGACATGGGTATGGACCAAACATGCATTCTTCTTCTAGGGGATTTGTCATTAGTTGGGTGTAATTTTGTGGGAAGAAACTTTTTTCAGTTATTTTGGGCAGCTGGGGGTCACACTCTGAGAGGATGGGTATGATAAAATTTGACTTTTATTTTTGTTAGGTGGTGGTATATACTTTGAATTTTGATTTTCAGCATTTAGTTGTGAGCTTAAGGTGCAGGTAGGGAATTTGGAGTTTAAGGTCCCAGAGCTCAGTGTGTTAATGTTATTGGCAGTATTTGGATGTTTTTGTACTAGGTACAATTTTTGTAACTGATTGTTCAGTACAGAGAGTAGCTTCAGTGAAGAAGCTGTCTGTCATATAACATCAGAAGATACTTGTTTGATGTCAGACGTCTGTGTTCTTTTATCTTTTGAAGAGATATTTATTGATGCTTGACCCATGAGTACTTTCTGCTTTGAATCAGTTGTATATGTTTTGAAGGAAGATTTGGAACAACTCACATATATTTTCTGAAATGTCTAAAGTATTAAATTATATATTTATTTGTTTTTTGTTTTTAACATGTTCATGATTAACAGTGAGGTTGTGATGGCCATTGTTTTCTTAATGTGAGTCAGTTTTTCTAAGAATTTTTGTCATTTTCTTTTTTAATGTGAATTACTTGCTTGTTTGCATGTATATATGTATGCAGATTTTAAAGTTGTGTGACACATCGTTGTATATTTGTGTGGTGTTACTAAGGGTGAATGAGAAGAGCACAGACAGTAGCCTAAGTCATATCTCTCATTATTTATATAAAATATTCCATGGCTTACAGTTTTTGCTCCTTTAAAGATTTTTATATTTTTTTATTTCTTGCATTTCATATTGGCAAATCCCATCTTACCAAGTTTAAGTTGTTACTTTTCTTAAATGTATTGTATACACATGCAAAAATGTTGTACTCCTATTCTCATCCCTTTTGTGCTGCAGAATTACTATTTTGTAAAGCCCTTCATGGATTGTATTGTCAGTTTCATTCTTAGATTCTGCTTCTCTCTGGCAGGCATGTTGTCAGAATTGTGAACTGTACAGGCCTTTGTTTTATCTGGACTAAATTTTAGCCTGTTGCTGTTTTTTAACAAAATGTAGGTCTAGTGGTGCATCAGTGTAGATAGTAGCAAATGTCCAATAAGATTTCTCATTCTAAATATACTGGGCAACATATGGAGATGCATATGGAACTTACTGCTCTACGGTGAATGGCCGTACAGATCCATTCTTTGTTCCCTGAGAAGAATAGCATTTATACTGCTATCTAATCCATGCAAATGATGACCTTAGAATTAGCATTGCAGGCCTGCACTTCAACTCAATGTTGAACATAAAGACTGCAAAAAAGGACTTATCTTTCATCAAAACAGATGTAAGAAAATACAGCGATTGTTTTGTTTGTAATTGTTCTAGTCATTTACAAACCATCTGGTACCACGAGGTACTAAGCTTGCATTTTTTTTTTTATTTAAGAAATAAAGTAGTATATATAGTAGATGCATGCAAGCCATTTACATATCTGTTATTTTAATCAGTGAAATGCCACTTTTTGTTTTTTGCAAGCAGACATCCTCTTGTGTGTAGAAAGATCCCTTTGCTAAAGTTATTCTAGGCATCTTGTTTTCAGTGGTAAAGTTGTAGCAACATAAGTCATGCAGGGGTTTGCCTGTTAATATCCTGTTGTTTTCCTGTTTTTCCCACCATGGCTGTTGCATATCTTTTATTGACAGCCTAACTACATGGTTATTTCAGATGCTCTTTCCATTGTAACTAGTCACTTCATTTTTATGCACCATTGTTTATGCGTGTGTCTGTGTGTGTGCGTGTGTATACATATATATATATATATATATGTACATACATGTACAGAGACTTAAATATTGTGTGTGCACATTATTGTATGTATATGTGTGTGTGTGTGTGTGTGTGTGTGTGTGTATGTATGTATATATATATATATATATATATATATATATATATATATATATATATATATATATATATATATATTGTGATGCCCCGTGCCCTGGCCCAGCAATCAAGGAGCCTCAATCCTCACCAGTAACACCAGTGAGGGGTGTCTCATATAGGAGGAAAGGAAAACAAATACACACAGTAAAATGCAATTTCCCTTAAGAGCGCACAGAGATCAGTTAGTCCTGGACTGGTCGCATCCTTGCACTCCAGGTCCCCAATAACACTCCCCACTGGCACAGCTACAGGGTCCAGATCTCAGCCTAGTGGGCAAGCTAAAACCTCCAGCACCCTCTCTGTCCAACCAGTGCTTAGTGTCCCTGCCCAAGTAGCTGGCACACACACACACACACACACACACACACACACACACACACACACACACACACACACACACACACACACTTTGAGAAGAGTTTATAAAACCACACAGACACTCCTGGGGAAGGCTGGTATAGGTTGTCCAACTGTGCCCCTTTTCCCCCAGACTATACGGTAGTACCAGCTGCCACCACCCACTAATATTTATCAGCTACTCAAAGTCCCTTAAAAGGCTGTTCAATTATTACTGTACAATATTATTATCCAATTGGTAGTATAGCCCAGCTATTGAAGTGGCTTTGTACAATTTACCAAAGTCTTGCAAGTACTCTAAAGAGCTTAAATTATCTCTACAAAAACAGCCACAGTTGAAAGGGTCTAAAAATATTTAATAACAAATAGTCAAAACACAAGACAATACTTTTTACAAAACAGTGCTAGTCAAGATTTCAGAGATCACAGAGAAATACTTTAAAACAATTTGATAGTACAGTTCTGACTTTGCAGAAAAACACTTAGAAATAGCTAGAAACTAGAAAGATTAGACTAAGAGAAAACACAAGTCTAAGATAAACTTACATATAGAGCAAGACAGTGTTGATGAGTTGAACAGTCAAGACAAAAATGCTTAATTCTCTCTGATTCTCTCTCTTTTTAAAATCACATTCCTGGTTCATATTAGATCATTCCTTACACTTCCCTGGTTCCCAGGCTAAAAGAAACTACATTTACATTCTTCACCTCTGGGCAGAAACCAGAGCAATAAAGGACATTTACGCATGCAAATTCTGGCCATTAACTCTGGTCTTAAAACAATAGCAATAATTCTTTCATCTAGACCGGTCAGAGCTGTTTTTAGATCAAAGGGTCACAACATGCTTTACTTGGTCAGTAGAGTGCACTGTTGTTACATTTTTTCAGTTCCACACGTAACACTATTTTTATCATTTAAGCAACAAGCCTGTAGTTTACATTAATATTTACAGATGACAGAATTATCTCCAAAATTCTATCTGGCTAGGCTGGCAGCCTTCATCTATCTTCACCCAATCTTCACATATCTGCCCCCCCCCCCCCCGGAGAACTCAAGCGCTGCTTGAGGGAGTTAGGTCTATCTGAGTGTATCTTACCCCATTCCCTGTCTTGAGAGCCCATCTGCATTGGCATTGCTAATCCCACTGCAGTGCTGCACGGACATGTATGCTTGCAACCCCAGGCTCCATCTTAGCAACTTGGCATTTTACTCGCTGGCTCTGTTTAACCATGTTAGGGGGTTGTGATCTGTCACAACAGTGAATTTTCTTCCATACTGATAAGGCTGAAGTTTCTGCAGTGCCCACACTATGGCTAGGCATTCCTTTTCTACAGCTGCATAGCATTCCTCCCTGGGTTGGAGCCTACGACTGAGATAAACCACTGGGTGCTCTTCCCCCTCTGAAGAAATCTGGCAAAGTACAGCCCCCACCCCATGGTTTGAAGCATCCACCTGCACAACAAATTCTTTGCTGTAATCTGGACTAGTCAACACAGGGGGTCCTCCCAAAGCTTCTTTAAGCTTCTAGATTCCCTGCTCACATGCTGGGTCCACACTACCTTATCTGGCCTGTTCTTCCTTGTCGGGTCTGTGATGGGAGCAGCTATGGTACTATAACTGGGTACGAACTTTCTGTAGTATCCTGCTCTCCCTAAAAATGTCCTCACCTGCTTTTTGGTAACAGGTGCAGGCCATGCCTGAATGGCTTCCACCTTGGCAGGTTCTGGCCTTATCTTACCACTCCCCACTCTATGTCCTAGGTAGGAGACCTTTGCCATACCCACCTGACATTTTCCCGGCTTAATGGTCAACCCTGCCCTCTGTAGTCTGCCCAGCACCTCCCTGACGTGTTAAAGGTGCTCTTGCCAGGAATGGCTGTAGATGGCAATATCATCTAGGTAAGCAAGGGTAAACCCTCCTGCTAGGATATGATCTACCAGCCTCTGGAAAGTTGCTGGGGCATTCTTCATCCCAAAGGGCATCTTTGTGAACTCATACAAGCCAAAAGGAGTCACAAAGGCTGACTTCTCTCTAGCACTGGGAGTCAAGGGCACCTGCCAGTAACCCTTGGTAAGATCAATGGTGGTATGATACTTAGCCCCACCCAGCTGCTCTAGGGCCTCATCTGTCCTAGGCATGGGGTAAGCATCTGACTCTGTGTCACTATTTAATTTCCTGTAGTCCACACAGAACCTGGTGCTGCCATCCTTCTTTGGCACCAGCACCACTGGGGAGGCCCAGGGACTGTTGGACTCTTGAATCACCCCTGTACCTCCTCTCTCAGAGTCTGTTTGACTCTCTCAGGCACTCTATAAGGGGCCTGCCTAATAGGCCATTAGGGTCCTATATCCAGCTGGTGCTTCCCCAAGTGGGTACACCCTGGTTTCCCAGTGAACATATCCCCAAATTCCTGCAGCACTGCTCAGATTTCTCGAACATGGGTAGGAGATAGCTGCTGGGATATTGCTACCCCTTCCACTGAGGTGTCAGCCCGAGCCTCACTGAGGAGATCAGTCCCCAGATCTCAAACAGACCCCTCCTGCAATCCACTGCAAATGCTCAACACAAGGGCCTTCCTACCATGGTAAGGTTTCATCATGTAAACATGGTACAATTTGTGCCCCTGCCTTCTGCCTAGCAGTTGTACCATGTAGTTAACATCACTTACCTTTCTTACCACCTTGTAGGGTCCCTCCCAAGTTGCTTGCAGCTTGTTGTGTCTGACAGGAATGAGAACCATTACCTGCTGCCCCACAGCATACTCTCTAGCTTGAGCATTACTGTAGTACCCCACCTTTTTCTGTTGTTGGGCTTCTGCCAGGTTCTTCTGGGCCAAGCCCATGAGTTCTCTGAGCCTTGTCCTGAGGTTTAGGATGTATGCCACAACAGAATCCTTGTGAGACTCACACTCACCTTCTCACTCATCTCAAATTAAATCTAGAGGTCCCCTCACCCTATGCCCATACAGCAACTCAAAGGGTGAACAACCTGTGGATTCCTGGGGAACCTCTCTGTAAGCAAACAACAGCTGTGGCAAATATTTTTCCCACTCCCTCTTAAACTGATCTGCAAATGCCCATAGCATGGACTTGATTGTAGAGTTTAACCTTTCAACAAGACCATTAGTCTGGGGATGGTAGGGGGTGGTCTTCATGTGCTTCACCCCGCAGAACTTCCAGAGACAAGCCAGCAGGTCTGTCATGAAATTGGCACATTTGTAAGTCAGTATTTCTTTTGGGAAACCTACCCTGCTGAAGATCTCTAACAACACATTTGCCACCTTCTCTGCCTCAATGGAGGACAAAGCCACTGCCTCAGGGTATTGTGTAGCATAATCCAGTACCACTAGGATATACTTTTTCCCTGTGGAACTTTGGGTACTTAGAGGACCCATAATATCCATAGCTACCCTCTAAAATGGCTCCTCAGTCACATGCAAAGGCATCAAAGGAGCTCTCACCTTGTCTCCTGCCTTGCCTACCTTTTGGCACTGCTCATCGGTCTTGCAGTCCCCTTTTACTTCTCTGGAAATTCCAGGCCAATAGAAGTTCTGCATAATACACCTATATGTATGTTTTATGCCCATATGACCTGCAAAGGGAATATCATGGGCTATGGCTAGAAGCACCAGATGGTAGGCTCTAGGCACTACCAACTGCTGTACTCTCTTACCTTCTAGCACTCCCTCAGGGGTCCACTCTCTGTATAGTAACCCTTTGTCCCAGTGTACAGATTCCCCCTT
Organism: Protopterus annectens; assembly: GCF_019279795.1. NCBI lineage: Eukaryota > Metazoa > Chordata > Ceratodontiformes > Protopteridae > Protopterus > Protopterus annectens. Next base: position 366,913,332 of record NC_056725.1, on the reverse strand, counting down.
TCCTTGAGAATCAGGGGCCTCCCTAGCTACCTGCCTCAGCTTTGCACTATAGGGTCTGAGAGCTGAGCCTGTCTCGACTCTCTCCTTGTAACCCTTCCCAGCTACCCTTCCACAGGAACTCTGGCATCTTCTGACAGTGGTGCCTTAATGTCAGCCTGGGTATTACTACTCACCTCTACCTTTGCAGTCACTCTGTCCAAGGGATCATCAGTACCCGCAAGCAGCTGTGGCTCACCTTCAGTCTCACTGCTACAGGATAGCTCCCTCCCTGATGTAACCACCTGACCAGTCCCGACTGCAGGTATGCAGTCTGTCTGGGTCTCCCCCAGGCTACCAGCCTTACCTGCTTGTCTCCAAGCCTGACTGCATGTAACTGCACAAACACATGGTATTGCCTCCTCCAAATCCTTCCCTATCAGAACATCTGCAGGATGGTAGTTTGGTACCCTTGTTGTCTCAGTACAACCTACTGTTGGCATTTTGTCTTTCCCACTTACTGGCTCCCTCACATTTTGCTCCTCACCTTGCCTCCGTGGACACCTGTATGCCACATGGCCCCACTGGCTGCATTCAAAACATTTAACCCTAGCTCCTGGACGTGTACCCAGACTAGTGTCTTTCCCTGCTACTGGCAGATTCTGTTGGGGCAGTCTGTGCTGCCCACCATGGGTTCCTTTGGACCCATGAGCAGTACTGGGGGTCCCTTTCCTGTACAGGGCTGCCCTGCTTGCAAGGTATAGGTCTCCCTTCTTCCCCAACTCATCTGAAGTAGCACATTGTCTATTAGCTAACCAGATCCTCATGTCCTCGGGCAAAGTGCTAAGGGCTTGTTCCTTCACCAAAAGGTCTGCCAGCCCTTCAATGGTGGTGACCTGACATCCACTCACCCATCTATGGAAATAAGTGCTCAGTTCAGCAACATATTCACACACACTTTCATCTGCCTTGCATCTGTGCTCACAAAACTTTTTCCTATACATTTCAGGTGTTAGCTTAAACAGTTCTAACAAGTGATTTTTAACAGCAGTATAATCAAAACATGCAACATCAAACATTTTTGAGAAAACAGTTACCATGGAGTTAAGGGGGTCAGAAACCGTACACAGTGCCTTTGGCTAATACCATACTGATTGCATACCATCTCAAACATATGAATGAAACTATCAAAATTATCCCCCTCTTTAAACTGTGGAAGAAATTTACTGACCTTTTTATGCTTCTGGGGTCCAGTTACTTCCTTCCCCATTACCTCCATGATTATGGCGAAGAGTCAGCATTTTCCTCTCATGCTTCCTCTGCTGCTTTCTTGGCTTCCAGGCATAGTAGCTTCACATTCTCCTCAGCCTGTAGACTCCTCAGTCTTTCAGCTGCTTCCATTTCCAAATGCATGGCCTCCAACTAAAGTCTCTTTAGCTCCAGATGGATTTTTAAGTCCTCTGCAGAAAGGTTGAGCTGTCCATTCTCCGAGGGTATTATATCTTCCCTGCCAGTCTGAGTGTCCTCCTGGTTGTTGTTTTCTGATGCAGCTGTAACAAAGGCTGCAATCAGGTCTGCCTTAGTCAGATTTCCATACACCAGTCCCCTAGCCTGGCACATCTCCACCAGCTGGCTCCTTGTCAGCTTTCTATACGCCTCTGCTGACATGCTGCCTGCTCACCATGACTAACTAAGCTAACAAAAGAAATAAAACAATTATGATCTGAACTCTGAGTATTCACTGCGTGGCTGATTTAGAGTACAAAACACCTTCAGAGCTCACTGTACCCAAGATACAGGAATTCACTCTACCCACACCACTACAAGCCAATTAGTATTTGCCAACCAATTAATATGTGGTGTGGATATCCCACCACTGCCAAACAATATGTGACCCCCATGCCCTGGCCAAGCAATCAAGGAGCCTCAGTCCTCACCACTAACACCAGTGAGGGGCGTCTCATGTAGGAGGAAAGGATAACATATACACACAGTAAAGTGCAATTTGTCTTAAGAGCACACAGAGATCACAGTCAGTCCGGGGCTGGTTGCTCCCTTGCTCTCCAGGTCCCCAGTAAGACTCCCCACTGGCACAGCTATAGGGTCCAGATATCAGCCTAGTGGGCAAGCTAAAACCTCCAGCATCCTCTGTCCAACCAGTGCTTCATGTACCTGCTACACACACACACACACACACACACACACACACACACACACACACACACACACACACACACACACACACACAGACACACACACACTTTGAGAAGAGTTTATAGAACCACACAGACACTCCTGGGTAAGGCTGGCACAGCTTCTCCAGCTGTGCCCTTTTTTCCCAAGCTATACAGTAGTACCAGATACCACCACCCACTAATATTTATCAGCTGCTCAAAGGCCCTTAAAAGGCTGTCCAATTATTACTGTGCAATATTATTTTCCAATTAGTAGTATAGCCCAGGGCTAAAACTATTGAAGTGGCTTTGTCTAGTTTACCAAAAGTATGCAAGTACTCTAAAGAGCTTACATTATCTGTACAAAAACAGCCACAATTGAAAGGGTTAAAATATTTAATAACAAATAGTCAAAACAAGACAATACTTTTTACTATACAGTGCTAGTCAAGAGTTCAGAGATCACAGATAAATACTTAAAATAATTCAGTAGTACAGTTCTGACCTGACAGAAAAACGCTTAACCTAATCTTTCTAGTTTTTAGCTATTTCTAAGAGAAAACACAAGTTTAAGATAAAATTACATAAAGAGCAAGACAGTGCTGATGAGTTGGATAGCCAAGACAAAGAATGCTTAATGCTCTCTGAGTCTCTCTATTTTTAAAATCACTTTCCTGGTTCATATTACATCATTCCTCACACTTCCCTGGGTTCCCAGGCTAACAAAAACTGCATTTACATTCTTCAACTCTGGGCAGAAACCAGAGCAATAAAAGACATTTGTGCATGCAAATTCTTGCCATTAACTCTGGCCTTAAAACAATAGCAAGTACTCTTTCATCTAGACCAGCCGGAGCCGTGTTTAGATCAAAGGGTTACAACATGCTTTACTTGGTCAGTAGAGTGCACAGTTGTTACATTTTTTTCAGTTCCACATGTAACACTATTTTTACCATTTAAGACAACAAGCCTGTGGTTTACATTAATATTTACAGATAACAGAATTATCTCCAAAATTCTATCTAGCTAGGCTGGCAGCCTTCATCTTTCTTCACACAATCTTCACATGTGTATATATATATATATATATATATATATATATATATATATATATATATATAGGTTCATAGGGTAGGTACTAGGCTATTGACCCAGGGGCCTATATAAGCTTAGCCAAAAAAGTTCCCTTTCTTTCGCCACTCAAGAAAGTTATTTTCCTGTGCCCCTGTCTAGCAGAGCCACAATAGTGATCCCCATGGTGAATTTCCTATTACCAATCCAGTTGTCGAGCTTTTTGTTAAAGAGGGCTAATGAGGAGCTTTGCTTGACATGAATGAGTAGTTTGTTCCAGAGCATGGGAAGTCTCTGGGACAGGAATCTATCCCTCCAGCATGTTCTGTTTATTGTGGTGGCAAAGTTGAGGTCCCTGGAGCATGTGGCTCAGAGGGATTGGGGTTTCTTTAAGTGTAGCATGTCCAACAGATTTGGGTTTGACATGGCGTTGTATGTTAGGCAGAGGTTGCCTCTGAGTAGGTGGTAAGCAATGGAATAGAGCTGGGGTTTTTTGAGACTGTCTGCGTGTGTCATCTGTTTGAGGCCAGTAATCCTCTTAGTGAGGTATCTCTGTGGCCTTTCTAGTTGCTGTAGATGTCTTGTGAGGTACGTGCCAAACAGGGCGTTGTACTCTATAATGAGTCTGATGAGGGATGAGAAGAGAGGAACAATGACCTCTATTTTTCTTGAGGTGAACCCCTTTGTGATGAGGTGTGCCATGTAGAAGGATTTCCTGACTACTGTGGTGATGTGATTATCAAAGGAGAGACTACTGTCCACCTATGTCCCAACGTCTCTTATGACATGTTCGGCGTTTAGTAGGCTACCGCCTATGTGGTAGTTCATGGGTACAGTGTTTTTCCCAAAGGAGATGACAGTGCACTTAATGGCATTGAGCTTGAGGCCATGACTTTGACACCAAGCATCAGTCTCAGTGAGGCCCCTTCATAGAATGTCCACATCGTTAGGCGATTGTATTATGGCACTTAGTTTGCAGTCGTTTGCGAACTTCGTTAGCTAAAGACCTGCCATGTTGGCCTGTTCTTCTGAGAAGTAGATGCCAAACAGAAGAGGAACCAGGACTGAGCCCTGTGGTACTCCAGTTGTCACTGGTCTGAAGTTGGATTTGGAGTTGGCAACTTTCACTGTGTGGGTTCTGTCAGTGAGCCAGTTGGCAAACCATCTTGGATATAGGGATTTATGCCCAGTCTAGTGAGGGGGATGGTGCCAAAAGCCTTGGTGAGGTCAAGAGAGGCTGTGTGCACCACCTTACCCATGTCCACAGCTCTGATAACTGCTTCAAAGAAGTCAATCAGGTTTAGGAGACATAACCTACCTTTTACAAACCCAGACTGTGTGGGGTCCAGAGTTTGGAGATTACCTTTGTCCTTGTTTATAAACTTCAAGATGATACGTTCCATGGCTTTGCAGACCAAGCTCGTCAGGCTAATGGGGCGGTAGTTCCTAGGGTCCATGGTGGCGCCTCCTTTGTGGAGTGGGATAGCCGTTGCTGTGTACCATTCAGTAGGCACAAAGCCTGAAGTGAGGCTATGACTGAACATGGTACTTAGGTGGGGTGCCAGTTCATTCTGTAGTTCATGCAGAATGCAGCCTGGGATGTTTTCAGGTCCCATGGATGCTGTGTTCTTGGCTTTGGAGAGTGCGGTCTTTAATTGTGCAGCCGTGATTACAGGGGCTTTGCATTCTTCCGGTATAGTGATGGGCCCTTGGGGGGGGTAGGGGGGTGAAGTGTGCACTGAACCTATCTGCCAGGATGTTGGCAATATCAGTTGGTTTTGTATATCTATTGTCATTGTGCTGTAGCTCAGAGCAGATCTGAGTGTCGCCATTGAGATTCTTGACATATCTGTAGCATGCTTTGTGGTTGTCTTTGGAATCAGTGGCGATTTTATTTTTGTAACTAGCGTTGGAGGATTTTATGAGGAATCTCAGCTTCTTACTGAGGCTGACCAGGGAGTTCCTGCAATCAGGAGATTTTACTAATTTTTGCAACAGCTTCTTCCTTCTGTAGTAGAGTTTGTTTATGGCAGGGGTCCACCAGATTGGCTTCCTTTTTTTGGAAGTTAGCGTCTTGGTTCTGTTGGAGATGGCACGATCCATGCACTCGTGTATGTGCTTATACAGTGCATTTGTATAGGATTCAGCAGTCGTACCTCAATTTTCCATCTGTATGGGTGTCGGGAAGCTTGCCACTTCTGTCTTAAAAAGCATGAAGTTGGCTTTGGAGAAGTTTTTTACGGTGGTTTCCTTAATGGGGGGTGGGGCATGATATTGATGTCTAGGGTGATTAGCTTGTGGTCGGATCTGACCAGCGAGTAGTTGACCTCTGGCGTGTAACATTGGTTGCCCATATTGGTAATGACCAGGTCCAGGATATTGCTGCCCCTGGTGGGGGTATGGACTAGCTGATCGAGGGCGTTGGAATTTATGAATTCCAGAAAGCGTTGAACAAATGAGTTAGCACGTGAGTAGTTTTCCCAGTTGATGGTGGGGTATTTGAAATCGCCCATTATTAGGGTATTGGGCTGTACCTTAATATTACCCAGTATGTCAAGAAATGTAGAGTGGGAATCCTGGGGTATGGCGAGGGATCTGTAACAAGCTACAATGTTGATTGCAGTCTTGCCCAGTGTTATTTGCACTTGGATAATTTTGGATGCATTATGTTGAGCAACTAGCCTGGAGGGGTGGATATCCTTAATGAATATGGACACGCTTCCTCCTGTAGTGTTTCGGTCCAGGTTAGGTAGCCGAAAGGTGTGGTATGAGTTATAGCTTGGTAATGCAGGTGTGCTGTCAGGAACCTTGAACGAGGTCTCCATCACTGCACAGATATCGATGTTCTCCATTTTAAGGAGTGCCTCGAGTGAGTGCATTTTGAGGTTTAGACTTCTAGTATTGAGTAGCATTACTCTCAGATATTGCATGCATATACCTGCTACGGTGGTGAGTTTGTCATTTGAACATTGCCTAAAAAAAGGCACTATAGGGGTGGCAAGAGCCTTAGCCAGTATCCGGAATCCCAGGGGCAACAGGTGCAGGCCATCTCTGGGAAAGCATCGTGGTCTGTCGATCATATTGTCCAAGGCAGACAGACACTGGATCCCCTTAGAATGACACCAGAAGTTTAGCCAGTTGTTGAAGTCGATCATTTTGTCCTTTATTTGTGGTATCATTCTGGGTGATGGCAGGATGCTACTCAGGGCTAGGGTCATACCTGCCTGGGCTACATGATCTGAGAGCTCCTCCATGTCTCTTTTCATGTAGTCCAGGGAGGTACGTCTCAGGTCATTCACACCAGCATGGACAATGACAGAATCATATTTGTACTTGTTGTGGAATGACCTGAGTGCTTGCGTTATGTGGTGGATCCTGGCACCCGACAGGAAATTGACAGTAACTTTCTCCTTGTTTAGCCTGGTGAGTGGGACATCAGTGTGCCTGAATATAGAGTCACCTCTGACTAGTGTGTTGGGTATGTTGTTTTGCCTTATGGGCTGAGGTTGAGTGGCACACTGATTTTGTGGGCTATGTGTCATTTGAGTAGAGTTGTGGGTAGTGGTTCCTTGCGTTTCAGCTTTGGAGGTCTCTGTTGTTTGGGCAGATTTCTGTTGAGAGCCTCCTCGAATGTAGGTGTGTGTTTTGTGTTACTGTGTGTGGGTTTAGGTGGT
>NC_056725.1:366883937-366898937 GCF_019279795.1 Protopterus annectens | reverse complement strand
ACGAAGCCTGAGGTGAGGGTATGATTAAACATGACGCTTAGGTGAGGTGCCAGTTCATTTTGTAGTTCATGTAGTACACAGCCTGGGAAGTCATCTGGTCCCATGGATGCTGTATTCTTAGCTTTGGAGAGAGTGTTTTTTACCTGTGTGGCCATTATTACTGGAATTTGGCAATCTTCCTGTATTGAGATAGGCCATTTAGGGGGTGAGAGGGTGGTGAATTTGGCACTGAATTGAGCTGCCAGGATATTGGCAGTATACTTGGGATCAGTATATTTAATGCCACTCTGTTGTAGCTCAGAGCAGATCAGAGCATTGCCATTTAGAGTCTTGACATAGTTATAGAATGCCTTGTGGTTGTCTTTGGAATCTTTGGCAATTTTATTTTCGTGACTAGCTTTGGAGGATTTTATGAGGGATCTCAGCTTCTTACTGAGGCTGATAAGGGAGGTTTTTGCATCCTGGGATTTTCCTCTTTTCTGCAACAGTTTCTTTCTTTTGTTGTAAAGTTTGTTTATGGCAGGGGACCACCGGATTGGCTTCCTTTTTTTGGAGGAGAGCATCTTGGTTCTATTTGGGATGGCACGATTCATGCATGAGTGGATGTGCTCATACAGTGCCTAAGTGTAAGACTCAGCAATCGAACTTTCAGTTACCGTCTGCCTGGGTGTCATGAAGTTTGTTACTTCTGACTTGAGTAGCATGAAGTTGGCTTTGGAGAAGTTTTTTATGGAGGTTTCTTTACTGGGGGTGGGGGTGGGATGGGGATGTTAAGGGTGATTAGCTTATGGTCTGACCTGACCAACGAGGGGTTGTGACCATAGATGTGGAGCATCTGAAATGAACCATAGCTGTTTAATTAGCAACGTTGCATTTTTTGTAAAGAACCTCCCTTCTTTTTGACAGTGCACACCATAAATCACTGTACCATCCCTGTACTGGAGTGGCAGAGAGCTGACTAAGCCTTGTATCTTGCAACATAGACATTACTCCCTGTATTATGTGCTTGGTCAGTGAGCTAACACACCAGACTTTTAAAGCTGCCAACCCTCACTTAGTACAACTCCTTTTAGAGTATGTTATATGTATTGCATTCCACAGAAAATGTGGCCATGTGGAATAAATAACAAAGGTGGAATACAGTGATGTCATACTGCTAGCAGGGTGCTTTCTTGGTTATCTCCATGTGCATTGTGTGGTGTGAGCCTCGTGTGCATTTAATTGCATTGTCATTTTATTTATTTATGTTTACAGGGGTTGAACACTGATCACCAATGACCTGTTTCAGTCTAGTCTGGATTGCAAAAACAAATTTCTGTTTTATTTATTTAGATTCATTGTTTGTCTTGGTGTCAGTCTGCCTTATCAGGCATAGAATTCTATCAAATTGGGATACTGTATGCTATCAATAACCAGTGCTACAATAAAATGTAATGTAAATAAAATTAAACTTGGTGTTTTTCACATAACTATCATTTCTGTAGTACATAGTTTTCAGCATCCACCCCAGACACTAGCCAATTTTGGATTACTGAATTTTATCTTTTGCATTCCACCAGACTAGTCTGACACATGAAAGTTCGTTTCTGTCTTGTTTTCTAAACATTGTTACTGAATCTCTGATGCAGTGGCACTTTTTTTGACCAATTTGAGGTATTTTCATACGTGGTTATGTAGCTCCCCACAGCTTTAAAGTCAATACCAACAATTACCACAGCTGTGGGAGAAGTTGTTGCAACTGCATGGTGGTTGATGTGAATGCATATAAAACCAACCCAGACACAGCCAACAACTGACATATGTGCAACAGCTGATGGAAAAGTGTGAGCTGTGAGGAAGTGAGTGAGACAGATGCATAAAATATTTGAGGTAGTTGGTCAGAGCGTCAAATGAGTCATTATTAATAGTGGTGAAGAAACTTCAGTGCTACTTGGTGTTTCACAAACTGTTCTTATTGGATAAGATATTACAGTTAACTTTAAACCTTGAACAAGTCTTTTTTTATACCTGATATTTTCCTTTTTATGGGAAAGTTCGGGGTAACATTTTTAGTACTGTATGACATTTTGGTATGGTCATCTTCTGGAAGTATTTTTGTCTAGATGCTCTTGCCTGTTGAGCCCTTTGACCATCAAACCTGACCTGTCATTCATGCCCATTGGACCACCCCTTCGTCCTGCATATTCCCCTAGTAAGGGTAAGAGTCAGCTGGGGGAAGCCATCATACAGGCAACCTTGTTGGTGGTTTGCGCACTCATCTGTATCACAGCAATGTATTTATTAGTTCTAAACCCTCCCCTGGTGGGGTGTGTGTGTGAATAATCTGCATCACTTTTGGGATCATTCAGTATGTCATAAGCTCAAGTGACTGCCTTTTAATTTTGTCAAGCCACGATTTGTAGGGTTTTGATGCATCACAAAAGAATTATCGAGACCAGATTCAGCAGGCCCGGTTCATCAAATCCTAACACTGGGAGAATAGAATTTGCCCCCTCAGGACCCAATGTAGTTTGTGGAAGGGAGTGTCACTGAATCCGGTTTGATAAATGGGTTTTGATGTATTTCAGCCTGATGAAATGTAGCTTGAAAAAAAATATATATATATAAATCTGTATAGTATATATATTTATGTAAATTATATGTATTACGTAATGATGCATTGTGAAAATCTCCAAATGCTAGAATATTCTAGTAAGCCTTGACATCTTTTATAAACTGTAGAAATATGTGCCTTCAACTTGCAGAAATCCTTGTTGTTTAAATTGATCCGGATGTCAGACTAAAAAAAAAAAATGTCAGGGTAGTCCTGATAATGTCTCTGATAGTTTCTGATTTAGAAATCACCGACTCAGCATGAATAGATATAGGAAAACATGTAGGGAAAAATATATAGGCCTAGTACTTGCCTATGAACTTAAAACTAGCGATGTGGCAACAGGTGAAGTTGTTGGCTGCAACAGTGATCTCATTCCTGCAAGTAACTGACATCTGTAAAACAGCATGACATGACGTTGTCACTGATGGTATGAGGACACACAGATATCCCATCTAACTGTTGCCAAGTGATTTTAATGACCTTCTGAGGTTTGCCCCAGGCACATTAGAATCATTTACGAAAAGCAAGAGGGTAAACATACCCAAGTACGTCTTATTTTAGTGAAATAAGTGATTATAACATTATTCCTTTGATTTTTAATGTATTAATAGTTATAAGCTACATTTGACTATTACAGTGAAACATTATTCATTTTCTTACAGTTGGGGCTTGGCAGTTATACATGTCGTTGCTTATTGTCTATTAAGCAGGTATCCGTATCAACATTATACTTAAAAAATTATATGAATACGTTTTTAAGATAATATTATTTTGCAATTGCTGTTGTGTTTCAGAAACTGTAGTGGTTGTGGCCACTTACAGCAAAGACAAAACTGCCTCGTTTTTGTTAACATTCTCTGTTGTTGTTTTATGTTCCTTGTGCAAGAGACCGGGTAGTGTAACAAGCTGAGTGATATAGGCAGGATTTCCAGCAGTATAATTGTACTGGTATAAATTCATGTGACAGTGATTGCTTATATACCTTCAGAAATTGCTGAACCTTCATATAAAACAGAGGATTCTGATTGGATCACTAATCATAACTGGCTTTTGTGTTCGAGACATGGATGGCATTTAATTCGCCTAGAGAGCAAAGGTAGAAAGGTGAATCTTGGTATCCATGTCGAGAACACATGAAAAATGGTTATGATTGGAGACCCAATCATGATTGTCTGTGGTGCATGGAGCTTTATCTGCTCTGTGTACTATTAGTTGCAGACTAAAACAATGAGTAAAAAAGTCACACAGGATAACCAATTGGTTAAAAAACCCAAAAAGAAAAATCTAGCAAAGCTATACATTCCACTGTGTGATACCTTAAACCTCTTGTATCAGAGGCAACATGGGATGTATGTAGTTACAGGGAAAAAAAAAATCCTAAATGTTTTGCCGGCTTTTAAAGTCATAAAGCACTTAGTGAGCACTGTCAGAAAGAAAGCGTAAAAGATTATGTTGTGTTACATCAGGGACACATTATTAGCACAGACAGCAGGCAGAAACAAATGTGAAACAAATCTGTTTTTGTTCTTCTGTTGTCCTTTGCTGGCCAGTACTGTCAGATTTAACTGCCTAGTGTGGTACCTGATCTAAACAACTGAAGGAGGGGGTGCTTAACATTTGTTAAGATGGAGTCTCGCACTATAGAAGTGCTTAACTGACTTTTTTTCCGGATATTGGTGCATAACCACCACACTCCATACACTACAACATTGTTAGTTGTTTTGGTTCTTTGTTAAGTGAAGTGGCTCCTTAATCTTTTTTGTCAAAATCCCTTTATTCTCCAAAGAACTACATAAACCATTGCCAACTCAGTAAGTAAAAAAGGTTTGCTGTTACTTTTATAGTGTGGACACCATTAACTAGGCACCAGTAGCATTACAAGCAATAAGTAGGCAGCATTATAAAAAAAAAGGCATCTGAACAGAAGTAGTTGGACTGTATTAATAAAAAGATCTGCTTTAGACTTTTTATTTTCAGTAAATTTTTGTAACTCACAATCAAAAGCGCGTGTTTGCTGATGGGCAGTCCAAGCACTTATCACAGTCCTATGTGATCCTTAATGGAGTAAGGGGATATGCAGCTGTGTGTATGAATGCTTCCAGGTGTGCATTTGGTAGGCAAATGTGGTTTACAGATGTCAAACTGTATATATAAAGTATAACAATCCACAACCCAGCAGCCATGGACAAATCACTAATGATGAGTTTCTCAGAATTGCATAGCTGAGCAACTGTGTCACCTCACAATCAACAAGGGGTAAAGTTCTAAAAGAAATGAAGCTGTATCCCCTGTTGTGAAGTTAGGTGCACACAAGTACGCTTTGTCAAATGTGCTTGTCCCATCCACCACATATTGATAGAATAGCTAATACCACTGGAGCAACTGGTATTGTAGACCCTTACATTAACATGCATACTATTGATCTGTCCTTCTTGGGTAAGGGAAATGAAATGCATATTTTTATGATTTGTTGTGGTCTGGAGCTTTAGAGAAGTGCATTCAACAGTCAATTGTAATAGTCTGCTACCAAAAACATATAGCCAGTAGTCACTAAAAGGTATTACCATTTGTGTCTTTAGGTTTTTATCTGTGTCTTTTTATTTATATTTGTTAAACAGGGTGGAACGCTGATAAAAGTGGACCATTTTTAGGTTTTGTCTGGGAGTATAAAATGTAAAACAAACACTTGGTATAGCAACATGCAACTAAGGTACAGTTTTAAGTAAAAAGACATATTACGGGTTACTGATCTGAGTGTAACACAACTGTGGTTCTTTCTCTCTGTCTTTTTTAATGATTGTTATACTGCTCAACCTCTAAGAGCAAGAAATCTGGACAAAGCTCATAAACCCATGTGACCTGTTGTCATCTTGTCAGGAAAGGCCACCCGTCCCACTTGCCGCCAGGAAGCCAGCTGGAATGCTGAGCTGAATGAGCAAGGCTGAAGAAGACTCGTATAGCTGATGGGGGGGGTTCTGTACAGTCCCTTAATTCCTAGTAATCACAGGAGTAACACATGCACCAACATGTAAGAGAAATAAGAAGTCACACATTTTGGACCACTTAACAGAGACTCATTCCTGCTTCCTGCAAGGGAGATTGTTTTGCCCTCGAGGTGATGTAAATTCAAGGTTGGGCCATATTGAACCATGCTAAACCCACTGCAGTCCCTGAGCACTAGTGATTCTCATATAAACTGAACACACTTCCAAGTATCACCTAGCATACGAGAAATCTTGGATGTGCTTGGAGATTTCAGTGCCATTAAGCAACCACCCCCTTCCATCCCCTATCTGGGTAGAGGGTGGTGTATTAAGAATCTCCTTTCTATCGATTCCACTGGCTTGGTCAGAAACTGGATAAAGGAAGGTTGACACACTGGATATCGAGGAAAGGTGAGGTGCTTGTGTAGTTTAGGAAGGTTATGCCTGTTGAGCCATGTGTGTGATGCATGCTAAGTCCTGTTGGCTTACAAAGGCTGAATTCTCCAAGTAGATGTAGTAGTTACAGTAAGTATGCACATAATTGCTGTTTTCTTTTCTGAAAGCATTTTGTGTTTTAGGGATGAACAGCTGTGAAAGAAGCGAGGGAATCAGACGGTGGCGGCTGGTGATTTCAAATCAAAGGGTGGCTGCAGGAGACAGCTGAATGGGTGGGGTCACTGGGAAGGGGTGTGGCCACCAAGAAAGGGGTGGAGCTATGCTCAAAACCACAAAAACTAACTAAATCCACTGCCCTGGGTGCCAAGCCGTCATTATGAGAGTCCAATCAAGACAAAATGAAGTGTAGAAGAATAAAAATATTTCAATGCATTTGCTGCATGACAGCTTATGTAATATCTAGATGGAAACAAAAAGGTTGTGAGGCATGAAAAAATAAATTACTTTTTAAATGCATTAATGGAATGCCAGTCAAAATCAAGTATAAGAAAAAACAAGCAACACTCAACTCAAACCACTTCTTGCACTGCAGTTCTAATTATAATTTATATTCAGCTTTATTAAAGTACCAAGTAACATGCTGAAAGTAGAAATCTCTGATGCCCCCACTTGTAAAATTGTTTCTTATCCAAAAAGACCTGCTGCCTGACAACTATCTATTTGTTTCATGGGGAAAACATGATCAAAGTAAAAAATGAAAAGCAAACAAGAAATAAGCTCAAGATACATTGCTTAAAAGGATTACTGTACAGGTTATGGACCATACGATTGGCATTCTGTTTAGTTTACGGGTAAAGCCTGCAGAGATGACTGGAAGTCTCCAAGTGTAATGAGCTTCTTAAAATAATGTAATCCTGTCCTTTATTACAAATACTGTCATATGCATTTCAATACCCAAGGCTTATACATTATCTAGTTAAGTATTCTCTACATGGCAACAACAGAAAGGCTTTCAATGTTGGCAATTCTTTAACAGTATGCTTATTAAAGCTTACTTGCATCTTACGATCTCAGCCAAGCTTACCTGATGGTCATTAAAGTATTGCTACTTAAACACAGAGCAACAGGCACTTTGAGTAATAAGCATAAATCAACAGTACAAAAAATATGACAGAAACCGGACCATTCTGCAAAAATCAAGGACAGATGAAAAGCCACTCTAGTACTTGTGTCTACCTTGGATGGGGGTGGGGTACTCTGCACATTTACACTTCATAACTACTCCTTGCCTTGCTTCAACACATCCAGAGTCACTACATGGGGGAGTGGGGTGCAACAAGTATGTCACAATTTGAATTGTCTCTAGCTGACTGTGATGGCCCTGACACATTTGTCATACCTCTCAACCTCAGAGCAAGAAATCTGGACAAAGCCATACAAAGAAGTGGGACAAAGGCCCAAAAATAAGGACAATATTTAAATATTGCTCTTTTAAACTTAGAAATATAATAGAATAGGTCTTGCATTAGTATGAATTTTCTGAATGGTATGAAATCTGAAACTCAAATGTCTGTCATTATTTTCTAACTTCAGTCTTTAATGATTTGTCACTAATTTGTCAAAAAAACACAATTTTATGAAAAATGGACCAAAAATGTGATGCAAAAATATAAAATAGCCCCACAATACAGCTGGGGACCTGTCAAAGAAGGGACGCTTTTTTAATAATAGTACTGCTAACATGAGCAGCTGACAAAATAAAAGAATCTACATGCATTTCTGAAATAAAAGTAATCTATAACTCTGATTATTACAGTTATTTCTTAATTGTAAACCCTCCATGTTTTCTTCCAAAATTGCTATTTTGCGGAGGGATTATTAGGGGGAAGAGCAACATTTTGAGCCAAAATCAGGGACAGTTGAGAGGTTTGGCTATGCCTAATTCTGTAAAGCAATTTATTTGCATGTACCTCTGAACCTGTTAATGCAATAAATCTGGACAAGGCCAGATATATTGGGGGAACATATAAACAGTACTAAAAATTGCTCTTTTATAAACTGGGACAGTTGATAGAACAACAGGTCTTACTTTAGCATGCATTTTTCTGAAGGTTATGAAGTCTGAAACTCAGTGTGTCATTATTTAGTGACTTAATTCCTAAATGATTTGCCAGAAAACCACAGATTTTATGAGGCACAAACCAAGAATAAGAAGCAAAAATCTATTCATTCTTTGAAAATCTGGACAGTTGGGAGGTATAGTTCAGCTGGGGCTGTCTTTAAGTTTGCCGCCCTTCCCCCTCACAAAATCATGGTCAAATGGAGCCTCCCCCTGCAGCCATTCCAATGATCCATTACTTGGCTATTTCACTCCATTTACCATAAACACTAATGTGCATACTGATTTACTTCTTTGATGATTTGGACTTCATTTGAAAGTTTTATTTTGCATTTTACAGCACAAACACTAAGACATCTGCTAAACAAACTTAAAACTTCTCTGCCCTTGAAACTCACATTCATTGAAACAGCATTGAAACCCACATTCAAAGAAAATACATTTTACCAGTGGCAGATAAAGATTAATTCCGGGCTGTTTTCAAATCATAGGCCCCTTGCATATAAA
Source organism: Protopterus annectens (assembly GCF_019279795.1). Taxonomy (NCBI): domain Eukaryota; kingdom Metazoa; phylum Chordata; order Ceratodontiformes; family Protopteridae; genus Protopterus; species Protopterus annectens. The sequence goes on along the minus strand of NC_056725.1, from coordinate 366,890,335 downwards.
ACATACATGTGCTCTTTGATACACCTTCCTATTGTTTTGAACATTTTTCCAGTAAACTATGAAACAAAACGCATGCACCAATAATGACAAAACTGCCCAATTCAGAACATCTTTCCAGTAAACAATGAAACAAAATGCATGCACCCATAATGACAAAACTGCCCAGTTCAGAACATTTCCATCATAAAAGTCTACTCAAACTTCTACAGTCCACCATTATCAGTAAATATGCACAATTCTACAGTCCACCATTATCAGTAAATATGCACAATTCTACAGTCCACCATTATCAGTAAATACGCACAATTCTACAGTCCACCATTATCAGTAAATATGCACAATCTCTGAAGAAGTAAAAAAGTCATCTAAATAATTCCACATTAAATAAAACTGTAACTAATGAAGAGGTTGCTGCTAGCAAACACCTTTATATTTCATGGTTTCATTGAAAAATAAAGTGTCTGATGCCCCTGAGGAATAAATTGCCAATATTACATTAAAAATGATAAGCTAGTAATATTGCAATAGGAAATGGATGGCAAACTGATAACAGGCTCATAGTTAGTATCTTAACTTTTTCAGTACGGCAGCATTCACCCCTTGTGGGAGTAGAACCAACAACCTTCTGCATCAAAAGCAAGTACACAACCTGTTGTGCTATTAACAATGCAAGCTGATTTAGCATAAGGAGCACTAAACGTCTCTTCCCCTGCAGCTCTCAGCTCCTTGTAAAATCTACTCAATACTCAACTGCATCTCAACTCCGCAGCACAAGAAATCTGGAAAAAGCCAAATTTATTGGGGGGGGGGGTCAAAAGTCCAAAAACCAGGGACACATTAAACATTGCTTGTATAATCTTGGAAAGTTGCTAGAATAAAATGCTGTGTTACCACCATAAATGTTACTGCCAAGGTCCCTGTGCAAAAGAGTCAGAGCAACATACCACTATGCCAAACCAGCTGCTTTGTGAAAGAAAAATGCTGTTACCACCATACATTTTACTGCCAATGTCCCTGTGCAAAACAGTCAGAGCAACATACCACTATGCCAAATCACCTGCTTTGTGAAAGAAAAATGATGTGTTACCACCATACATTTTACTGCCAAGGTCCCTGTGCAAAACAGTCAAAGCAACATACCACTACACCAAATCAGCTGCTTTGTGAAAGAGCTGAAGACTGAAACTTAAATGGCTAACATTTAATGATTCAGTTCTCACCATAGCTGTCAACCTCTTAGCACAAAACACCTGGACAAACCCAGTAGTGAGGGAATACAGCCCTCAAACATATTCAGTGAATTCAATTCTTGCCATAGCTGTCAACCTTAGCACAAAAAACCTGGACAAAGCCAATAATGGGGTAATACAGTTCCAAAAATAAGGACAAACTTCAAATATTCATCTTATAAACTTAGAAAATTGATAGAATAAAAGGTTGTGTTAGAATAAAAGGTTGTGTTACTATGTATTTTCTGAAGAATATGAAGTATGATATTCAAATGCCTGTCAATTGTACTTCTGACGGAACAAAAACAATTTTCAGCAGAGGCCCAGGGAGAAATACTGCAGACACATGTCTTTGTAAAATGGCAGGACACCAGAGCAAATCCACACAAACACAGGGATGAGATGCAGACTACACACAGAAGGCACCCCAGCTAAGAATCAAACCAGAAAACCTATAGCTGTGAGGCAACAGTGCTACCACTGCACCATCAAATATGTAAGGAATTAAACATTCAGAAACCTGAAGTCTGAAATTCAAATGCCTGTCAAGTTTATTTAACATTTGTTAATCAGGACAGTCTGACTTGGAACAAAAAAACAATTTTCAGCAGAGGCCCAGGAAGGAATAATGCAGACATGTCTTTGTAACATGGGAGGACACAAAAGCAAACCCACACAAACACAGGGAGAAGATTCAGACCTCGCACAGAAGGCACCCCAGCCAAGAATCAAACCTGAGAACCTGCAGCTGTGAGGCAACAATGCTACCACTGCACCATCAAATATCAAGCATTGCAATATTTAGAAGCCACAGAAATAAGGAACAGATCAAATCAAATATGAGGCAAAAATCTGCAATTTTTTTTACAAATGGTGGTGGGTAGGGAATTCAGGTCCTTAACACCTGCATACAAGGTACAGGGTTCAAGCCGGTGAGTATTCCCTACCACACCACCATGAGTTTGTTCTAGCCACCAGTATATAGCAACTGGGGCATTTACACACACACACACACACACACACACACACACACACACACACACACACACACACACACACACACACACCATCCCTTCAGACTCCATAGCTCTGCTGCCCGCGCATTACATCCACCACGCGAGATCTGAGACTCCAGACTTGCCTGCCGATGTTGCAGTCCGGGTCCGATCTGTTTCCAGCGACAGTCTATGCAGTTAAACCTGCATAGACTTCTGGGATCTCTGCTGTTACATGTTTCCCAGTCCGGACTGCTGCTGAGACCGTCTGCTCATACTCCAGACTGTCTCAGCAGCAGTCCGGACTAGTGTGTGAAAGTCGTTTTTTTTAAATTTTTTTATCCGCGAATTTTAAATTGTTTTATTTCTTTACTTTTTATTTCTTTGCTTTTCTTTACAGCTGGGGGGGGGGGGGGGGGGGGGCTGCAGTCCGGTAGTCCAATAGCACGGGCCGCCCCTGGAATCAGAAAGCAGAAAATAATAGCGAGAGGAAGCACTTTGGTGACCACTTCAGTAAATCAGACCACAGACCAACATATGAGAAAATAAGTCATAGTAAATAATAAAAAAAAGTAGAAAGGAAATGTGACTATATCTACAAATGAAAAACACAGTATGAGAGAAGAGAGAGAAGGGAGGATGTTAGTCTGTTTGATTACTGTCAGTCACAGGAGTAATCCATGATTTGGGAACCTCCAGATGTGCACTTTGTTTTCTAACTTGCTTACAGGGAATTGTTACAAGGGAAGGGAGCCTCGTGCCTCTTAATGAAAGAGGAAAGTATCAGCAACTCTTTGCCTCAAGCTGTGGCCAGTCCTGTAAACAAACTGTCTTACTGCTAACACTGACTCTGATTCAGGCATCATTTATTGAAGTGCATTGATATTTTGTATGAGAACGTACTGTTTTTCCCCATTGTTCTTACATAGAGAGCTCATTGCTTAAATCTGCCTGCCATTGAAAAAAAAAAAAAAAACTGTGTGGGAGTTGCTGTTGCTTTTATGAATCACTAAATCACTCGAGCTAGATAGATGAATCACTGCAGATGGTATGCCTCTGCAAGGTAAGGCTGTGATTTTTCTGCAGGCATTTAAGTTAATCCTGCTTCAGTTATGTACTGTAACACTGTGAAGATTTACGGCCGATGATTCAGAACTGAGTGGTAGAATTGATTGGAGACAAGGGTTCTTTGATGATGCCATGGTTTGAGAGCTTTTTGGCAGTTGACTAGTAATATTTTGTTGGGCAGTTGTGAATGCTTAGCCCATTTTACATGTTGAAACATACAGTAAGCAAGGTAAGACAGACACAGAACTGCATTTTTCTGCAACCCGACCGGTTATATTCTATTGTGCGGCCATCCCCTACAACTAAAGCTTCTGCTCATATAAGTCCAGTATTCTTGGAGTGACTCCTAATGGATTTTTGGATCTTAAAACTTTTGTACTGCATCTGCTGAAGAAGTTCAGCTAAATTCAAGGTCTGTACGTACTCGGGCACAGTTATGTTTGGTGTGGGATTTAGAACATTAATGTTTGTTTTCTATGCATATTTCATTTGTAAAAGCATACTTATCATTTTTATTGTCTGTAACATGGTGGATTGTGTTGATAAAACAAAAGCTGAGGTTTGTTGGTGAAGGTCGCACAACAGGCATGCAATAAGAAGACTTGTGACAATTAATGCATAGTGTTTGCAGGCCATTTTCCAGCAGATCACGGATTGTTATTTCCATTGGTAGGATGCATTGTTGTTTGAGCTGGCTTTTTGGGGGGGGGGACTAGAGAGACTTAGAAAATTTGAAAGCATTAATATACTGAACTTGGCCGTGAGGCTGAGAAATTTAAAATGCACTTGGTACAGGTCAGAGCCATGTGCATCAGTATATGATGTCAGCAAACGAATTCTAAGTATTAAGTATATGTGGTTGCACTGTACCTTAATTTAGCATCCGTAAAGAAACTGTAGTGCTATTCGTGCCTGTATTTTGGTTTAAGAGTGAGACACTTCAGGAGAGAAGTACTAAAGGAAGCATAAAGGGATGAAATGAACTTTACAGAATTCTGCTCATCATAGAGTAAGATATCATCCTTCCATGCCCCCGCTCTTTCACATGGGTAGCATTCGGTCCAGTGTTATAGGTTTCTGGAGACATTTAGAAAGGCACTAGAAAGCCTTTGTCTGGATGGCAAGGAAAGAGCGTCTAGTAATTGGGGATTTCCAGTCTGCCAGATGTGAATTTTGATATTCAAGAGCAGGAATGACCCTTATGAATCAGAACCATGAACTGCTGGCCCTCGGGTTACGAATGAGAATAGCATCCTGCATGTCTCAATCGTTTAGATACTGCTGGACTTTAATGTTAAGGCAAAAATCAGTCAAGCTGTACTTTTCCATGGTGTAGGGGTGAGGTGAAGCCAATAAGTAACTCAGCAGGTAGTACACCTGTCTTTGATGCTGTAGTAGTACACCTGTCTTTGATGCTGTAGTAGTACACCTGCCTTTGATGCTGTAGTAGTACACCTGTCTTTGATGCTGTAGTAGTACACCTGCCTTTGATGCTGTAGTAGTACACGTGCCTTTGATGCTGTAGTAGTACACCTGCCTTTGATGCTGTAGTAGTAGTGCACCTGCCTTTGATGCTGTAGTAGTATACCTGCCTTTGATGCTGTAGTAATACACCTGCCTTTGATGCTGTAGTAGTATACCTGCCTTTGATGCTGTAGTAGTACACCTGCCTTTGATGCTGTAGTAGTAGTACACCTGCCTTTGATGCTGTAGTAGTATATCTGCCTTTGATGCTGTAGTAATACACCTGCCTTTGATGCTGTAAGAGCAGAAGACTGGGGGATCTTTTCCCACTCCGTGATTATTTTTAAATTGCTGACACTGCAGTGCATCAGTAGTGGACGTTGCAGTCCTGAGTGTTCTGTCCCTCAGGTGAGATGTTAAACCCAGATACCCTCATCTGCTTGAGCTGGTGGTACTGCAGGTGGATGTAAAAGATTTCACAAACTTTTTTTTTTTGTATTAAAGTATTGACAAAGAGGCTAAAGATATTTTATGAGTGTCAGTGTGTGTGGTGTGTTTGTGCTTTCTGGTGGGGAGAGGACAGTGTCCTCAGCTTAAGAAAACTGGATAAATGCAGACATAGAATAGGGGACTACTGTGGTGATCAAGGAACATCCCAAGATAGCAAGACAAATAATGTGGCATTCGAAAAATGTGGGGAAAGAACAGGAAGAGAAAGACAAGCTAATGTGTTAAATACAAAGCATGCAGAGGAGAGGTCATAGGAGGAGCAAAAGGAGAGACAGAAAAGCAAGACCATTGAAACATCTAAAGGAACATACAATTTCAGCCAAAAAAGTGAGAACAAGATAGAAACCAAGTACCCTTAAGGATGGTGACATTTTGGGGTAAGTGATAAAAAGGTAGTGGCTTGCATTTCAGAGTAGAAGTGAACTTGCTTGTAGCCTTGCATAGCAGCTACTTTTTCACTGATAGATGAGAGAAAGGCCCTGTACATTAGTTATTGGAAATTTACAAGGCTGTCAACATTGTGCTATACTGAAGACTGCTTTAAACATAGAGAGCCACTCAGGAACAGGCTATAGTTATCATATTTGGTAAGAAACTGGTTATGTCAGCAAGGCATCAGATAATGGTTATGGTTACTCGTACTCGTATTAATGGAGAGCACCTAGCAAATAGCTACAGCAGTCTGTAGTGGAAATATTGCCAGTCATGAGAGTTTTTATGTTTGTCTTTGTGAATGGTTCAAAATGAATATCTACTTTTTTTTAGAGGATTCCATATTCTGTAGCAGGGTAAACATTAACAAAGAGACCCAAGGAAAGCAAAACATAAGTTAAAGAATTGCATTCTAACTACAGTAGTGAGCAGTATGCCATCGTGTCCACTTGTTGACCTACAGTGTCCCATCATGTCCAGTCATTGACTTAGTGTTTGCTGAAATATATGCTCATGCACCTATGGTATGCTAAAATATATGTTCATGCACCTACAGTGTGCTAGAATGTACACTCGTATACCAGCAGTGTGCTGTCACATACATTCATTCACTTGCATTGTGCTGCACTCATGCACCTACAAGTGTACCATCATGTCCACTCGACCTACAGTGTGCTAGAATGTACACTTCTGCAGTTAC
>NC_056725.1:366873937-366878937 GCF_019279795.1 Protopterus annectens | reverse complement strand
TGTGTTTTCTCTCTTTCTTTAATTTTTTTTAATTCATATTAATTCATCATATACCTGTGCTAGTACAGCATCCACAACAGGGTCTGGAGCTGGCAGGCCATCCACACAAAGAGCTGGTGCACAGTTTTACCCATAATAGTCAGTTTATTACTTGTAGTGAGGATGTAAGTCAATAACGAATTTAACAAGACCAACAACAAGGTAGAATGCACAGACTGTAGTGTGTCAAGGGCTATTTGCCTCTGAGTGTGTGGGCATGGTAAGGGGGATTGGATATGAGTGAGCTAAACAATACATTTTTAGCTGGCCACCATGACACAACCTGGTGCTAAGTATTGCTGAATCACAGGTTTGCTTTCCCGTATGCCATGCTTGCTACAGAATAACCTTACTGAGTCCTCTGCTTGACTCCATCATGATGCTCTTCAGTGTTGGAGTTTCGAATGTCTTTAGACTCTCTGTGTGCAAGGACCTGTTCTCCATTTCGATAGCTCAGGCAGGATGACCAGACTTATGTAAATCTTGAAGTCTGTCTTCAGTGGAAGCTAACCATTTAGCAAATGTCAGCTAGTAGGGTATCTCAGTAGGGAAGAGCGGGTCAAGAGTACCGACTGGATATCCCAAGGCTGGTATTAATTTGTGTTCATTTATTGGCTTTTGACTAACAGTCATGGCACTGATTTTTATACCAACTGGCAGGTTGTCTAAGACTGAAGTCATGCATATTGGTATTGTACTGGGCTTCACACTGTGCTGGGAAGATAACAGCGGATATAAGTGGAGTACAGTAGATCCTTGTAAGCCTTACTCTTGTGGATTAACTTCTCGTTTGCTGATGAATTTCTTGTTCTTCTTTTTATTGCTGTACTTCTCTTTCCTGAGTCACAAAAAAGCAGACTACAGTTTAGTAGGATTTCTGGATGAAGTATATTTAAGTAAATTGGGCAGTAAATAAAAATCTACATACTGAATTTAAAAATACAAATTGTAAAGTTGTTTCTTAGTTTTCTTTGTCGACTGTTGTCAGCGTGCTACAGCTACTTATAATACTCCTTCGGCAGATAAAGCTGCTTGGATGGCACATGCTTTTCCATATCTGGTGTAGCTCAGGGTATCTTTTAATGCTTTAGCGTATGTGTTGCACACAATAATTCTACTGCTGTACCTTCACAGTTGGTGACATCTATATCAGGAATAAGTAGAGTTTTTTGTATAAGGCCTTCATGACAAACTGTTTACCAGCAATAACTAGTACAGATCTGCCTTTTACAGCAGTTTATCTTTTCAAAACAACAGAATCCCTGTAGTAAAAACAAAGTCCGTCCTTTACTTTGCATACAGCCTTCAGTAGAGAATCTTTTGGCTTTATAAATGAAAGCCCTGTGTTGCATCCATTATGTGTAATGTACAGTGTGTATTCTTCATTCATTCATTTGTGATTTTGTTGCACAAAAACTGTACTCATGCCCGGGCATCTTCAACCACTGTTCTGCATACTGTTCCAGACCTCTCCAAAGACCACACTGGGATACTTGTTATTGCTTTGCCCCATTTTCAGTGGAGGCCTGAAGAGAAAAGGTGCAATAGTATACAATTACAGTATGTAAACATCCATTGCAAAATTCATAGAAGTACTTCCCAGAATGTAGTTTGCTATGTGTAGCACTTATGGGGGGAGGGGTGTACAAGACGATTACTTGTTATTAGCACCTTAGATGTGTATACATAGGGTTAACAACCGTTGATATGGTATTACAGTCATCAGAAAGTCCCTAACAATCATTAATAGTTAACTGTTATGAAAAGCAACTTGTATATGAGTAAAACTGTGCTGATGTTTACGGTTTTGATTTTGAAAGAAACACTGTCTGGAAAAAGCTGAACTGGATCTCTTAAGTTATTTTCTGCAAGAAGTTTTCCGGGAAGAAAAAATATAAAAATAAAAGCAAAAAATTATACAAGATAACTTAATTTTACATTGCAGCACTTTTGCAGCATAGAAATTTTCACTGTTTAGAAAGAGGCCTTTAATTGTATGCCTGCCTTTGAAACCTCTCACAATTGCAGTGTCTTTATTTTACATTTCCTGACCAGGATATTTCTGCATACTGTCAGGTGACATTCCTTATGTCACTTGGACAAAATGTTCAGCATTGACAAATACTTGACTGATGACTGAAAAGTGAAAACTGGTCTGGCATTATGGGGCAGGTCTTTGGTAATCACCTGCATAACAATTAGTACCTCTTTGTCGCCATCTATTGGTCTTCTTGAGTAAAATACTGCTTATAATTTAACATGCATACTTCTTGGATGCCAACATCAATGTCAGGTCGTGTGTGTGTGTGTGTGTGTGTGTGTGTGTGTGTGTGTGTGTGTGTGTGTGTGTGCACCTGTCCCTGTCTGATAAGCTGAAGTGGCATCATATTTATTGTTCTGAATGATTTCTTTTCACACCAGTTTTTAAAATAATGCGGAGTAAAAATGTAAAACGAGTAAGTAAATAAATAAAATGCTGCTTCATTGTAAGTTAAATCCGTGCAGAAGTCCTAAGCAGTGAAAAACAGTTACAGCCTCAACACTTTTACTACACTTTGGAGTAAGTATATATGAAATGTACTATATTTTGATACAGTTACAGCAGTCATCTACTGACTTCAAAGTGCAAAGTCCTGTCAGTCTGATTATTTTGTAACTGTGTAATTAGTAGGAACAGATAATTAAAGAACATCACCTGCCTCCATCCTATCTTTGTACTCTGCTTCTTGAATTTAATACATCTTAACTGTTTCACTGTACTTGCAACATGGGAGTACTCTAGTCATCATTGTGTGTATATAACCCGTTTCCTGTCCTGTCCTACATCCCTGCCTATACCTCTCAACCTTTTAGTGCTAGAAACCTGGACAAAACATGACATAATGGGAGGACAAAGGCCCAAAAATAGGGACAGGTTTTAAATATTGTTCATAAAACTTAGAATGTTTACAGAATAACATGCATTTTCTGAAATATTTGAAATCTGAAACTCAAATTTATGTCACTATTTAGTGACTTCAGTGCTCAGATCATCACAGCGATTTACCAGAAAACCATACATTTTCTGAGGAACAGACCAAAAATATGAGTCAAGAATCTGGAGAGTCTGCAAAAATCTGAACAGTTGAGAGTTATGTCCCTGCCTTACAAGAGTACCTCTGCTATTTGTACAGCTGATGCTGCATCAGTAATCAACAGTACTTGTCTTATGAAATTTCACACACCAAGGCCATCTGAAAGCACACCCCCACTTGCACAAACACACACACACATGCATGCAAGCCAAGATGTGTCGTAAAGTAAATGAGTGCTGTGACATCACCCTATTGTTGTGAAAGAAATCACAATTGGAAAGTGAGGAAGAATGTTGTTGAAGCTCTGGATTAGGTCCAGGAGAGCAAAGCCATCAAGAGTCAGCCAAAAAATTCCAGTTTAATTTACTAATTGCAATGAAAAGTCAGTGACAGTTCATTAAAGAGACCGACTGTTTGATCTGTGAACACTCATTGACATGTAGGAAATCTTATTTAAAAAGTATTTGTGCACAGAAGGGCAAGTCACATTATACCCTCTGTTTCACACCCTGCCTGTTATGTATACCAACTCTAAGATTGCACCATCACAGCAAAAAGGAAACCGTTCGAACTCTGTGTAGGACTGTTACCCTCTGTTGTTTATATAGCTGTCATTTAATAGGGGGTGCTCAGTACATGCGTGAATTGATAAGAGCGAATTGATTCTTGTCAGGTTGTCCTTACTTTAGATGGTTTACTTCCCAAAAATTACAAGGGGCATAAGAACATGGATGGCAGATGGCAAACAACAGCAGTGGCTAATAAGTGAGACAATGCAGTAGTACAAAACGGTACACAAAGATTTTCTGGAGATATTTCAACACACACACACACACACACACACACACACACACACACACACACACACACACACACGCACACACAGTGTCAAACATGTATTTTCTTGTTGTCAAAGTGCTAAAACAGGTACATCAAAGAAATGACTCTGATGAGTTGTTATACATACACTCAATTAAATATTCATGTAAATAAGATTTTGTGTGTGCCAATTGAAAAAATTAGGAATCATAGGTAAAATTTTCCTCTTGAAATCCACAAATATTTTCTCTAATACTAGATAGTAGCTGATTCCACAGACACTGAAAATATATTTTTCAGTGGACATGTATTCCCAGATTCCAAGGACTGCCATCCACTTTCTCAACTGTAATTACAGAATGTCATGCAGGCTGTGTGCAGCTATCTAGCACCATGATTTGGATTTTCATAGCATAGTTTTCTCCCAAAATGGCAAAGTTGTTCCCGCAGTTTAAGAAGACAGAAGTTACTGCCTTCAATAAGGCAGAAGCTGATGGAATTATTAATGTAGTTACAAAAACGTTTTGTGTGGACGTGAAGTTGGAGAAGTGAATGCATTTATTTTACGGCTTTCTATTTCCACTTACATGGAAGTTAACAGGTGAGGCCCATGGCACACGTGGCCATATATGGCTTTAAAATGGGTTAAGTATTGCAGCAATAATTTTACCTTATTTCTTATCTGTCACATTGTAGCATTTATTCACAGTGCATTTAATAAGTAGATAAAAAATGATGTACTGTTTTTGTGTACTTCTGCATTTGTTGAATACAGATGTTTTCAGCATGGCTAGATGGAATTCTACTACATCAGTCTGTCTGGTCATTTAATGTTTAATTAGAGAAGAGAGACAAGCCATAGAAACAGCTGTGTGTGTGTGTGTGTGTGTGTGTGTGTGTGTGTGTGTGTGTGTGTGTGTGTGTGTGACTTAACTGTGTGGAAATGATTTTGCCCTTGGAGAACAGTTCTCATGTAAACACAAAAGACAAATGGGAAGGTTTTAAGCTGCTTTTCTGTTCTAGTGATTTTTATTAAAGAGAAATGTACAATGTAATTTTCTGTAGTGT
>NC_056725.1:366708937-366868937 GCF_019279795.1 Protopterus annectens | reverse complement strand
TTACTTGTGGAAAGTAAATACCTCATAAAGATTTTCATTCGTACTGTATTCCTTGCCCTAGGCCCTGAGCACAACATACCATGCTGTCGGTTTTGTGCTTTATTTAATCAGCGCACTATCCGTCGTCGGGATATTCTTAGCTCAAAATATTTTGGTTCTCGGTTTAATTATCCAGAAATATCATCGGTTAGCCATCCGACTACCGGGATTCCGAAAAAACGCAAGGATAAAGACAGAGACAGGCCGCCGAGGTCCAAAACTGCCGACGACGCTTCTCATAAGCCATTCACCAGTTCGCCGGTACTCAGTGAGGTACTTCTGATTCACTGGCCTCTACTGAGACCCATTCGGAGTCCAGTATGCCGCGAGATTCTTCAACTATGAAACCTGCGGATGTTTCTACCTTGGATGGGTCTGGAGCTGCTGTGCAGGTACTGGCTTCTGAGGGTGTATTCAGGCCTATGGACTTGCATATTAAATTGATGCCTCCTTCTTCTTTTAGGCCTAAATCTCGAACCATGCCTAAAAAAAACGATGCCCTGGCTGCATGCTCAGGCCTCTATGCCTAAAAAACAAATGATAAGAATGGCTGAAGATCTTATAACTCTAATCAGGGGAATCCAGCTTCTAAGAGACCTAGGGCTGAAGTTGTTTATGAATCTTCTGACCAGGATTCTGATTTTTCTGATTCTTCTGATGATCTGGATTTGCCCATATCTACTTATGAGGATTCTGATGCAGAGGACTCTATTTCCTCTGCTTCCCCTCCAGAGGATTTTTCTTTTGGTGAAACCTTACATACTCTAAGGGAGCATTTCCACTGGGAAAGCCAGGATTTTTCTGATTCAAAAAAGAGGCTTAGGGATTTCTTACTGCTGCCTCAGCATTGGCCTTTACCTATTCCTCCAGTGCTAGACATTGTTGATGATGCTTTCTTGGAATCTAGTTTGGCCCCTGATTCCTTGCCTCCTGCTCCCAGAAAACCTGACAGATATTACAGGGTTCCTGATTCACACAAGTTCCTTTTTAAAAATCCTATTGCGGATCCAGAGACTATTTCACAGGGACCCAAGGGCATTAAGGCTTCTACTGCTAAAAATCCTACCCCTTCTGATAGAGACTCCTGGGCGCTGGATAGATGGGGTGAGAAGGTTTACACTTCTGCAGCCTTGGCCATTAGGGCTTTAAACTGCCAGTTTCATATGTTAAAGTATCAATAACATGTTATTGGATTGCTTAAACAGAAAATGATGTTGATTCCTGACTGTGTGGAAAATAAAGAATTACAGGATTTAATGCATTCTGCTGAACAGGTTGGAAAACATACTTTGCAATGCGGATTTGATTCTTTAGAGGCCTCTTGCAGGGCTGCTGTTACTGGTTCTGTGCTCAGAAGACATGCTTGGCTTAAGGAGTAATCTTTACCTTATCATGCTAAAGCTAAATTGTTGGATGCTCCCTTAAATCAGGACCGCCTGTTTGGCAACAAGGCTGAGGAAGTTCTTAAAAAGATGGAAGATAAAACTAAATCTATGCTAACTGTTAAATATTTCTTACAAGTTCAGCCTCCCAGATTTAGTAGGCACTGGTTCTCTAAGAATTGGTCCTTTCCAGCCTCTTCAAGGTCTTCTCAAGCCAAACCCAGACATAGCAGAAACCCCAGGTTTCAGTCCCAGGGGACACACAAGACTAAGCAGTGGGGGGTTTCTGCACCCAAATCAGGGAGTAGTAAGACTCCCCCCCCTATGGAAAACAGTCTCAATGACTTGCTTCTAAAACTTCCAAGCACTTCCCAACTGAATGCTCCTTTAGGCGGAAAGATTGGTCTGCATGCCAAAAACTGGGAACTCATTACCCAGGACAAATGGATTTTAAATATAGTGTCCCAAGGATACAGATTTCACTTCCACACCTTACCAACACCAAGCAGGTGGCCAGATCTACCCCCAAATCAATGGGCAGAGGCCCAAAATCAAGTACTCTCCCTCTTAAGCATGGTACCAGAAGAAGAAAAGGGACAAAGGTTCTATTCGAGACTTTTCCTGGTACCCAGAAAAGGCAATACATGGCGTCCTATCCTGGACCTTTCTACTCTAAATACCTTTCTGGTGATTCCAAAATTCAAAATGCTGACTCTTCACCAGCTGCTTCCTATGCTAGGCAAAGATGCATGGTTGGCAACACTAGACTTAAAAAAAAGCATACCTGCACATCCCTATCGGGGAGTCTTGCAGAAAATTACTTTGCTTCAAAGCAGGCTACATGCACTATCAGTTCTCTGCACTGCCCTTTGGCTTATCTACTGCTCACAGGGTATTCACAAAATGCCTAGCTCCAGTCATTGCATTCTGCAGGCAAAGGAATATTCAAATATACCCATATCTGGACAATTGTCTAATTCAGGCAGAAAGCCAGGACATACTTTTGAATCAACTGGCCTTTGTTCAAAGGGTACTGACTTGTCTGGGGTACACCATAAACGAAAAGCAATCACAAGTGGTACTCTGTCAACAAATTATATTCCTGGGAGCAAGCTTGAATACAACTTCCTAGATGGCTTTCCTCACACCAGAGAAACGGATTCATTTGAAAACCTACTTCAAACAAGTGGCCACAAAAACCCAGTTATCCGCAAGGCAAATACTGCAAGCCTTGGGGTTCATGGCCTCCTGCATTCTTCTAATTCCATATGCAAGGCTGCATATGAGGAAACTGCAGTGGTATCTCAAAAGCCTATGGTGTCAACATTCACAGGATGTAGAGGCAATGATTCCTATCATACCTTGCCAACGCCTATAGTTCCTTTGGTGGGCAGAGGCCTGCCACCAAAACAGGGGACTACCATTCACACTACCCCCTGCCACCCAAACCTTAACAACAGACGCATTAGACTATGCATGGGGGCCCACCTGGCAGGAAAGTGCATTCAGGGCAAATGGAACCCAAGTAAAATGCACCTGCATATCACTCAAAAAGAAATGTTAGCTGTACAGAATGTTCTGACAGTCTTCAAGGACCACATTCTTCCAGGACAATTAATGATAAAGACGGACAACATCACTGTTATGTGGTACATAAACAAGCAGGGGGGTACACATTCTTACCCCCTCTGCAGACTAGCCATGGCATTGTAAAACACAGCCCTGAGCTGTCAGGTACATTTACAAGCTCAATTCCTGCCTGGAAAACTAAATACACTGGCAGATGAACTAAGCAGAAACCTCTTGGACCCACACGAGTAGAAACTGGAACCAAGGATTTTCAACATGTTGACAAGCAAATGGGGGAGCCCAGATATAGACATGTTTGCCTCCCCCAAAACTATCAGTTGGACAAATTCTGTACAAGGACTCCCCACAAACAAGCTTGGAAAGTGGATGCTCTGTCCTTCAGCTGGAAAAAACTATCAGTTTATGCCTTTCCTCCTCTGCCTCTGCTATCCAAACTACTACTAAAGATCAAACAAGACAAACCAAGGACGACTTTGATTGCACCAGACTGGCCATGGCAACACTAGTACCCATAGCACCCGCCTCAGACTCCTACTCTGTTGTCTCAGCAGGAGAACCAAATTCTGCATCCTCAACTTCAAACACTGAATCTAGCAGCCTGGCTAATTACATAATTTCTCCTTTACCATCTCTCAGTAAACCAGTGATGGATATCATTTTAGAGGCAAGGAGGCCTAGTACCAGAAAGTCTTACGCTGAAAAATGGAAAAGATTCTGTGCCTGGAACCAATCTCATGGGATGGGATGAGGACACCAGTGCCCAATTTACCTCAGATCTTACAATACTTAACTGAGATGCTTCATAAGGGCCTGTCTTTCTCCTCCATCAAAATTCACACTTCAGCTATCTCAGCTCATTATAACACAGAACCACCCCTATTCTCTCATCCACTGCTTAAGTAGTTCCTCAGAGGGGCCAAAAATCTGTGACCACCCAGGAGAGCTCCAACTCCAGCCTGGGACCGCAACTTTGTATTGGAAAAGCTCACCCTTCCTCCTTTCGAGCCAGCTGCCACTGCAGACTTAAAAATCCTTTCTTGGAAAACAGCTTTCCTTTTAGCAATCACTTCAGCAAGAAGGGTATCTGAATTAAAGGCCCTCATGGCACTGGAGCCTTTCATCATCTTTCATGTGGACAGGGTGTCTTTCAGGACTAATCCCTCCTTCATGCCCAAGGTGGTATCCATTGTGGCCCTTAATCAGTCCATACATTTGCCAACCTTCTTTCCTAATCCACAGAACAAAGGGGAACAAATTCTACACTCCTTAGATGTGCACAGACAACTTAGATTCTACTTATTTGCTGCAGGGGCAGAGGGGAAGGCTATTTCAAAGCAAACCATTTCCAAATGGATAGGTCATTGCATTCTTTTTTGCTACAAACACCATGGAAAACCTATCCCACAGGGGATCAGACCTCACTCTACCAGGGCTGCATCTACCTCTACAGCCTTTCTCAGAGGCGTCCCTACCAGGGACATCCTAGAAGCTGCTACTTGGAGTTCAGTACATACTTTCACCAAGCATTACCATCTGCCAATTTTCTCTAAATCCAGAGCTGGCTTTGCCACAGCAGTCTTGCAGGGCCTTTTAGCTGGTCCTAATTCTATTTAAATTCTTCCTCCCATCCCTAGCTTTGGGAATTTACCCAAAAGTGATGACTGCAACAGTGAAACACGAAGAACGTAGTACAGTTGTGTACACTTACCATAAATGTAGATGTTCAAGTGTTTTCACTGTTGCAGTCCTGGGTACCCTCCCCTCTAGCCCCCTTCTTTTTCTTTTTTGGATATACCTCTACTTCCTTCACTATCTTCAAAAGCTTTTTGTTGTATTTGCTTTTTTGTTGGAGGTATAACCTTGTATATTTATAGATTTAATTGCTTCCCATTAAGGGGGCACCTGACATCTGGGACAAGAAAAACTGATGTAATGGCATCGGCTTAATGTTTTATACCCCTAATGACCTGACGTCATAGAAGAAGGGACAGCAACCAATGCAGGACCCAAGACTTTGTTAATGAGGCCGACTGAGGGCTACTGCAAGTAGATAACCCAAAAGTGATGACTGCAACAGTGAATACACTCTAACATCTACATTTATGGTAAGTGTACACAAGTGTACTTTATGGAGAGGGGGAATAAGATTGGTATAGGTCTAAAGTTAGTAATGTCTGCTGAATTTCCTCTGTGTAGACGAATAATGTGTGATTTGTTTTCCAGAGAGAGGGAATGTGGGATTCCTGGACTGACATATTTATAATGATTGAGACAGCTATTTTAAGGTACTCTCTAAGAATGCCATCATCTGAAGCAGAGCATGGTGTTAGTGTGTTTACGGTTAGTTTTATGTAGGATGTGAGCACAGGTTTGAAGGTTAAAGTGGGTATAGTGATATGTGGCTTTTGGGCAGGATTGGGATTAAATGTTGTGGAATCCTTGGTGAGGGATGCTATACTCTCTGTGAAAGAAGAGTTGAATTTTATTGCAGTTTTGAGTGGTGAGCTACTGGAAGTGGGATTGGGGTTGAATTTTTGTCCAGGATGTAAGATTTCTTTAATGGATGACCAAAATTCCAGATAGCATCCCTCATGTTTTACAGTTTCCTTAGTTATTTTAAGCATAACTTTTCAAGTCCTGTTAAACAGAAATCTTTCTACACACTTTACCACAGAAAAGGGCAGCAGGCCACTCTGGTTTGTGCTAATAAGAGTGGTAACTATGGACCATTCTGCAGCAGGCCGCTCTGGTTTGTGCTCATAAGAGTGGTAACTATGGACCATTCTGCAGCAGGCCGCTCTGGTTTGTGCTCATAAGAGTGGTAACTATGGACCATTCTGCAGCAGGCCGCTCTGGTTTGTGCTCATAAGAGTGGTAACTATGGACCATTCTGCAGCAGGCCGCTCTGGTTTGTGCTCATAAGAGTGGTAACTATGGACCATTCTGCAGCAGGCCGCTCTGGTTTGTGTTCATAAGAGTGGTAACTATGGACCATTCTGCAGCAGGCCGCTCTGGTTTGTGCTCATAAGAGTGGTAACTATGGACCATTCTGCAGCAGGCCGCTCTGGTTTGTGCTCATAGAGTGGTAACTATGGACCATTCTGCAGCAGGCCGCTCTGGTTTGTGCTCATAAGAGTGGTAACTATGGACCATTCTGCAGCAGGCCGCTCTGGTTTGTGCTCATAAGAGTGGTAACTATGGACCATTCTGCAGCAGGCCGCTCTGGTTTGTGCTCATAAGAGTGGTAACTATGGACCATTCTGCAGCAGGCCGCTCTGGTTTGTGCTCATAAGAGTGGTAACTATGGACCATTCTGCAGCAGGCCGCTCTGGTTTGTGCTCATAAGAGTGGTAACTATGGACCATTCTGCAGCAGGCCGCTCTGGTTTGTGCTCATAAGAGTGGTAACTATGGACCATTCTGCAGCAGGCCGCTCTGGTTTGTGCTCATAAGAGTGGTAACTATGGACCATTCTCCCTACCAGTCTCCTTTGTAATGTAGTGGAAGGGATATTACGGAGTTAGTTCAGTGGAATATACGTCATCTAGTGCTTCTATATATAAATCTGTATAGGTCTGTAAAAGTTAGGTCTTATTGAATTTGGTTACTTTTTCTGAAGGAAAAGGGAGTGCCCCGTAGTCCACACTTGTGTCTCTAAGTTTTGCCAACTTTTTTTCTGCTGTACAAGTAGCAGAGAAAAACCTTTGGCTCACTAAGTTTGCATATAGGTGTGCGCCTCTTAATGACCTTCCATACAACATCAGACTGCGTTTACATCTGCGGATGTAAATCCGGTCGGATGTTCTGCAAAAGGACGTTAAGCGAAGCACATTACACAGTGTCTCTTAATGTCCGCACTGCTTAACGTTCTATGCTATAGAAGCTATCCCGGACATTAAGCTACACATACCTGTATCACAGCAAATTAGGGATAATTTACCTTTTCATATCAGATGCAGTGAATCTCTAAACTGGGTCAGACACAGTCTGCAGCTAGTATAAAGTAATGGCTTGACTGTATATGAAAATAAATGGAACTTTGTCATTTTTTGGTAGCAAGTGGTCCCTGAACCTACAATATTGAGAAAGTACCACTAAAGAAAGACCTTCGCTGTAACCCACTTGATAATAAGGTGAATTATAAATTACTCCGTGAAGCCTGCACAGGTGGCATACAGGGATAGAACCCCCACTGTGTTCCGGGGAGATGAGTTCGATTAACAGCTTATGTGTATGACAGCACAGGCAGAGAATGATGAATCTGTTCATCTGTGGAGAAAGGGAGTGAATTTGCTCCTTGGGTATATGCTTGTTCAATGAATTTCTTGGTGGAGACCACAGAGAACCACTATGCAGGGCCTGTGGGTAAATGGTGCATCCTGATGATGTTACCTCCTTGCAGAAATGAGGGATGATCCCCTCCTTTGGGTAATTGCTCACTGGGAAAAGGGGAGGGTAGAGATTAAAGGGGCATCCCTTGTAGACCCTTGCCGTGGTGATGGGCTACTTAGAGAGATCCTGATGTTAGATCAAGCAGCAGGAGCAAGGTGTTCAAAAAAAAAAACAGTTACTTCATGGAGACCATCATCACCATATATATATATATATATATATATATATATATACATATATATATATATATATATATATATATATATATATATATATACAGTGGATATAAAAAGTGTACACACCCCTGTTAAAATGCCAGGTTTATGTGATTTAAAAAAATGAGACCACAGTAAATCATTTCAAAACTTTTCCCACCTTTAATGTGGCCTTTAACCTGTACAATTCAATTGAAAAACAAACAAATATGTTAAGGGAAAAAATATAAAAAATAAAAAGACGTACAATACACTGGTTACATAAGTGTGCGCACCCTTAAACTAATACTTTGTTGAAGTACCTTTTGATTTAATTACAGCATTTAGTCTTCTTGTGTACACACCTGCCATCAATTAAAGAGACTCTGATTAACCCGAAATAAATTTTACCTGTCCTAGTAGCAAAAGCCATGGTTCGCAGAGAGCTTACAAAGCATCAAAGGGATCTCATTGCTGAAAGGTGTCAGTCATTAGAAGGGTACAAAAAAAATTCCACAGCATTGGATATACCATGGAACACAGTGAAGACAGTCATCAAAAATTGGAGAAAATATGGGACAACAGTGACGTTGCAAAGAACTGGACGTCCCTCCAAAGTTGATGAAAAGACAAGACAACAACTGGTCAGAGAGGCTGCCTGCCAAGAGAAGGAGCTGCAGGAATTTCTGGAAAGTACTGGTTGTGTACTACATGTGATAACAATCTCTTGTATTCTCCATGTGTCTGGACTATGGGGTAGGGTTGCAAGATGGAAGCCTTTTCTTACACAGAAAAACATCCAGGCTCAGTTAAAATTTGCAAAACAATACATCAAGTCTCCTAAAAGCATGTGGGAAAATGTGTTAGGTCTGATGAGACCAAGGTTGAACTTTTGGCCAGAATTCCAAAAGGTGCATTTGGTGCAAAAACAACACTTCGCATCACCAAAAGAACACCATCCCTGAGGTGAAGCATGGTGGTGGCAGTATCATGCTTTGGTGTCGCTTTTTTCAGCTGGAACTGCCACTTTAGTCAAGGTGGAAGGAATTTTGAACAGTTCCAAATACCAGTCACTTCTGGCCCAAAACCTTCAGGCATCTGCTAGAAAGCTGAAGATGAAGAGGAATTTCACCTTTCAGCATGACAATGACCCCAAGCGTACATCCAAATCAACTAAAGAATGGCTTCACCAAAAGAAAATTAACGTTTTGGAATGGCCAAGCCTGAGCCCAGACCTAAATCCAATAGAAAATCTATGGGGTGACCTAAAGAGGGCTGTGCACAAGAGATGCCCTCGCAATCTGACAGATTTGGAGTGCTTTTGCAAGGAAGAGTGGGCAAATATTGCCAAGGCAAGATGTGCCATGCTGATAGACTCCTACCCAAGAAGACTGAATGCCGTAATTAAATCAAAAAGTATTAGTTTAAGGTTGTGCACACACAACAAAGTATTAGTTTAAGGGTATGCACACTTATACAACCAGCGTATTGTAGGTTTTTTATTTTTTATATTTTTTCCCCTAACAAATTTGCTTGTTTTTCAAGAGAATTGTACAGGTTATAGGTCACATTAAAGGTGGGAAAAGTTTTGAAATTATTGTGGTCTCATTTTTTATATCACAAAAACCTGGCATTTTAACAGGGGTGTGTAAACTTTTTATATCCACTGTATGTGTGTGTGTGTATATATATATATATATATATATATATATATATATATATATATATATATATATATATATCTATAGAGAGAGAGAGAGAGAGAGAGATGTATAGACACACACATATCTATCTATCTATCTCTATCCCAGTGTTTCACTTTCTCCCCTTGCTTGCATTGAAGCAACACCTTTCCCTTCACTTGTTTAAAGGAAATCATAGCAATACATGTCCACGTGTGAATTTCAGTTCAGAAAATAGACAGTCATGTTCATTGAAGGCAGAAAGATTTAAGCTTTACGCAAATCTACAAATTTACCCATCAGTGTACTGTAGGAGTACATCTCAGCTGTCCAGTATATTGCACAATGTCCTTGATTTTCTCTCACATTTTTGTCCCGATAGTAGTCCTTTCTACTAAATGCAGTTTAAAGAATATGGGTAAATATGGTGAGGAGATATGGGAAACTGACTACATGGTCTGTGAGAAAATAAGTTTAATGAGCAGTTTGAACAGGTGCAATAATTTAAACAGTTGTTTCTGGCAGATGAAATCTTTATTGTCATATTGGTAGTTTGTGTACTGTGTTACTCAGAGCCGAGACACTGAGTGTACTCATGCATTAAAATACTTATTTTATGCAATTCTTTTAAGAGCTTCCATGATGTTTATCTTGCATGCTGTGATGAGCTGTGATATGCAATTGTTACTCTTCTTTTTCATTAAATATATTTAGGATTTAAAGAAATTTCTTATTGTTTAATCATTTCTAGGAGATATTTCATGGGACGTTTATTACAAGGACAGGGTTGCCACAGTTATTACAGTGATCATAGTTGCACTGCTGTGTTCATTGAGACAGGAGTCTGACTGTGGTCTCACCAGGTTGTGTTTGGATGGCATTTGTTCTATAAAAATGTTACTTGTATTCACTTCAGCTATGACAGCATATGATTTTTAAGTGAGGTTACAACTGTGTGCCAAGCTTTGTCACCAACCATTTGCTGAAGCGAGCTTTGAACCACTTCTTTTGTAACTCAGTGCTGTTTAGCTGAGAATTCAGAGATAAATTCGAGGTGGTACTATGTTACGGATCAGAGTGCTAACTGCTCTTGGCATTGTAGGAGAGATGGCAGTGCCCTTTCATTGGTAGCATTGTAAAAGTTGTGTTGCTCAGGTTACATTGTTGGAGCTCAAATGAAAACTTGTGTGGCGTTTCCATTTACTTCTGCTGTGGTTACTGTTTTGTAAGCTGGTTACAGTTTTTTGTTTTTCCTCTGATCAGGTTTATTTGCCTTTAAGCATGAAGAGTCTTAGTTTGTCTCGTTACTAGCCCTATTTTCTCATTTCTTGTCTTCTTTGAAATGACCTAATATCAGACACAACAGCAAGACCTTTGTTTATCGTCTGTTCTCTGACTAGCTGCAGTAGAATTCCTTTAGAAAAGGTTTCAGTGGTGAGGAAAGCCTTGTAGCTTGCTGTCATAGGGTTTGCAGAAACTGACATTACACACATATTTGTGAGCATGTCATAAGGGCTGTTTGTTAGATTTCAGATTCCATTTCTGCTAAAATATGAAATCTAAAACTCCACAAAGCTCCGAAGCACAAATGTATGTCTGTAAACCTGTGCTGCTGTATGTTACAAATGACATTTTGATAATTTTGATAGCGGAATTTGTTCAGAGAATCATTGAGAGAATTCAACTTTGTTCTGCTGTTACGCAGATTTTTATGCTGTCCTTGTGACCTAACTTCAGAAATAATATTCTTTTAAGAAATGTTTGAATTACTGTCAGTTTTCTTTTCAGGAAATTTACCCTGAAAAACACAGGTCACTGTAGCAGTACCCTTCATCTGGGCATGGTACCACATTCTCTTCCCATCGTTGTCTGCGTGAATCTTTGAGCAACTCCAAATGCCTGAGAAAATGCTGATTTGTCCACACCCCTCTGTCCCCAACCTCCTTGGAGCTGAGTGACTCACCTCACTGTTATGCTTGGCCCCCAGCCAGTTTCAGACTGGGATTCCATGGTTTGCACGAAAGCCCCTGAGGCCCTTCTATGTGGCAGCATGCCACTGGGTTACCCTTTCGATTCATCATTCTTAGCAGATGCAGTCTTTGTTGTTTAGCCTTTGATAATAGACTTGTGCAGCATAATAAAAACTGAAATTAGAAATGCAGTTTCAGTTTAGAAGGCAGATTATGTCTCATATTAACCTTGTTACAAATGGAAGCCATTGAGCTGTGACAGTGGTTTACTGATTATGTCTTGTAGCTACTGTTACAGGCATTCATGTGATGTGCCTCATTCATGTATAAACAGAATAATGCCAAAGAAAGGAACAGGCATTTTGTGTGGACAGTTATTAATGGTATCTTACTCAGGAAAAGTAAGATTCTGTGCTAGCAAAATAGCCCTATATAGTGTTAAATCCCCTAAATTATTAACCTTGAAATGTCACAAAAAGTAAAACTGTAGCCTGTTGCAGACATGTATGCTTTCTGATCCAGTACAAGTCACTGTCTTTATATGTTATAACCTAAAAGCATCATATACCTTGCATCATACATCATACACCTTGCATCATACATCATATACCTTGCATGCTACATCATATACCTTGCATGCTACATCATATACCTTGCATCATACATCATACACCTTGCATCATACATCATACACCTTGCATCATACATCATATACCTTGCATGCTACATCATATACCTTGCATCATACATCATACACCTTGCATGCCCGTGTCCCTCAGCTGCCACAATAGTTTGACTGTCATAATGTGGGCATTCTTTAAATTCACATACAAAATGATTTTTACATGGAAGAAGGTTATAAATCATATTTTCTTATCAGCAGTAAAATAAGTAAATATTCTTGTTAAGTTAGGGAAACTGAGTCACTCAGTGACACATAATCGGGGATGACACAGGCTAAGTGTAGAGATGGTAGATACAGAATTAACAAAGAACATGGTTTACAATGTAACTATTGATTGAATGTAACTAATGACAGCAAGTTAGCTGTACACAGGGTATAATGGGACACTTTACACTGACACAAACCATCGGAACCACTAAACTGTAACAAGACCTAGAATTAAGCTTTTGGAGGAGTAGGTTATACAAAAAAGGGGACAGACTGGCACAGTTCAGAGTTCTAGCATAGTCTCAGAGTGAAGCGAGCTTTGAAAAAATGTAGGGCAGTAAATGTATTTTAAGTACTGGCCCAGCAACTAAGACAGATTAGCAAACTTTCTGGTACCTATACATTGAGAGAGAAATATGGTGCAATTATCTTGCTTGGTCCACATTGTTAGGGTAGGTAAAACGTTACACACACACACATACATATATATATATATATATATATATATATATATATATATATATATATGGGTCCTGGTCTGAACATCAAAAGTATGTTTAAGCGAAACGTATATGAGCGAACTCACTTTCGCAAAAGTGCATTTTATTAAAAATGCACTTTCACTAAAAAAAAAAAAAACATACAGTTTGCATGTAGATTTAGTTGTACATCGACATGTAGTGTTGGGATAGTGAGGGTAAAACAAGTAACGCACATTCAAGCCTGGGTTACAAGTAAGTTTATGCTGCCAACTTTTATTGCTTCAGGATGTAAGCAATTATTCTACATCTGCCAATTTATATTTAATTATTTTTAAGAATTCCACATTATTTAAACATCCCCTTCGTATTAAGAAACAATGTATAAACTCGGTCAGCTATGTTTGTTATTAACAGTTGTACTTAGTTGAGAAAAAAATAAAATAAATGCATGTGTCTTTTTTACATGATAAAACACACACCTTTCCCCAACAGTTTCTAAAAGGCAGTCTTAAATTCTGAAGTTGCCTTCATGCTTTTTACATGCAATGCCAGGTGGTATACTGTTCATTTTTTTGTTGCTCATCTTCTGATTGTCTATAACGATTTACAAGTTATGTATCCTGTTCTTAATGTCACAAACCTGTTGTACTGTTGCTTTTGCAGTTTTCTTTGCTTGGTAATCACATTCTTTGAAACCAGAAGAAGAAAGTTTTCTTGACTAAATAAACCTCAAGTAATGTCCAGGTGAATCAGAATCAGAGCTTGTGATAACTTCGGTATATCTAACCAACTTTTCTGTAATGTTTTTTTTTTTTTTTTTTTTTTGAAATTTTCCAGTTTCTCATATCTCCAAAAATACAGGACCATTTCTTCTCTACTTCTTGAAAGATCACACATCCGTTTGCTGAAGATATCCGTGGTATCTTACTCAGGAAAAGTAAGATTCTGTGCTAGCAAAATAGCCCTATATAGTGTTAAATCCCCTAAATTATTAATTCTTGCAAATGGGGAAAGTCTAAATGGCTGACATTCCTCTTTTTATTTCTTATTTTACTTTACATTTGTAAACCAAAATAGTGTACTGGTCCAAGGACCCTTTCAGGCACAACTCCAGCCTGACAGGCAGAAATATAAAGAAGACTAAGCAAGCTGCTCCAGCATTTCAGATTACAATCTTCCTTGAAACAAGTACAGCGTTTTGTTAACAGTAGTTATTCTCAGACTAAATATATTTCTAAGAAACAAAACACACTATTGATACCTACATGAAATACATGGCAAGGTAATTAAGTAGAATAATCGCTAAGAGGATAACATTTATGTACAAATAAAGGAATAAAACAAGACTGTAAATACTAAAAGGGCTTTTGTGAATTCAGGTAAGAATTACACAGTGGAAATGGTCTGTAAGTGGTTTGTTAGTATACTGTATCCCTTTGAATATAAGATGGGATGCCATGCATCACAAAGGTCTAAGAGAATACAGTAGTCTGGCACTATACCTCATTTATATTTAAATAACCTGTTAGAGTAAGGAAGCCAGCTCTCAAGGAGCAAAGGAATTTGTATAGAGAATAGGCCAGTCTCTGTTCATCAGGTATGTGCCATCATTAGGTGTGTCTCTGATGTTCATTGTGTTTCACTGTTGCAGTCATTACTCTTGGGTTATCCTGCTGGCAGGCTACCCGCAGTCGGCCTCAATTCCAAAGTCCTGGTCCTGCGTCTGTTGTTGTCACCTCTTCCCTGACGTCAGTGCACCACGGGTATAAAAGATGCAGCCGACGCCATTTTCCTCAGTCTTTCTTGCCGCGCGGTGCCTGAAGCAAAAGCAGTTCGCAAGTGCCGGTTGGCCGACTCCTGAGATTTTCACAATCAAATTTCAGATCCAAAGTTTTCATTAAAGCTAAGTACCCCATTGGGGAAACTTTTTTCTTGCTCCAGACCGATGTCAGAAAAAGTTAACAATTGCATTTCTTGTGGGAAGTAAATGCCTCATAAGGATTTTCATTCTTGCTGTATTCCTTGCCTAGGCCCTGATCACAATGTTGCTAGCTGTCGGTTTTATGCTAGATTTAACCAACGCACTATTAAGCGTCGGTATGATTTTGCCTTTCATTACTTTGGCCGAAGGTTTAATTATATAATGCCGTCAGAACAGCTGACGACCGGAGTTTATAAAAAGCGCAAGGAAAAGGACAGGCATCTGAGGTTCAAAACCGACGATGAGGCCCCCGCTAGGCCAGTCGCTGGTTCGCCGGTTCTCAGTGAGGCGCTTTCGCAGCCCCTGACGCCCACTACCTCAGAGCCACAGGCCGCTTCCGACTCCCACGTGGAGCCAACTAGGCCTCTGGATACTCAAGGTATTGGACCCTTGGAAATTATTCCCTCAGATGGGTCCAGAGCCGCTGAGCAGGCATCGGCTTCTGAGGGTGTTTTCAGACCTACACAATTATATATCAAGCCAACCTCAGCGTCAAAGACAAAGACTAAAACAGCTCTAAAGACAAAGAAACAAGTACAGCATTCTCCTGGACAGACTTCCATGCCTAAGAAACAGATGCTTAAAATGGCTGAAGACCTAATTACTTTGATCAGGGGTTCCCATCCCCCTCCTGATAAGAGGCCTAGGCAAGAGACAGAATATGACTCTTCTGATCAGGTTTCAGTTTCCTCTGATTCCTCTTCTGAACAGGGATACTCTATTCCTCCCTATGAGGATTCTGATGCTGAAGAATCTATTCCTTCAGCCTCTCCTCCTGAGGATTATTCTTTTGGGGAAACCCTGCATACTATGAGGGAGCATTTTCACTGGGAGAGCCAAGATTATTCAGAATCTAAGAAAAGGCTCAGAGACTTTCTGTTACTACCTCAGCACAGACCTCTTGCTATTCCACCTGTACTAGACATTGTAGATGATGTATTTTCAGAGTCCGGCCTGTCTCCTGACTCTTTACCCCCTGCACCTGCTAAGCCAGACAGATATTATAGGGTTCCAGACTCTCATGAATTTCTATATAAAAACCCTGCTGCTGACCCAGAAACTATATCTCAGGGTCCCAAAGGGGTCAAGGCTTCCACTGCAAAAAACTTTGTCCCCTCTGATATGGATTCTAGGGCACTGGACAGATGGGGGAAAAAAGTGTACACTTCTGCTACCTTGGCTATAAGGGCTTTAAATTGTCAGTTTCATATGCTTAAATATCAGCAATATTTAATGTCCCTGCTTAAACAGAAAATGTTGACAAATTCTGAATGCTCAGATAACAAGGAAATGCAGGATTGATTGCATGCAGCTGAACAAGTGGGAAAGCATACTTTGCAATGTGGTTTTGATTGACTGGAGGCCTCTTGCAGGGCCGCTGTTACGGGTTCTGTCATTAGAAGGCATGCTTGGCTAAAGGAACAGAATCTGCCTGATCATGTTAAAGCAAAATTATTGGATGCTGTATTACAGCATGATACTTTGTTTGGTGTTAAGGCAGAAGAGGTGTTGAAGAAAATGGAGGATAAAGCGAAATCCATGCAGACAGTTAAGGATTTCTTACAGGTACAGTCACCCAGATTTAGCAGGAACTGGTCTACAAAGAATTGTTCCTTTCCAGTGTCAGACAGGCCACAAAGAGGCAGATACAGATGCCCCAGAGGCAGATCTCAGCCCCAAGGCTCATACAGGCCTAAACAATGGGGTGCTTCTACCTCCAAAAGCGGAGAAGACAAATCACAACCATACAGGAAACGGTCCCAATGACTTTCCTCTGCCAGATCCAAGCACTTATCTTTTGGCAGCCCCCTTAGGGGGAAAAGTAGCACTTTTTTCATCAAATTGGCACATAATTACCCAGGACAAATGGGTCTTGAACATAGTGTCTCAGGGCTACAGTTTCCACTTTCATACCCTGCCAAGGGCAAAAGGTATGCTAGACCTGCCACACAATCAATGGGCAGAGACACAAAAGCAAGTTTCATCCCTCATGGACAATGAGGGCCATTCAGCATGTACCACAACAAGAGCAGGGTCAAGGATTTTACTCGAGACTTTACTTGATGCCCAGAAAGGACAAAGCCTGGAGACCAATACTGGACCTATCTATACTAAACACATTTCTGGATGTTCCAAAATTCAGAATGTTGACTCTGAAGCAGCTACTGCCCATGCTGGGCAAGAAGGCTTGGCTCGTAACTTTGGACGTAAAAGAGGCATACCTGCATGTCCCAATCAGACAATCTTGCAGAAGATACATCAGATTCATAGCTGGCTCAATGCACTACCAATTCTCTGCACTGCCCTTTGGTTTATCTACTGTGCCCAGGGTCTTCACAAAATGCCTGGCACCAGTAATTGCATTTTGCAGACAAAGAGGAATTCAAATATATCCTTACTTGGACGACTGCCTTATTCAAGCAGAGAACAAAGACATTCTACTAAAGCATCTGGCGTTTGTAAAAAGATTGCTAATTTGTTTAGGGTACACAGTAAAAGAAAAGAAATCAAAACTAGTACCCTCTCAAGAGATAATATTCCTGGGTGCAAGCTTAAATACAGCTACCCAGATGGCTTATCTCACGCCAGACAAACAAAAGCAACTGACTTTTTACTTCAAAATGTTGGCAACAAAGACCCAGTTATCTGCAAGGAAAATCCTGCAGGTTTTGCGCTTCATGGCATCTTGCATTCTGCTAATTCCATATGCCAGACTGCATATGAGGAAACTACAATGGTATCTAAAAAGTGTTAGGACTCAACATTGCCAAAGCCTGGAAACATTAATTACCCTCATTCCCTGCCTGCAACAGGAGTTTCGATGGTGGGCACAGGCCTGTCACCACAACAAGGGACAGCCATTCACTTTACCCACAGCCAGGCAGGCACTAACAATGGATGCATCAGTTTATGCCTGGGGGGCCCACATGGCAGGAAAATGTATTCAGGGCATGTGGCCCGCAAGCCAAAGGCATCTTCATATCAATCAAAAAGAGATGCTAGCTGTTCAGAATGCCCTGACAGCCTTCAAGGATCTACTTCATCCAAGACAACGACTGATAAAGACGGACAATGCTACAGTCATGTGGTACATAAAGAAATAGGGAGGCACACATTCCTACCCCCTCTGCAGACAAGCCATGACTTTGTGGGACACAGCATTGACTTATCAAATTCACCTGCAAGCATAATTCCTGCCAGGAAAAATAAATACTCTGGCAGATGAACTGAGCAGAAACCTCATGGATCCCCACGAGTGGAAACTGGATCCACAAGTCTTCAGCATGATAGCAAGGAAATGGGGATGCCCAGACATAGATCTATTTGCCTCCCCTCACAACTACCAATTACAGAGATTCTGCGCAAGGATTTATCACAAGCTAGCATGGAAAGTGGATGCCCTATCCTTCAGCTGGAAAAACCTAACAGTATATGCCTTTCCTCCATTGCCTCTCCTCCCCAAGGTACTCCTAAAATTTGGACAAGAGAAGCAAAAAATGATACTGATCGCCCCAGACTGGCCTCGCCAGCACTGGTACCCAATCCTAAAGAACTTGTCTCAAGGTCCAACCTGGACATTGCCTCAAAACTTCTCACTTATTGACCCAACAAAACAATCAGATCCTGCACAGCCAACTCAGGACCTTAAATCTGGCAGCATGGCAGATAATGTAGCCATTCAGAACACTCCTCTTTCAAAATCTGTCATGGATGTTATCTTGGAGGCCAGGAGGCCCAGTACCAGAAAATCTTATGCAGAAAAATGGAAGAGATTCTGTGCTTGGAACCAGGAACAAGGAATTGACACGTTTATACCAAATATTCCTCAGATTTTACAATACTTAACTGAGATGCTGGACAAAGGCCTATCGTTTTCATCAATTAAGATTCATGCCTCTGCCATTTCAGCCCATTACAATACGGAACCACCTATTTTTTTCTCATCCTTTAGTAAGGAAGTACCTCAGAGGGGCTAAAAACATAAGACCTCCAAGGAGAGCACCAATACCTGCATGGGACCTCAATTATGTCTTGGAAAAGCCCACACTACCTCCTTTTGAGCCAGCCTCAACAGCTGATATAAAATTCTTATCCTGGAAAACAGCTCTGCTCCTAGCAATAACCTCCGCAAGAGTTACAGGCACTCATGGCTGTGGAACCTTTTATCATTTTCCATCCAGAGTGGGTTTCTCTGAGGATGAACCCTACATTTATGCCTAAGTTGGTGTCCAGTGTGGCCCTTAACCAAACCATTCACTTGCCTACCTTTTATCCAAACCCACAGAATAAGGGTGAGAGACTTCTGCATTCTTTGGACATACACAGACAGCTACGCTTCTACTTGGACAGAACTAAAGCTTTCAAAAAGACTGAGCAACTTTTAGTGGCATTTGCTGCAGGATCACAAGGAAAGGCTATCTCAAAGCAGACTATTTCTAAATGGATAGGCCATTGCATTATTTTCTGCTATTCACAGCATGGCAAATCAGTGCCTAAGGGCATTAGGCCACATTCTATCAGGGCAGCAGCCACTTCAGCAGCCTTCCTCAGAGGAGTACCAACCAAAGAAATTTTAGAGGCTACAACTTGGAGTTCAGTGCACACTTTTACAAAGCAGTACCACTTACCTCTCTACTCTAAATCCAGAGCAGGCTTTGCCACTGCAGTTCTGCAGGGCCTCATAGCCACTCCTAATCTTATTTAGCCCAGCCACCCATCCTCAGCTTTGGGATTCAGCCCAAGAGTAATGACTGCAACAGTGAAACACGATGAACATAGTACAGTTGTGTACCTACCATAAATGTAGATGTTCGAGTGTATTCACTGTTGCAGTCCAGGTTACCCTCCCAACATCCCCCTTTCATTTGCTGGGTCTTATCTGTACTTCTCTATTTTATACAACATATGTGGTGTATTTGCTTGTAGATGAAGGAAATGTTTACTTTAGTGCATGCATGTTTATTGGCATAATCTATTTAGCCTACCCTTCTGGGGGCACCTGACATCTGGGGCAAGAAAAACTGTAGAAAATGGTGTCGGCTGCATCTTTTATACCCCTGGCGCACTGACGTCAGGGAAGAGGTGACAGCAACTGACGCAGGACCAGGACTTTGTAATTCAGGCCGACTGCGGGTATCCTGCAAGCAGGATAACCCAAGAGCAATGACTGCAACAGTGAATACACTCGAACATCTACATTTATCGTAGGTACACAACTGTACTTTCTCCCTTGCCTGAAATGTGTGCTGTATTTTCTTGTGTACAGATTTTGAGTACCTGTGTACCTCAGTCTGTCACTCCATTTTTTCTGCAAGTATTTTCTGCCTTGGCAGTGGTATTAGTGCTTTGCACTTTCTTTGAATATGTCAAACTGAACATTCAGAACACTTACAGAAAATGGATATTGCACTTAGTTTGTGTTGAAGGGTTGTGTTAAAAAAAGTTAAGCAAATGCAGAGCCGATAAGTAATCAGTTCTTCCTCTTCAGCTGCCTTGGAATATATCCTGGCAGGACTGGCTGTCCTTGGCTTTAGTCCTTCAAAGGCAGGTCCTGATCTTGGTCATCTTTGACTGATGGTCCATCCTCCCCTTACAGAAAGAGGGATGGCCTTAATCTAAAGCTGTCTACTTTCCTCCCAGCCTAACCCTGGCTTCCCAAGCCTATTCCTGATCTCATGTCTCAGATGTGGTCACATGCCTTTCCTGTGGGCCACAGGCCAGCCTTCCTCTCCCATTAGGTGTAAGCTTTAGAACTTGACAGTGCTGTTTCAGATGTAACTCAGTGGAAGACATACTGCAGGTAATTCCAGAAATTCCTTCAGAGTCTCTTGGCAAAATGGTTTCCCATGTAGCATAGGTTACTATGTCTTGCTAACTTAAGTCAAGAGGTCCTTTTGTTACATCCTTTACCTCCTGATATGATTCTCCTGGCATTTGGCTGATGTGTGATAAAATAATCTCCCATCAAAATTAAATTGAAGTATGTCTGTAATAAAGGATTTTGATTTGTAGATGCTGTGAGTTGGGATGCACAGGGGTATAAGTGCTTCACTGGCCAGTTCTGCATTTAAACATTGCTGGCCAGCATCTGCAAAATGATACCTTTTGAGTATGTATGCGTAGAATAAGGCATGCATTGTATTGCTAGTATAAAAGGATTTTAATGCACACCTTGGGACATGGTTGGGTACAAGGCCAACAGCTGGTGTGTTTGCTGCTGAGGATTACATTTAAAGCCCTTTAATGCACACCTCGGGTTGTATTTACATCCATGTGACATCACCACAGAAGAATAAGTTAAGCCATTGTGATATTCATGAAACTTTCTTAAAAGTCTAAACATTTGGCCGTTAACAAATAATACTGGAAAGGTTGTCCCTGCTAATGCACAAGTAACACAAACAAACAATACGTTAGTGAGTAATGCTGTGGGATTATTTGTTAGGAGGCATTTTGTCTGGAGTATGTGATTTTTCATATAACTGCCATGTAAGATCCTTAAGCCTATAAAGGCGGTTCAGTTGTTTTTCACCTTAACCATGGAGCTACAATGAAAGCAGTATCTCTAGTAGCATTTTGAAAATACAATGCCTTGTTAGGAGGCATTTTGTCTGGAGTATGTGATTTTTCATATAACTGCCATGTAAGATCCTTAAGCCTATAAAGGCGGTTCAGTTGTTTTTCACCTTAACCATGGAGCTACAATGAAAGCAGTATCTCTAGTAGCATTTTGAAAATACAATGCCTTGCGCTGTGTTATCAATGTGATTACTTTGTTTTAGTGAAAGGAACTGCTTTGAAATTACTCTTTCTGGGTTATATTTTGGTTACATGATTGGTTTACTTATTTCATTTGTCTTTGTAAGTGGGCTGGTTTAGTCCTTCCATTTTAGCCACAGTTTAGCCACAGTTTAGACACAAGCAATTGCACAATGAACACACTGTTTCATAACCAATATAATTTTTATTTATTTATTTATTTCCAGTTTGCTCACCGGGGAAGTCCAATGGGCCAAGCAGAGCCTATTTTCAGTGGAGGCCCGGGGAGAAAAGCTCCAAAAGCAGCTAACAGTATATAGCATAAGTACAGTATACAAAAGCATAAATATATAATTTAAAATACAAATACAAAATCAGGGAGTATATGTTTAAAGAACACAAATGTTAAAATAAAGATGAAGCCAAAAGAAGTACAGATAATATAGTTAAAAGTACAAGTCATAAAGTGTTTCTACAAGTTTAGTGTTTGTTCTAACAAAAATGTTAGTGAAGGGAGGTTTGAAATAGACGACAATGTAATTTAGGTGGGAAGGGAGCAGGAACAGTTCCAGTATGAGGTAAGATAAGAAGAAATTTGGGGACAAAAACAGTATTAACCACAATCTCAGAGTAATTGCACCATATTTTAGTCAGTACTCATTTTGTGAAGAGACCGTTCAAATAAGTAACATTTAGTCATTTTTGTTAGCATTGACATTTATAAGATTTAAAAGGCAGTTCCTTGATCAGAAAATTAATCTCAAAAAATAGTTAAGGAAGAAGGTAATGATCAGACATTTCAGTTCCTTCCTTTGACAGCCTTGTAACACGTTTGCATTACATTATCAGATTTAAATCTTTTTCTTCAATTGCTATGTGATCAGCAGCGTTTCATAGGTAGGTAGAAACGGTATTCTGTGTAATCGCTCCTTTTTTAGAGAAAGCAATTGTACTTCTTTAAAGAGAGTAGCTTGGCTGATCCAGTCTACCACCCCAGGTTTGACTAGGTCTCAGGAAGGGCGCACTGCTGTGGTATGAATCCTTATCCATGAGAAAGCCCTTCCAACCTAAATAGCAGAGTGTTATCCCTAATGAGCTGAGCGACTTTAGCTGCAGCTCTGGATCTCATGCACAGCTAGAAAGGAAGACAGATTATTACACCATTCTTAAGCTTGTTTTTGGAGGAGGAAGTGACCGATGGTCTGTCATCACTCCCTCCAAGATGACTTCCAGGAAATGATACGGATGGCGCAGTGGTGGCATTGTTGTCTCACAGCAAGAAGTTCTCCTGTTTGATTCTCGGCTGGGGTGCCCGGTAAACAAATGTTTAATAAATAAAAATATAAAAATACTTATCCAGTTGGGAACATTTCTGTTACTTTTGCTAACTATATTGTATTTTGTAATTTCTTCATTGGGATTGTTAAACTTGGGTTAGATACTGCAAAAGTTCCAAGACTCGGAGTTTCACTGAAAAAGCTGTCCAGTAAGTGTGAGTATGCAAGGCAGAGTCTGTCAAAGGATTTTCATTTGTAGTGTCTTTTTTGTTCAGGCAGAGAATACCAAGTATTTTGTTGTAAGTTCAGCTGTATGCAGGTTTAAAAAAGAAAAAAATGCTCATATGTCAAACTT
Source organism: Protopterus annectens (assembly GCF_019279795.1). Classification (NCBI taxonomy): domain Eukaryota; kingdom Metazoa; phylum Chordata; order Ceratodontiformes; family Protopteridae; genus Protopterus; species Protopterus annectens. Next base: position 366,845,943 of record NC_056725.1, on the reverse strand, counting down.
AAAAATTAAGGCTTTCTTAGAGCAGAAAATAAATGAAGACTTGGTGTGGACGTAAACCTGTAGTCATCGGTGGCCTACAAGATCGCAGTTAGTGCAGTGGATTACAGCTAAGAGCTGTTGGTGAGCTACTTCCTGTGGTATTGGGTTTGAATCCCTCAGCCTTCATTTGCCCATGCTCTGCCCTTAAGCAACCAGACAATACTTAAGGGGAATAGGAAATTTGAGCTCGGCATCATAGTGGTATCCTGGACTGCATGCCTAGTAACTACCTGTGAAGCTATGAACCTAAAAGAGAAGAGGAAAATGGAGTGACCAGAGACAATTGTTAATGAAATACACAGCAAGTATGAAAGTATCAGACCTCAGTGATCATGCAAGTCTTTCTGAGGTATGTGTACTTCTGACCTGACTTTTTATTTTGAATGTTAAGATGTGTCTGCATCCAAGAGTCAATGCTATAGTAACTTCAACACAAAACTTTTTTTTTTTTATTTCTGATGTATAATATGACCATTCAGATACAAGTCACCTGCTAGATTTTTCCAGTATTAGTTCCATCAGTAAAAGCATACATAGATGTTCCTTATCAGACTTACTTTCAGTTTAGAGCTTTCCAAGACCACATTTGCAGTCTGTATATATGTATACATATATATATATATATATATATATATATATATATATATATATATATATATATATGTGTGTGTGTGTGTGTGTGTGTGTATATATGAATGTATATATATATATATATATATATATATATATATATATAAATGTGAAACTATATATATATATATATATATATATATATATATATATATATATATATATATATATATATACATACACACACACACACACACACACACACACACACACACACACACACATATATATAAAATACATGTAAAATATAAAAAAAAAACTATCCTTTAAACAACTGTCTAGGCACACACTTTTATTTCCAAGTGAGGACACCCTTAGATGTAGCCAAAGTAGGAAGTTTCATAGCCTATAGACAATAGCCTAAGCTGCAGATTATTGAATACCTCTGTCAGTTAGCTTTGCCCTTTCACACCACATTTTTCTGTTCCATGATACATCTTGTTAGGCTAAAGTGTTCTTAACTCTGTTGGCTCGTCATATAAAAGTAATTAATTAATAGCAAAAATACACTGCAAGACTGCTGCTAATTAGCCATATTCAAGTTTTTGAAGCCCTTTACCTTGCATTGCCACGTTCCTTAAACACTGAAGATTCTAGGTGGCAGACAAAAATGTATTACCCTTTTGGCTTTTTGCAATTGTTTATCAAGGAGGTTGTCGTCATCTACAAATAATTCTGTGAAAAAATGCAGTACATCACATTGTATGTATGTTTTCTGGCCTTCAGTGCAGCATGAAAGCTAACTTTGCAAGGGTTGTTTCTGAAAGAAGTGAAATTGTTTTTCACTTCTGCTACAGTGAGTTATGTACTATATATGTAGCACCGCAGGATTCCCCAGTGTATTTATGTCAGCTGTTTGTAACTAAAGAGAGGAAGTGAAACATTTCAAATGTGAAACATTAGAGTGGTCCTCCTAATGAGGGTGCAGTCATTACCAGAATTAAAGTAGTGAGTGTAAGATTTTTTTTACTTTAAGAAACTTATTTTATTTCATACCTTTGGATATTGCTGTTTGTTTCACACTGTAGAATATTATCTCTGTGAGCAGTACTTGCTTCTCTAAATAACTGAATATGTGTCATGTCACAGTTTTAGTAGTAGTGATGAAAAGGCATAAGTGAGGTTAAAATGAACTACCTTGCTCATGAATTTCTGAATCTTCAGAAAGAGAAATGAGTTATGTGTTGCCTTTTAGCTAGTATTTGTTTTTGTTTTTGTTTTTTTGTTAAATGAGTTGCTAGGTTGATCCAGTCTCTCACTTTTGAGGTGCAACGTAGACTGAAGGCACTCAAGTTAAGAGAGTGACAGATAAATATGTCAATTAAATTTAGGGAATACATAACGGCTATGTAGACAGTAGAAGAGACACAGCAACAGCTGCTGTCAAGTCTAAATATGTAGTTCAGTGTTTTTAAAGAGTAGTGCAGAATAAGTATAAAAATGGTTATGTCCAAGACTAAGGTTATTTAAATGTAGTTCATCCTTGGTGAGTAACGCAAGAGAGTCTCTTTAGTAATTCCTCTCCTGATTTACCTCTGACAAGAGATGTCTTGCATCCAAAGAGTGTAATTATATGTTTCAGTATAGCTATGCTTTTAATGGAGTTGAGAAGGTTCCTTCACAAGTTCAAGAATTCAGTGGAGTTTGGAAAACAAGAGGGAAAACGAATTGCCAAATGTTCCCTCTAATGAAAAGACCTCTCAAAACACCTCATGCTTTCCTTAGCTCATGTGTTTTTGTGATGCTTCAGCATGTTTTAATGGGGAGAGAGAGTCAAGGAGTTCTTGTAGATACTTGATCATAATCAAAAGAGATTTCTTGTAGGGTGTTGCTGTTTGTTCAGTCCATCCAAGCATCAGTACCACTTTTTTCTTCATATAATGATTTTTGGGCAACACATATTGATAAATAACTCCGAATAATGCAGCCAGAGTGAGTGCAGTGTCATTAGTGGAGGAACATTTGTTTAAACTGTTAAGTGGAAGATTAAAAGTTTATAGGTATTACAAGTGAAAATAAGTTGATGGATAACAAGATGTCTGGTTCAGTCAGGTTGGCATAATGGTTAAGGTGTTTACCTTACAGACACAAGGTGCAGGGTTTGATTCTCACATGGGGTAACTGGCTAGGCTTAAAATGGCCCACATGGGCAGTTGGCCTAGTACTAACATACAACACTATGAAACTTAAATAGTTTGCTGCTTTACTTCACAGCACAGAACATTTTTGAACTAAAACATCTGTTGTAGGACTTTCAGCACATTTAAGAAATGTTTTTCTTAAGCCACTAATCTGATTGAGGCAATTGTTCTGGAAGCCAGTATTGGACATCACCTGTTTAGACCCTTACCAAGGCATTACTCGTGGTATTACAGCAAACAAACATTGAGCAAGTTAAGTAATCTTATCATTAGACTCCTGATGTTTGTGATAGCAGTGGCTGGACAAACTTGGCGAATTGTAACCAACAGGGTCATAGGTACTTACTAGGCTATTGATCTGTGAGGATCTTAAGAAGACTAGCCTTACATTCCCAAGGTAGTTTTCCCGACTCTTGTGTTTTATTTATGTATAACCTAGTGGCAGACAGAACAAGGGTGTGTTGGGACTTTTACTTTTGTCGCTATCTATGAGGTAAATGTGTGCTATGCTGGGGGTAAATTTGAAGTTTCTAGTCTTTTCATCCAAGTTGCCTTTGACTAGAGTACGGAATTAATCTATGTTAGAATAGGTATGGAATTAATATTCATCATATAATGATCAGTTGCTTGATTGGGAAAGTTTTATATTATACGGATAACCTTATAAAAAGGTATGAAGAGTAAATCACTAAGCAAGACATAGTTATCTTACAGAGAAATCAGTTAATGCTGGAAATTTAGAATTCATATTATGAGGAGGATAAAAATGGCCAGAATAATTTGCATCTCTTTTACATATCAGGAATGGAATGTCATGTTTAAGAAGGCAGTATAAATCTGTATAGCCATGTGTAAGAGATCAGTATAAATAAAAATATTTATTTTGTACTAATTATTCACCTTTAATGGCTTACCTTATGATGTTTGTCACAAATATTGTGCAATTATGATATTATCTTTGCTTCGTTAAATTATATGTGGCAGGTGGCATAGAGGGTTAAGGCTGTGAGGTGTAGTTCCATTGCTACAGGGTTGATTCCCTTAGCCCCGGTTTACCTGCTGTGTGACCTTGAGCAGATCACTTAACCAAACATTTATTCTGTGTCACCCCTGAAAAGGGACTGTGCATCCAGTGGGCCTATCTGGTTAACAAATGAGTATCACATATGGTAGACTTTGTCAGGCGCTTCTGTGGTAGGAAAAAACAGAGATCTACCGGAAGGATGTCTTGTGCCATAATACCACTGATAATATGTAATGTAGCAGTAACCCATAGCTGGGTATAGGTAATGCTGGATTTACACATGGAAAGGCAGTGAATAGTGTTTCAGAATGCAGGGAAACATAATGAGAGGCATTACTGGCAGAATTTGTCATCCATCTAAGCTGACCATTGTATGACTGTTTTTGTTACTGTGTACTACATGGACACTGTTCCCAAGAAAATTAATACAATGAATGATGGATGAAGGCAAAATGGCAGAGGACCACCCATAAAAGGTCTTTTGTTTTTTCTCTTCATGTGATGAAAATATAGAAAATCATTATCTGGGCATTAATCATTCTATGTCTTAATAGAAACCTTTTTGGACCAGATCATTTGGTTTGGAACTATACAGCTAGCTGTCTGGCAGGTGAGGGCTTCCAAAGGAAAAGTGTACCAGTGATTTCATTCCTGTATATTCTAAGACAGTGTACACTTATACGGTGTGGGTAATATGCTGTCTACCCATTCATAACTTTCTGTTGTTCTGTGACTATCCGAAGCACACCAACAGCAGTGTTATTGGTAGTGCATTGTATGGATTAGTGAATCAGCCATGGTTTTTAAACACGTAATGATCTCCGCTTACAGTCTTGTGGATTGTCAGTAGACAGATTAGTGTACCTGTGTTCTAAAAACAGGACAATTGCAGGTTTTCTTCTTTGTAGGATGATATTATGGAATGAGTGCATTTCTATCTTTGTTTGTTATATGGACTTTGATTCTGGTTGCTGCCTTTGTCAGAATGGGCTAAGCCTAATAAACAGTAGTGTATGGAAAAAGGACCAAAATTAAATATGTGGAAATCCTATAGTATTGTCTCATTTGGTAGCTGCAGTTGTGGTGCTGCGGTAGCGTTGTTGCCTCACAGTACAAAGTTGTCCTGTTCGATTCTCAGCTAGAGCATCTTCTGTGTGCAAACATGCGTGAATGGGCGTACCTTCGTTGAAGGTTGTGCGTCAGGGCCGGCAACTCGGCACGTAAAAATCTACTGCCAATCATTAGTGGACTGGAGTTCCGCTGTGGTGACCCCTAACTGGGAAAAGCCGAAAGACACAACAACATTGTCTCATTTGGTAAACAACCATGTCCTTCAACTTGCAGTATAGCTAAACCCCAGTCCAAAATGATAATGCAGTCAGCGATAATTCCCTCTCCTTACACTGCAATGTAGCAGCTATAGTGAGAAAATCGTGTTTAGCACAAATAATATCTAAAGACATGCCACTGAGGTCAGATTAAGTTATTACTCTTTATGCAACCCTAATTACATTAGTTATTGCATGTAATAGTGTAACTTCTCCTTTGGGATGTGCTTTTTCTAGACAAATTGAGCAACTAGAAAGTTTCCAGAGGTATTTAACCCAGAAAACTATTGGCTTAAAGTCCCTACACCACCAGGAAGGGCTTCAAGCCTAACTCTTTACTTAGTTTCTTATAGACTTGCTTAATGGATCTACACTTTGCAACATTCACTATTGGGATCTCTATACTTGATCTCATATATCTAATAATACCAGTACTAGAGACTTAAATCTCCCCCAGCTTCTAAATAAAATGAACTAGAGAGGCGTAATATTTACCCGGCGCCTTCTTCGACTAAATTACCCTGCAAGTTAAAGAAAATGGCACTTCACTAGCTTTCAGAGTAAACATGGACAATTCAGTGGGTACCCATAAGTTTACTTTGAGAGCGACCTGCTGTGTTCATCTTGAGATGTTCAAGGTACAGCATGAGGCTGGGTATGGGCAAAGTATAAATGGTCCTGTCACCCTATTTCCTATGATTCTGTGAATACACTGACAGGTAGGGCTACGAGAAATGTGCTTTTGTAATTACATTGCAGCATTAGTAAATCTGCTCTGAGGCTAGAGGAAGGATTTTTTTCTGTCGTAATAGTGCTGTTAAAAAAGCAACAGCTGATTATTTCAATGTAAACTGATCTGTAAGGTTCATGTCCTACCCTTAATCAACTGTAACATTGCTGATACATAGTGCCAGTTGCTTGTGGGTGGTGACACTCACCTATGTGCCATTTCCTTTTGAGACGCCACGTATACTAAAGTATGGGTAAAAAATATTTCCATTTATACTTATGGGCATCACTGATAGGGGTTTGCTTTACCTGTTTTACCTACATCCTTTCTGCATCATTAACCATATTCAGAGAGGAATACAATTCATTATTAAGTATAGATGGAGGTCTGTAGAGTCATAGACTTAGTGGTGTGACAGAATCGCTCTTTGTCCCTGATGGTCAAACTCAGGATTGCTCTTTGTACCTGAAGGTCAAAGTAACTAAATCTCACTGAAAGTACCACAGATGCTGCAGCCTATGCACATTTCGTGACCATATATATTATTTAAAGTCTGTGGGCAAAGTGTTCTGAATGCATGTTTGCATATAAGGAGGCTGTTTTTGTTTTATGTTTTCCTTTTGATGACCTTAAAAGGTAAGAAGACTTTAGCGTTGTGGTCTGAAGGTTCAGTTGTATTTTGTGATAATCTGATCCTTTGTGTGTTAGAATTGTTTTTGTGAAACTGTGTTTGTGCTTTAAAAGCTTTAGTGTAGTTGCATGCATATCTCCATGAGTTTGGTTTACTAGAATGTGTGAGCTAGTGCTTACACTGTTTGACACAACCAAGAATGGACAATTGTTTACTTGGTTAAGAAAGCACAGTTGCATAACTTTGTCACAGATGTGATTTGTACAATCCATAAACCATAATATAGTAAAAGAGTTGTGACAGAAAAAAAAGCTTGCATAGGACCCCATATTCAGAGCCAGCTCAGTTTGTCATGTATGTAAGAACTACACGTAGTACCTTGTGCATGGATAATACTTTTCCATTAATGGCCTTGATTTTTGGTGGGAATAAACTGCCTAAATGTGACCGGGACAGTAGTACTGTACTTATGTTGGTGTGGGCCCAGTAGAACTGAAACCCAAGAATACAGTGAGAAGAAGTGGTTATGTCTGTATTCAGATTCAAAATGTCTATTGCTCATTTAAGATTTAAGGACCTTATTTTTGTTACCCATTCTTGAGTTTGTTAATGTAGTCAAATTCGACTTATGGTATAGCTGTCTTTACCAACCCTAGAATGTGCTACTCTTTTTCAGTATGATTTTGGGGTATGGAGGATGAAATGTCTGTCACTTCTTACCTGCAGATTCATTGTGTAATCAGGTATGCCGATAATTTTTTGATGAGCTTATTAAACAATGATGTAGGCTGCAAGTGTGAGGTTAAGGGCTGTATAGACTAACAAATTTAGAATATCCAGTCAACCAACAGTTATTTGGGAGGTGGTAGAAAGTTTGTTGACTGCATAAAACCATCATATCCCAGAGAAACATGCATTTTCCAAAATACTTTAACTGCAGGTCATTAAAGACTTTGAGTTGGGTGGTAGCAATACTAAGTACTATAGTGTTGTCTCGGAATGTGTATCTTTTGTATAGCCACAATGGAATGCTGCAAAATGCATTCTTTGGTTGGTTTACAAGTGCCTCTGGACTAGTGGAGCTCATTTTTTGTCTCAGAAGCATTTGAAGATGCATCACCTAGCTTAGGACCCTTCCCAGAGCACCCTATCCAAGTCACTGGTAAGACTGATGTTTTAGCTATTTAAAGACCTATATCGTACTCGTTTGCTTCGCATAAGTAGGTAAACAGTTAAGCCGAATCTGTCCCATGTATTTAGACTCATGTGACTGACTATATGAACAAATTTTCTGTTGTTGGAAGACCACTGTCTTCACTTGTTAAGAGAATACTGTGGAAGTGATTGCTGCCTGGCAAACCATTGGCCATCAGCCATGACAGTAACTTTGACAAAGGAAAGGACAGTGAAGACAGGTCATGGAAACCAGGTTAAGAGTCAAGTAATAGACTGATGGACCTGTCCTGGATTCCTGAATTATTTCCAACCTTACATACATTGCTTGTTGGGATAGGGTTGTACCCTTGACCCCATCACTCTGAGTTTGATAAAATAGGTATTGAGATTGGCTTGACTGTTGATTTGCTGTTTGCGTTCTTAGAGGCTTGAAGTAATAGTAAATTATTTGTCTTGTTCTTACTTGTACCTTTGCATCTTCAGGTTTTGTTTCCATAGTTTTCTGAGGAATGGTGCTTGTGACAATTTGTAGCTCGTTTCAAAGGGAAGATCATTGTGACAGAACGTAAGGAAAATGGCACGTTTACTCTAAGTGTGCTTAAGTTTGCTATTTCAAGTTAAAAACATGTTTTTATTATGGAGTTCCTGACTCACATATTTGGTGTGATACCGTGTGAATTTCCTTTTGCTTTCATTGATTCTGTATATTGTAGTTTGGGAGGATGGTTATAAGAACTCTGCATCAGAAGGCATCTAAGATTTACAGGTCATAAAGGTGGAATGGCACTCATGTTGATGATTGGACCTCATGTTGGGTAATGCTCTCAGATCACCCCTTCAGATTCAGTTAATTTAAATGCTCCTTCTGTGTAAGTCTGTAGAAATGATTAGTGTATGTCATACTGTCCAAGTTCTACAAAGACTTGTCATCACTGTTTCTTGTTTTTGTATTTTTCATCTGTTTGTCTTTTGTACCAGGGCCCTTGGTTTCTGTTTGTAAGTGACACTTTCATACATTTAGAAACTTTTGGCTGAGTAATTTTATCAACTGTTGAGAATTTTCTTTAGATTTAATCTTTCTGAGCCATTTTTAAGTAGAACTCTTGAGGAGATTGTTTTAGTACAAACAAGTACTAAAACATGTGCTGCTTTTTGTTTTACATTTTGTCCTTCAGAATTGTGGCTCTTTAAAGAGAAGTGTGCATTGGTGTCTGCAAATTGTTTACACTTTTTTATCACCTAATTAATGGAACAGTGCCAGGCTAGTCTCGATGGAAGGTGCAGTGTACCCCTGTTACAAAAATAAGAAAAAATAATCAATTGACCCCCCCCCCCCCATTGCATCAATGCATGATCTTGTACGTTACATAGAATGGACCTGTAAGCGCATTTATGTGGACTTTCTGTGAAGGAGTTTTGACTGGTGCATATCAGCACATTGCTACAGCAGGAAGTGAAGCGGTTTGGTTATTCTACAACTAGTGGGTTTACCCTGCGGGGAAGGGAGTCCTTTGCTTAGACATGCATATGCTGCCATTACACATTTGCAGGCAGAAAACATCTGCATTTTTCAGCTGCAGGAAATCTGTGGTTCTGCAGAGTTGGGGTAGCCTTCCAAGTTTATAGATAATATAATTTATTGTGGTTGACGGTGCTTTCTGCAAAATAATTTAACTGTCACTCCACCTTTAATGCAAGGAAGTGAGAGCTGGCAACATATATTATTGCCTGAGCAATGCAGTTGGTAATTAATTGAGGTACTTTGTTTTTTTTTTTTTTTTTTTTTTTTTTTTTTTTTTTTTTTTTTTTGTAGTTGAACTTGTTAACCAAGTAGACCAGCAATGATAACAAATGGTTCTGTTTTTTTTATTGGTTTGTCTGCTGTGGATACATCTGTTACAGCTTATATACATAGTAGTGTATAGTGCAAAAATCCAAACAGAAAAATATACAATACCAGCTGCAGGAAAAAAAATCCACCATTTTGATGCATCAGCAAGAACTGAATGAACTAGACAAAACAACAAATTACATGACTGTTAGTATTTGTATTTGCACAGAGTGAAAAATGCATGTAGTCTGTTCAGTGGGCAGAGTATGTATTATAGTTGAAAGTGCTTCCAGTTCACCTAGAGCCATGTGTGTGTGTGTGTGTGTGTGTGTGTGTGTGTGTGTGTGTGTATCCCAATAAACAAAGTCCAGCGAGCAAAGACCAGCACCACGAACTGTACACAGTGTAAAAAAACAACAGGACGGGTAATGTCACCAGGCTGTGGGGCATAAAACCAAGTTTTAATAAAATAGACAGGATAAAACAGCTGATAAAACAACTGATAAGCGCTTTCAGATTTCAAGGAACCCATCCTCAGATCTGACTTCATTCACAAAAGAACATCATTAAACAAGACTGTTAACCAATCATATGTTTCATAAAGAGGCAAGGCTCACCTATTGGTTGACAGTCTTATTTAACAATGTTTTTTGTGAATGAAGTCAGACTGAGGAAAGGTTCCTTGAAACCCAAAAGCCAGTCGTTTTATCAGCTGTTTTATCCTATTTTATTAAAGGTTGGTTTTATGCCCTACTGCCTGGTGACTATATACATATATATATATATATATATATATATATATATGTGTGTGTGTGTGTGTGTGTGTGTGTGTGTGGGTGGGTGTGTTTGTATAAATATACTGCAGAGAGGTACAAACAAGTATCAGGTGTTCATTGCGAGAAATACACAATGGTATTGCACGTATAACCAGATGGAGTCTGAAATGAGGATTCTGTAAATTAGTACTTTAGAGAAAGAGGTTGCTGTCTGGTGTGCAAAAAGGGTAATGAAATACTGTAGCTTGAAATGCATTTTAGTAGGAACAATGGAACTGCATATCACTTGAATCTTTAATTAAACTTTGAGGTCACATCTCCAGTTTGTAACACTAGTGTGTTTGAATTCCTCCAAAGTGCTGACCAGGGAATTTCAGTTGCTTTGAGGTAGGTCTTAAAAACAATGTCCATCTTAGCTGTAACCTGTTGTAAAAGTATTTCAGAACATCTTTTGGGTTAGTGGCGATGCCGAGTGTATACTTTTAAGTGCCATGGAGTCTTTGTAGCACCAAGCAAACAGTGTACACATCAAGTGTGTTAGTGTCCAAAATCTGTAAGGAGCACTTTGTTTAAAATTGTTTTGTGTGTGTTTATACTTGGTCTTTGTTCTTTGCTCAGTGTATGTATTCTTAGCAAAAGTAAATATAAGATGGATTGGTTTATATTTCCTGGGGCAGGTAACAGAAAACTTTCAAAAGGTGTATTTATTAACTGGGGCAGTGAAATGGAGACGGTATGACATTGCGCATTAGGAACTGTTTACAGTAATCAAAACATACTGGTAATAGTGATCCATTATGATGATGTTTATTATCCATACCCTTTGATTTTACTTTATCAAGTAGTGCGTTGTGAAACAGATCGGGGTCATCAGTGATATTTTGTAGCTCTGTATCTGTATGCCATAGGGAGAAAGGACTTGACTAACACACTTGCAAAGCACATTTATGAATATCCTGAGCATTCTTTCTTGTTTACAGTAATTCACCAGGTTAAAACTCACATTAGGGGAGGTCCATGGCAATTATGGCTGGAAGAACAGGAGGTGTTTTGGCAAATTAGAACATTTGCACATTTACCACCAGGTTTAAATGAGTATGCTTCCATAAAATGCATCCTCAAAATAAAAGCACTGAAGCGATGAGTTGGTTGTTATATTGATATTCGAATTTATAATATGAATGCATAGATGTACACACTTTATACAAATACATACAAATATGGTTATAATAATTTTTTAGTTTCTTTTCACAAGTCATAATATTTTACCATTGAGTGACTCATTTATTGGAAACGTAGGGTATTATATATTCTTATATTTTCTTATTCCTAGGAGTTCCGTTTGTTAATTCAGTTTAGCGGTATTGATTTGATTTGATTTTATTTGAAGTTTACAAGACGCTTATTTAGATAACATACTTTTTATCTAACAGAAATGTTAAAAGCTGTCTGTGTTACAAGGGATTAGCCCTTTAAAATCTAGGCTTGAAGTGAGTTAAGTGGTTAATTAATGCAGTTAACTATTTTAATTGTCTTAATTTGTACATGTGTTTTTTATATATACGGTCTTGCTGTGAGTATGTTTTAGTCTGAAGAAGGCTGAGGAATATCCTTAGCCGAAAGCGCTTACGTTAAATAAACAGCCCGTGCTTTGTTGTACTTGTCCGCTTCCACCTTTTTGGAGTATTTTTGGTTTTCTCTTTATCTGTGTTTTGAAAGGATGCAAGGACAACTAAAGCTGAGCAGCAGCACAGTTTCTTTCCTTAATCATAATTTCTGTTGAAGCCATCATTGGATGAAAAGGTTGTATAAAAAGAAAAAAGATTTTAAAATGCACTTCAGAGCATATATGAAGTGATGGCTTCTTGAAAAAGCTGAAGAGTAAGGCAAAATGTGAGAAAAGGAAGAAAAATGTAATGTGCACGGTATAGAGAGCCCAAGATGGGGGGGGGGGGGAGGCAGGGGAAGACTGGACAGTGTCTGTGAGGGGTGGGGGTGGGGTGGCCGAAACACTAGGCCTGGGGCACCATTTCACCTAATTCTAGACCTGTACATAGAGTTATTATAATGTATCATTGTTGCAACTAAATGCCAGTAACTGTGAATATCCCCTTGTGAGATGTGCCAACATAGTGTGGTACACAGGCCTGTTGTAATGTAAGAGTATTGTAGCAACAGGTCAGTCTGTGTGTACTACTCCTAAAAGTTTAAAGTACAAACTGAAAGGCTGCTTAGAAAGGTAGGCAGTGACAGGGTGATACTTGTATTGGACGTGCCTAGGGGATCCCCGTAATGCTAAAACCCGCCCTGCTCTCTTTTAGAGAAATAAATGGATGGTAAAAATATGTGTGGGGATCTTGGCTACCAAGGTTAGTGATAGGGGTGGGCTTACCCCTAATGATTTCCATACACATGTAGATGTGTGTGTGTGTGTGTGTGTGTGTGTGTGTGTGTGTGTGTATGTATTTATGTAAGTATGGGGGTGTGCATGTATTTGTGTGTGTGTGTGTGTGTGTGTGTGTGTGTGTGTGTGTGTGTGTGTGTCTCTCCCATCTGTATAGAAAAATAGGTAGATCCATTACATTAACAAGGTAACAAGATGCCATGCAGTAAGGTTTTGTAACCGGTACTTGTTTCTGTACTGTTACATAGTCAAATTGACTGCTCCTTTGATCATCTGTTTCAAGATGTAATTTAAAATCTAAAGAAGTGAGAACTGGAGCTAATCCATATAATTATATTATCAAAAAGCATTCTGAAGTAATCAAGTGCCATATTCCTGGAATTCTGTGGTGGAGAACGCAAGAAAAAAAAGCATATTTCCATGAGTTACCTTTTCCCTGTGTAGCTCAGATAGCAGAAGTGGTTTGGCTGTTGTCCTGCAATCAATATTAGATTTCAAGAGCCCTTGGTTACAAATTTATGGAAAATCTATAATCTGTGTATTTAGTAGCTGCAGTATGGAGGGCATTTAAAAGTTTATTTCATTACTATAGATTGTTCTTTAAGAATTGTGGTAAAGTATCTGAAACATTGACATCTGATAGTGGTCTTTTAATCTCTTAGCACTGATAAAATTGCACGGTAAAACAAATAATCCCTGTGATTTTAATGTTAGGTTAGAGTAAAGTAGCATACAAATATCCGTTACTATCAGAATGCTCCAAGTCTTTATGCTACTTAACTGCCCTTCACTATGTAGCATTGATGATCACACCAAATATTTTTAATGAAAAATATTACAAAGGGACTACAGTGGCACCATGAAAGGTGACAGCATTTTGTTGCACACATATGATGGCCCCCCTTTTTATTCTACATGACTGAAATCATTATTGAAGTCTTACACAGTATGGCTTGGATAAGAGGCCTGTTCACCTGGAGTTGTAATCTTACTAGATACACTACAGATGAAAGTACTTCGTACATTTGTCATCTTGTTAAATTGGAATGGCTTGGCCAGAGTTCAGCTCTAAAATGAGACCAGTAGTGTACCTGATTTCCTACTGTTATGCCTGAGCCTAGGGCCTAGTTTGCACATACTAAATTTTAAAGGAAGAGAGACTGCTCAAACATTATTCTGCATGGTGCCTGTGAGCTCGTAAAGTAATTCCAGTCACGTAGACATTATGGATTAAATCACTCTGTTCATATCTAGTAGTAATCAATAAAAAAGATGAGGCGTTGCATCTTTAGAAAAGTTATCTCCTAAAAGACTCAGTGATACAAATTAAATCTTAAATAATGGGCCTGTGGCTCACCTACCACATACCTCTAAAAGTGGCAGTAGTGAGTCGTAGACAGTCAAAAATTCCTTTTTCTTAAGTCTGAGAATGCCTTATAAAGCAAGTGATTGTAAGTTTTATGCATGGCTGGGACACAAGTGTGTTAACACTGTTGACACTGCTGTTAGTTTCCGTATGAATGCTTGTTTCGTCTTTCATTATATTCATTGCTGCAGCTGCAGTATTGCATGTTACTGGCAGACTACTAGCTAAAATGTTTGCTAATTAAGAGTCAAGACTGTGTTTGTCGCCAGCCCATTACTTGTGAGAGTAACATTAGACACTGACAACAGAACCAGCAAGCAGTGTACCAAAGGAGACCACCTTCCCTCTGACATCATCATCAGGCCAGGCCACCTCCTAAAGACAGGTAGTTCTCAACCTCAGAATTGATTCTTTCTGTTCAGGCATCATGCTGTCACGACACTTTTCTTACAGTAAAGTTTGTCTATGGCCTTGCACTTTGGAGTGTGATTTCAGAATCTTAAGCATTATCAGACCATACTATAGAGTGCGGTTATATGAAATAGATTCCATATAAAAGGCATTAGGTCCTCCTACACTGCCAGGTCACTTGTAATTTTAACTAGGCTTCACAGCAACATTGTATTAACTACACCATGTTAATCTACCTACTGTCCTGCACTGCCAGGTCCCTTATAATTTTAACTAGGCTTCACAGTGATTGTATTAACTACACCAGGTTAACCTACCTACTGTCCTGCACTGCCAGGTCCCTTATAATTTTAACTAGGCTTCACAGTGACATTATATTAACTACAGCAGGTTAACCTACCTATTGTCCTAACTACTGTGTTCATTAACAATATATACTTATTCACTTTTTGTCCAAAAAGCGAATTACTATATTTGGTCTATCTACACATTTCCCTCATTTTCAGTTTTCATTTCTCAAGTAATTATGTCCTATCACTACCTCCTACCCTCTTCTCTCTTCCATCCATCTTTCATTTATTATGTACAACTGAACTCATCCTTCTCCCCTCCTGACCGTGTACTCGTTAATCTGTTCCTTCTATTTCCACCTGTCCTAATAACAGCCTTACCTATTGTCCCCTCCAGCCGTACCATATTCTCCTCTTCTAGTCCTACTATAGCTTATACACTTCTGCCTCATTAAAAAAATAGAATTATGTTTACAATTTCTGAAATTGCATATTTTATAACCTTGTTTTTATTGCAACATGCTTTACAGTTTCCTGTAACTTTGTAGTTTTGAATTTTACCGAATTTTGTACATCTTTTTTCATTTTCAATTGTATTTAACATTTCTGAGTTTTTACTATGCTTTGTTATTTTATTTTCATTTTCATTGCACATTTTTGTCTTGTTTTGTATTTCTTTGGCGCTGAAAAGGGGCTTTTCCCACACAAACTGAGACACTGCTGCTAAAACATATAAGACAGTTGTACTAGAAGAGGACCTGTAGATCACATGCCTCCTTAGACTGTGCCTCTCTTTCTTATGGTGTTTCTCTCTCATGTACCAGGAAAAGTGGGAGCGGAGGACTGTTACACAAACAATGAGAAAAAACATTGAACATAAACCAGTAAGTTATCACAGTAACTTGGGATAGATAATAACCCTGGCATGCTGCTTTAAGTGTGTCATATTGAGTTTTAAGAGTTCTGTTGTGCTTGCAATTCTGCCCTATTTTACCCTACCAAAAGTCAGTAAATATGACCAGCATAGTTAACTGAGTTTTATCTCTTTATGCAGCAGTGTGCCCATATATTAACTTCACTTCATAGTCCTTCTGTTGATTTTGCCTGTTTGTAGTAGGACCTGCTGCTAGTTTATTTTAGCACAGTGTCTCTACAGCTTGCAAGTATTCAGCTGCTGTGAGCTGTTACCTGCATAGAATGCCAACACTTTCCATCCCCTGCAAAACCTATGCCAAATTCTAATGAACACAGTCCCTAAAGGAATTTTCTACTAAAAAAAAAAATGCATTTTCTATTGATTCCCTGACTGCCCTCCTTTCTTTTATCCTCTGTTCTTGATGAACTGTAGCATTTTTTATTTTGTTGCTTTTTGATTGAACAGGATATTTTGGCTCCCTGTCTGGTCACCATTCTTGATTTTTGCAGTTTAAGGCCACATCTGTTAGAAGAAGCATATATACTAAGTCTCTGAAGCTGAGATGGCAGATGCTTGTCTGTTCTTACTCCTCACAAGATCAGGACATGGAAAAAACTTGCAATTATGTCTTCCTTGTTGCAGTGAGGTTCTTGCAGAAATGTCGCTGACAACACTAGATGACCAGTTTTTCCACATCTGTCAACTCTTTTGGTGTGAACTTTTTACCATGTAATATGATTGAGAAGAGGTTGGCCTGGAATAAAGCTGGATACTTGAGTGTTTGTGCTGGCTATACATATAGTACCATGTAGGACACATTCTTTTATACACTTCCATTTGACATGTACCCCCAACAGTCATGCCTAAAAGGGGATTGGTTCCTACAGAAAATTAGACACTATTAGGATATAGTACAAACAGGACCGCAGGGCTAAACAATGTCTTATTTGAAAAGCCTGATGTATGTATAGGAGTCCTTGTTTCTTATACAGGAATTACAGAAATGTTCTTGGTGCAAAAAGGGAGGATTTACATGGAAAATAATTCAATGCTAAAGAATTAATTTTAATTCAGGCTGAGGAAAATATTGGCTTCACATTGGAAGTGCATGGTATTGCTGTTTTGTCTTGTGCGTAAAGTTGTTTGCACATGTCCATAATGAATCATGGCACTGTGTTGATAATGTTATTTATCAAATGTAAATGTTGCCGTATCCCATCTGTATGATGTATACGTTATCGTTTATAAAGACTGTCTATGCTAATGTTGCACTTTTCCTTTTGGAGCTTTACTGCCTGGGCCACCTCTAAAAGTGGACAAGTACACTGATTTGGACTTTCCCTGTGAACAAAATAAGTAAATAAATACATATTGCATGTTAGGTGCTATAATGCTTTTTTCCCCTTTATCATTCCTCGTATATTTGGGCCATTTTTTAATGAAAAGCTTTGTAAACTTTTATTAAAGCACAGCCCAAATAAACATACTATGGTATTATCTCCATAGGGATAGTGTTGGATGTATCTATAAACTTTAATGGACTGGTCACTGCATATGGGTGGTAATCTGGCCATTAAAGTGCATAGATGCATCCCAATGCGTAATACCTGTACTGATGTCATAAAAGTTGAAATTCACTTAGTCTCAGTAATATCCAAGTAAAAAATGTAATGTTATGAAGTAATTTTAGAAATGACAGCCTTTTACCTACTCAGCTTCCTCTCCCATTAGCAAATGGCCTGATTTGATTTATGAGTCTCTTCCATAGTTCCCTTCTCAGACTTAAGTCTTACATCATTCCAATGATTCAAGCTTTTCTCTCCCTCAAACAGCATCCACAATCCCCGTCTTTTATTTCCTTTGCATATGGCATCATTCATGCACACCCTTTCTTTTCTCCTAAAAGGTTTGTAATTTGCCTGAAGTCCTGCCTGTAGTATATCTTAGCAGTGTCTCAATTTCTGTAGGCATCAACCTCCTTTTCGGCATGACTTGAGTGGCCCTGTCAAGATAACTCAAGAGACCTATCACAGAGACTTGTCCAGTTACTCTGGAGATTTGTTTCAGATGCATGCATAGGTCAGTGCTGTAGTCATAATCTAAAAGAAGTGACTTCTGAAACTTGCTGTATAGACGTAAGCCCTGTGCTGGGTTGGCTAAATTGTGTAGAAGGGTAGCAGCAGTACAACTGCAGACTCACATGAAAAATGATCTCTTACTCAACAGTTACAGAGGCAGACTCATTTCACCAATGTTTGACATCATCTTCCCATGTGTCAACAGTTTTTCTTGAAAAAAAATGCTGTCAGCTTTGTGATTGCTGCTTGAAAAACATACATCTTAATTGGTGATAAGACTGTTTCTCTCTCTACGGATAGAAGATTAAATGTAAAACAGCCTTCTCAGTTCATTAACAGGTTGCTCGGTTAATATGATGTGAGTATAGTAAAGCAAAATTAAATGACCAGAATGGTTCATAGGTTGAGGATGACACTTAATGTTTGAGGAAATGTTCTGCTGAATAGTGAAGTAGCTATTACAAGATAATAAAACCTTTAATCTCAATAATTAATTCAAGTAACTGAGTGAGGCTTTGATCATGAGACACAACTACTTAATGTATTTTTTTAGTGGCAAGATATAACATGTATTGTTAGTTACAGGGGTGCACCCCTGACCCCAAGAGAGAGCATGTTAATGAAGTATTTTGTCTAGGGAACTACATGCAGTTACTTGTAAAAAAAAGGATACATTTTTATCATTTGCAAAGTCTGTGGAGCTCACAGAGTACACCCATTGGATTTAAATTACCATTGTCTGAACCTGCAGCATTCACTGTATGAAACATCAAACAGAAGAGTTTTATTATAACAAATGAGCATGTAGGAAGTGTATACATTAGGAAGGACTAAAGAAGCACCTCAGTGTACCAGTTTATATCATTACCCTTGATGTATAGACTACTTGTTCTTTTTAAATTTCATGCTTAGTTCTTTAATGTTGAAGGTTCTGCCGGATAAGGATGACATCATTGTACTGACTCTACATCATCCTACCATATATAAACCGATGCCAGGAAATAACTGTCAGATACAGGCCAAGTGCACCTCAGATATTAGGACATGTTCCCTACATGTTTGCCTGCTCCTTTGTGATCTCTGGCTTCACAAATTCTTATTTCTAGAGTTGTCTTACTTTACTTCCATGTGTCATTAAATCTTTCTGATGTAGGTGTCCCACCCCATCTTTGCTGCACCTTTGCACCACGCATCTACTGAAACTTGTGAGAAAATCTGCAAATATCTTGAGCATGACTGTGCAAAACTTAAAACGTTTTCATCTGACTCTACAGGTGTTTGTGTATGAACGCGTTTGTATGTGGGTGGTGGTGGGGTCAACACCCTTTTAACTTCAAGTTGTAAAGAACACATAACCTTTACACAAATCTTACAGCTTGTTTGCGCTTACAAGCAAGATTCATACACTGATGGTGTATCCGTGTTACTCTAAGTAGATATATTTTATGCCACTTGGGTACGCTGCCTCTTTCCAGGTTTCATGTTATGTTTTCTTCTTTCTACTAAACCTGCCTTCCTTCAGCACAGTTGCCTTTTCAGTATTAGGTTATTCCGTAACTCATCAATGCCCACCTGGTGTAAGCACCTTGAATATAAATTAGTAGTCTCAGTGGTAGCTTTTTAACCAGAGATGGCTGTAGTAAGAAATTTCTTTTTTTCCCCAAAATACAATAATCATGGGTAGCCTAACATGGACTTCTGACCATGCATAGCATGTTCATTACAACTATTGCTGCACTAATAAGGAGCAGTTTAACGTAATGAAATATGCGTACTTTGTAATTAACTCGACCAAGTGATTTTCTACCCATATTGTTAAATAAAGCATATTATTTTGAGGGGGATTAGGAGGGTGGCCTAATGGTTAAGGTGTTTGCCTTACAAACACAAGGTGCAGGGTTTGAGTCTTACAAGGAATAATTGGCTAAGCTTAAAATGGCTCGCAAGGGCAATTAGCTTAGTACTAATCTATGAACCTAAAAAAGTTTGTTTCTTTACTGTTGTGATTTATAACACCATCATACAGACTTGCTGGGTAAAACTGTATTAATCTTACAGTAACTGTTAGTTAATATATGTTCTACAGATGTCCTTGGACCAACAGAACCAATTCAGTAACCATAATACAAACATTAGCGATGTGTGTAAAATAGGTGGCTATTGTATCAACAAATACAAACGCACTCGTAATACAGCCACTGGATAAACATACAAATTTTTACCACACCATATCTGTTTATAGGACGTTACAGCATGACTTGCAAGAACTACAAAATATTGATTTCATCTGGTGTACAATATTACTTGTTACAGATTCCACTATAAACTGTGAGAGCCTCAAGGAAATTGCAAAATATATAAACCCTGCCTTTTTAGATTTTCATTGTAAAATAAGTCATTGTAAATGATAGTTTACTTCAGATGTCTTTTAACTGTTACACACTAAATCCCTCATTCTAATATATCCCTGTAATGAAAATTACTACAGTTCTGTGTGTGTGTGTGTGTGTGTGTGTGTGTGTGTGTGTGTGTGTGTGTGTGTGTGTGTGTGTGTGTGTGTCTGTGTTTGTTTGTGTTTTACACTGTAAAATGTATTTGCTTGCCTTTTGCCAGAGTCTGGGCTGAAAAAGGTTCAAGAACCTACCCACTTAACAAATGAGGGAATAAAGGGAAACAAAATATTAACAGCACACATTTCATGTCCAGGTTCATTTTTTTTTTCTGTCATTCTTCTGTGATCTCCATGCGTTGTTTGCCTTGTTTAACACAATGCGTTAAAGCTGGATTCAGCAATTTGAGCCTATTTAACACATTTTGATACCTCAGAGTATAAACCATGTAGCATGTTGTTGTTGTTGTTTGTCTTTCGGCTTTTTCCCACTAATGATTAGCAGTAGATTTTTACGAAACACCGAGGTGCCAACTCGACCCCCAACCTTCAACAAAGGCCCATTTATGCACGCATTTCTTTCGAATGCTACCCAGCCGCAGGGAGGACATGCAGACTCCACACAGAAGGCACTCCCAAGCCAAGCTGAGAATCGAATGGGAGAACCTCTTGCTGTGAGGTAACAACGCTACCGCTCTACCACCACGGCATTCATAAACCATGTAGCATAAAAATTCATTTTCTCAGATGCAAAGAGATGCTCTTCAAAGGGTGCATTTACTCCATACTGAAATAACTAGATGGACTCTTCCATTTCCTTGCCTCTGTGGTCTGTCCTGTCATTTGGTATGTAACATACAAATAATCCTCTCTACCTCTGAATTCCATTTTATACTAAGCCCCCCCCCCCCCCCCCGTATACCTACAAAGCCCC
Organism: Protopterus annectens; assembly: GCF_019279795.1. Taxonomy (NCBI): domain Eukaryota; kingdom Metazoa; phylum Chordata; order Ceratodontiformes; family Protopteridae; genus Protopterus; species Protopterus annectens. The sequence goes on along the minus strand of NC_056725.1, from coordinate 366,824,849 downwards.
ATCAGGAATTCCTCCACCCTTTTCCTAACCTTAGTACACATTTTCTGTCTCTCAATCCCCTCTGTATTTAGACTCTCTCAAATCTACTATGAAAATGTCTCCCTCGTTATAATTAATTTCAACATGATGCCAATTACATCAGCTATTATTCTCCTCAAGTAAGCAACTATTGATACATTATTATTGTTCTAATAAGTTATGTTAAGTTTTAAGCAAAAATCTAAGCAATTGAACTTTTTTTTTTTAATTTGCATCCCTAATTCTTGTAGTGTATTGGGCAAAATGTTTAATTAACACTATTGTTGTAAAAATTGTAATCTACCTGTGTATGCTATAAAAAGTGTAATCTGCCTATGTATGTTCCTAAATGTATTGTAAATTCTAACTAACATTATTACTGTAAACATTGTAATCTATATTGCAAATGTACCTAATTTCTTACTGTGGAGCTTTTCTCCCTGGGCCTCCGCTGAAAACTGGTTATTCGACCGTCACGTAGTCAGACTGTCCTGGTTACCAAATGTCAAATAAATAAATAAACATCATGAATTCCCTGCCCGGAATCAGCATGAAGTGTAAACCATGTAGGTCAGTGGGACTAATATTTAACTACTCTTTGTACCTGCTAATGATCAGACTGATTTTAAATTTGCTTTGGTTGTTGATGTTGTGCTGTTCTCAGCTGAGGAGTGGTCAGCCTTATGCTTTGCTAAGAAATTAATCGACATAGAAAAGTAATTATGTGCTTAATGACTTATTTTATGTGGACTAGGAAGGTTTTTTTAGGCAGCATACATTCCCTTCCCATATTGCCACAGCTTCACTGAAAATTAAATTTGTACTGAGAGACAATTGCCAGCCTACGCTGTCTAAATATGCAAATGATGTACAAATTTAGCAGTTTTCTAACAACAAGATTAATAGCTGGGTAATGTAACTTTCACAGATAAAGCTGATTATAATTCAGTGTTGTAAGTTACGAGCTTGCAGCAAATGTTTGTTAGCTTCTTCTGGAGGAAGCTTATGCTGCCTTGGTCATGTGGCAAACTGGACAAGTACCATGAATGTTTAGATAGCCTTTGTCAAGAACCTTGACTTTTGCATCCTAAGTGTAATATTTTCAGTGTATGCTTACCCCATCAAGAGGGCATATTGTATTCTCTAGCTATGTCAGTGAGAATCTGAGCAGTCAGTTGCTGTCACTCCCCTCAGCATACAGAAACCATAGCAACCGTTTTGCTGCACGTCTCATTCGAATATATTTATGGCAGCATAACTTAGGAGCATCTCAGGTCTTTTAACAGAATGTTGAATGACCTCATTTTTGAGTTTCAAAAGCTGTAGTAGAAAAGATTTCTGCTGATACTTTATTCTCATTAATTCCTATTACTTCACAGATGCTGCTGTTTTTTTTGTTTGCCTGTCATTCTGTGAAATTCGGCCAGTCAGCTAAGACCTACCAGTTGTTAGTGTTTTAACACGCTTCTCCTTATTTACTTGCATGCTTTTATTGTTGGTTTTAAAAAATGTCTGTGAAAATATACAAAAATAAAACTCTCAGCTATGTTTTTGTGAATTATGTATTTCATTAAGTACGAGTACATGTAATTTTTGAGTATGGGTACAGGTAATTTCATAGGCAGCAAGTTGGGGAATACATTTTCCAGCAGTCTGAAAAAGAGCACTATACATTATTTTATAGTTAATGTTTAATATTTCACAGTGTTACAAACAGGTTGAGTGCCTTTTACTGCAGTCCGTGTTTGAAGAACTACATATCTTTAGTAGATATCAATACTTCTGCTGTAGGCAATCTACATAATTTGCATTCATAACTTGATTATAAGTTTAATAATTCATTTGTAAAAAGATGGTGCCATGTCTGCATTAACTGTGTGAAATGCGTGTCCTGCATCTCTCCATTCCCCAAAAAGGCAGGAAGAGGAAAGCTGCTACAGCAAGTCTCCTCAGGTTGAGTTGAAAATATAGAAATTAACTCTGTGGCTAAAATGTATACCTTTCTTCGTGAGTCCAAATTGTCATAAGAGCTCCTGAATTCAGCAGGCAGGATGCCAAAGTGGGTAACACAGAAGTGCAGTACAAAGCGATTACTCAGCACAGTTCACATCTCACAGCACACCCTGAACAGTAGTGCCCTTGTGATGTAATGAAGGCCTCTAGTATGTGCCTTGGCCAACCTTTGTGGCTTGGATGTGTATTGAGGTCAGTAGGTGCACTGTGGGACAATGTAGTACATGAAGAGCTCTCTCCATTCATGCCATAAATCTGAAATACAAAGCATTAAAGTCTTCAGATTTTAAACTGTCTTTTTGATAGTGTGCTTATAAAATTTTCCACAGTTTTTGTCACTCCTGTTTTTTTTAAAACATGCGTTTCTGACTAATATCCTACATTCTTACTGGAAACGGGAGGAAGAGTGTGATATTGGATATTCAAATTTTATGCTAATTAGATGCCCAGATTTTTGGCTGGCTGTACCTACTTTTCAACGCCTTTGTCCCTAATTTCATTCTCTGAAGACTAAGAGGTATGTTTACCAGAAAATCAAAAATCTTATGATAGGGCAAAAATATGAGGCAGAATCAGGGGCAATCTGCAGAATTTTGGACTTTTTGAGCTGTATCATGCACACACAGCTTAACCACTCTCCACCCCATCTTTTTATAGGACAGTTGCTGCACACAAACGGATGATGTTTCACACTCTGTGCCCCTTTTTGGTCATTCCGTCTTTTCCTGACAGTGATACAGTTAATATATAAACACCACTGGAGACAAAAAACAGTATTTCTGTGTAAGTATGTCACTGTAACACCAGTGCTTGTGAGTTGACATACATAGAAGAAACAGACAATTTTACATAAGAATAAGAGAACAGCTTAACACCTAAAGAGTAGTAAAGAAGTCCTCTTGGCGCACATTTTGCTAAGTGTCAGGGTTCGAGCTACAAAAATATGAAGTGGGTGTTGTATTTCATACCACAAATTTGGAGAGAGTGGAACATGATGCAAAATTTCTTCTTGGGCAAAAAGAATCTTCTTGTATTTTTGTTCTTTAACACTTTGAAACCAAAGGACTGAGCAGAGAACTCAGCTGGAAATATGTGAAATGCTGATTGTTTAATGGCTTAAATATTGATACTTTATTTTATTGGGTGGCTTGTGTTACGTTTTACTGTTTAAACTGTGATTGTATGCCTTTGAAGGCTGTTGCTAGGATGGTTTAAATGTATAAAAGTAGTGATTTCATGATGTGTGTGTGTGTGTGTGTGTGTGTGTGTGTGTGTGTGTGTGTGTGTGTGTGTGTGTGTGTGTGTGTATGGTAGTGGCGGGCACAATTGACGATTCACACTATTGAAGAGGTGGCTGCAGTTGTGATTGTTGTTGTTTAAATGATATTCAGAGTTGTGATTGCTGTTGGAAGCACAAGTGCCAGATGGTCCATGCAAGGCTGCTGGCATTATCAGCCATGATAGCGATCCTGACTGCATAAATGATTTCAAGGACTGCATGCAATGTGTGTGTATGTTAAAAACTGTAGCCAGGAGCTAGTTTAGCTGTTTGCTACAGTTTGTGAAAGGTGTAGCAAAGAGCTGTTATACAGGTTCACAATGGCTCGTCTGTAATTGGAGATAATCAACTCTGTTTGGGGGTGGGGGTGGGGGTGTGCCATTTTTCTTAGTTACAGCTCTGTATTTATAATGATACAGAGAATGTTTTACCTACATTCACTTTTTTGTGTTGTCGATGGCACACAATTTTATTCAAACACCCCTTTCTCCTTGTAGTCCCATCCTTGTTACAGGTGCAGCTGCTGTATTTCCAAGACATAAGCATGTACAAGAAGGCAATTCCAGAAGCATCTACTGTTTAAATGTAAGTATATGCAGATTAACATTACCCCAGCAGTATTCTATTGTTAGTATACAGGAGAGAACAGGGGTAAACTGCATATATCTTCCCCAATATCAGTTAAATAATGGGAATTGCCATCTCACTCCCCTCCTCCTAAATTTTTGATCTAGTTGTTTTTAATTGGTATGTAGTGTGTGAGGTGCTCTTGGCTAGGACATACTTGGAGACTGATGAGATACATAAAGATAATTCAGGTTGCAAAACATGTGCAAAAACAGTTCCCCTTGAGGTAAATGTTGAAACAAAAATGCTGTGCATGCATGTTGGCACTGTAAATCTAACTGAAAGAGGCATTTCTAGAATGTATCCAGGTTGATTTGATGACGTGTTTTTTGAAGATCACAAAGAAATATTGAACATTTCAAAAGTTATAGACATTTTGCTGAAGAAAATGCATTTCTTTGCACTAAAGCTACCGGAGTATTGTGACCAGTACACCCTGCCATCACTCACACTTGACTTTAAGCCAGCCTAATCATCCCGTCTCACTTAAATGAAGATAGTATTTCACATTGCTTGATATGTGGGGGTGGGTCTGTTCTGGTGGTGGGCAAGTTGCTGAGTAATGAATTTCTCTCCACCTAATTTCATTTATTTGCTGCTGATGATTTAGATCCCTTGTTATGGTATTAGTGGAGCGGTTTGATTTGCAAAATAGAAATAGATCCAGGACCACTGGGTCCCTAATTGCACAGAAGGCAGTCTTTCCTGGTAGATTGTATGCTGATCAAAGAAGAGGGAGTTATCAGTATGAGTTCCAAAGTTTCATACCGCATTCTCATGTTGAAGCGGAGTGGTTTCTATGTTGTTTGCTGGGGATAAAGATTTTCTGCCAAATGTGACAATTTTTTTTTTCATTTAATTTGAGCAAATTTTCAGTATACCAGATATTTACGAGTGTCTGTTCCTGTTGGAGGGCCTACACATCAGAGAGGGACTATGACTCCCAGGTTATAGTTGTCTGCAAACATAAGCCAGCCAGAGGTGGTTTGGAAGTAAGAAAAACATAAATACTGTATAATAGGGGCTCCAGCACTGAGCCCTGCAGAATAACACAGGTTGCCTTCATAGTCTCTGATATTGCACCTGCCACCTGCACTGTGTACATTCAGTCTTTTAACAAATTCACTATCCATTTTATCTAATATGGATCTATTTGTAGTGCATTTCATTTACTAACAGCATTGGTGGTGTTGTCAAAAATCTTGTTCAAATCAAGGTATGCCATATGGGTAGTATACCCAATGTGAGCTGCTTGTGTTATCTTTTCAAAGAAGTTCACCTGATTCATCTACACTTCACAAAGCCAAACTGCTGCAGGTCTGGTAAGATTTTTAATATCAGTGGTAATCAACTTGATTATAATGTATTCTGTAGCATTGCAAATGAGACTCTACAGGCTGATGTTCCTGTAATTCCCGGTGTCCTTGGTGGGACACCATTAAGGAATGGCATCACCATTGCTGTGAGCCACACTCTGCGACTAAGGTTGTTGCTAGGCTCAGATTAAATAGTTTATGGATTGGTTCCACCAGGGCACGTTTAATACTGTTTATCAAAAACTTGGTAAGTTATCGGGTGCAATGGGTGAAATGTTTTTGGCCTTGTACAGCACCTTCAGGATGTGTTCTTTAGTAATGGGGAAGGAGGTGTTGAGAGATTTTGGGATAGGAGGACTTTGAATAGTTGTTTCCATAGTAAAATATGCACTAAATGTATTTGCTAGTGTATTGGGAATGGTCACTGGATCTGAATAGGTGGTGCTGTTTTGTATGAGGTCTGTGCAGTGGCTGGGTGTTATTCTTAGTTTCTTTACATAACTGAAGAAGGATTTGTAGTTGCCTTTTGCTTCAGCTGCCAGCCTGAGTTCATGGCCTTATTGACTAGGTTTAATAGCATTTTTTTGCATTGTTATACAAATTTCTGATACTCTCCTTAAGGTCTTTTGATCTGCTCTATACTTTACTGAGCTTTTTTCTTTTATTGTAAATTTTGTTTGTCTGTAGACTACCCAGGTGATTTGCTTTTAAAAGATCTAGAGGAGATTGCCTATTCGATACATTTATCTAAGTGGGCATAGAACTCCTTTGTGAACCTATCTGCTGAGGCAGAGTTAGGGGGTGGTACTGCTAGGTCCTTCAATTTTGACACATTGCTTTTAGAGGGTTTAGAGGTTTTGAGGGAGAAGGTTACTAGTGTGTGATCTGACCTAACCAGGGAAGGAGATACCAGAGGATTTGTGCATGATGTAGCCAAATTCATAAGTGCTAGATCAAGAATATTGTGTCCTCTGGTGGGGGTGGTAATCTGGTCCACGGAGTGTCTATTTATTAGATCAAAAAACTTTGGGCAAGTCCTACATTGGCTGTCTAGGTGTTCCAGTGTATTGAGGTATAGTAGAAGTCTCCCAGGGTGAAGGGGTTCTTATTTATTGAAGGGTTATCATGTAAGCGTAGGAACCTTGCATGAGCTTCAGGGGACATGGAAAGGTGTCCCTTGACAGGCAATAAACTGATATTTAGTCTTGTTTATTATGATTTGGGGATTATTGAGTTTAATAAGTTCAATCTGAGAGCCCCTGGGGATATATCTAGAGGTGATGTAATCCTCAACGAATGTGGATGCACCCCCAAAGTTGCCATCAGGTCTGAAGGCATGCTGAGCTTCAAAACTCTGGTATGGAGGGAGTACTGTTTAGACATTTAAACCAGGTTTCAGTGATTATGTATACATAGATGCATATCAAATGGAGGAGCACCATGGGATCGGGCAGCTGGGATCGGGCAGCTTGTTGAGCTTTCTGGCAGTGATTTTGTCCTGCCCAGGTTTTGATCTGTTTGGCTACATTGGAATGGTCATTAACTGGATTTTGCCTAAAAGGGCACTATGAGGACATCAAGGCCTTTGAATGATAAGTGCAGGCAACCCTTTGCAAAGCAAATAAGGCTGCCACACCTATTGCTCCATACTGGCGCCTCTTGGATGACACAAGTTTTTAGCCACTTGTTGAAGTCAGTTATCATTTCTTTGTACCATGGTAGTATCCTTTTAGGTGGAAGGATGCTGCTTAGTACCAGAGTCTTGCCTGCACTAGGAACGTGCATGGAGAGTGCTGACGTGTCAGTTTATATGGTAGGGTTCAGCACCCCAACATGTACAACCACTGTATCCTCGTTATATCCTAGTGAAAGGGTCTTAAGGGCTGTTACAACACCCAGAAGCCTATCGCCTGAACGATAACTTGCTGTCACGCTGTTCTTGTGCAGCCCATTAAGAGGAGAATCAACACGTGTTAATGTTGAGTCACTGCTCGCTAAAACGTTTTGTTGGTGGAATGGCCAAGTGTACTGCATTTGAGGCTGTTTGGCTGATGGAGATTTTTTGAGTGTGCGTTTGAATGTGATGATTGATTTTTTGCTGAGGCTTAATCCTTATAGATCTAGGAGGTTTGGTAAGGATTTTTTTTTACATCACCAGTGTATGACATTACAGTGGATGGCATGCAGAATGTGGTATGTTAGGTGAAAGTTCACAGCTCATGTTTTTTGAGGCCTCCATATCTGTCAAGTTATTTTCCTCTCTCACAAACAGACACCTGTTTGCGTTAAGAGTTTACTGTCAGCGTAAGGCAGTTACTACACTGCCTGAGAATATCAGGTGCTATGTAGCTGTAAACATGGAGAACCCATAGGCTGACCTTCCATATTATCCAGGAAGTTTGGGCAATTTAAAACAAATGAAAAATAATTCTCTGTAATTTAAATGAATGGGGTTGAGATAGTTGTCATCTGTAGGCAGAATGAGTTTCTTTCTTTTTATTTTATTTTTTTTATATGCATAATGTATTTTATTGTAAGGTTGATGACTGATGAAATAGATTCTCAGGCAAGCAGACCTCAGAATCTAACATTTCTTCTGTCGGCTCGTGATCATTTTGGCCAACTGTTTTATATTCAAACTACAACGCTGTTAAGTTATCATGTATGTGGGACCATGTCCAGGTTGGAACAGAAAAGCCCTGCCTCCCCAACCCATATAATATTTTACTACTTGCATCCACATTTGAAAATGCTGAGATATAATTGCAAAATATCATGCTCTACGCTGTATCATTTATGCAGTGAACAGGTAGCAAACTCACCTTTTGCTACCGGTTAGATCAGATGGCAGCAGGTTCTATTCCTACACCAGGTGAGTGCTGACACTGTAGTGCGGTACTCCTGTCATAGGTTCATAGGTAAATATTAGGCTAGCTGCCCTCGTGGGCCATTTTGAGCCTGGCCAGTTTCCCCTTTTTGTGCTCGCAGTTACATATCCTATTTGTTTGTAGATTGGCCTAACCCATCCCATGGTCGATAATTGTATGATACCCCTTAATTAGAATAACTGGGATCATACCATAGGTAATGTGATTGGACCCACACATGTGATAAGCATTTAGGAGCTGCCTCAGCCCATTAGTAGTACAGGGGGTGTCATTCTGAAGAAAGATTAAACTGAGGCCTGTCCACCTGAGGCAGTAAAAATGTGTTTACAAAAAAGGAAATCAATGTTAATGTGTTGTCGTCTTGGTTTTCTTTCTGACTGTCTCTTAAGGAAAACTGTATTCCATTATATTTCTTTTACTTTCTTAATAATACTGTTTGACTTCCCGTTTGTAAGTGCATCATCTGAATTAAAAGTTTTGGTACCATCTGGAAGTACAATTTTTATTTAATCTGACTGGAACTAGAATATGTGCCTTTATTTTTCTTTTCATCTATTTAAAAAGGGAAATACATGCATACTTTTTTTCTGCAGCTGTTGTAATCTTTCTCAAGTCTAATTGTATTTTTTTTTCATTTTGTACTGGTGGTCCTGACCAGGCTGTTCTTAAAACAAGTTCTTTATTGAGGGGATAAATAAATTTTACTGTAATAGACCTGGATGGAGGATTTTTTTGTTGTAGAAGGTTTTACCAGATATCTCTAAGTCCCATAAGAGAGTCCTTCTGCTAAAGTGTTTTTCATAAATGTTTAAAAAAGTGATCATATTTTCCCTTCTGCTTTCACTTACAGACCATAACTACATAGAGTATACCCCCATTTTCTAAAGCCATTTTATTTAATGTCCACTTGTTTTGCTTTATTATAAATTCTGAATGATGTTCTTCCTCCTGTAATCTTATTTTTTAACATATTTTTGATGTAAACTAGTCCCTCCGCCAAATGTTCCAAACTTGCTGTAGTATATGTAAATGGTGTTGGAGGAAGCATTTTACATCCAACATATAACATTTTCAAAAATATCCAGATATGTACTTCATTTTGTTGGTCCCGTACTCCTAAAATGTGTGCTTTTTGTTGTCAGTCATTTGGGATTGATATTGGTAAATAATGACAAGCATTTGAATTTCAGACTTTTATTTCCTTTAGAAAATGCATGCTAACACAACTGTTGTTGTTCAAGCAACTTTTTTAATTTTATAAGAGCATATTTAAAGTTTGTTCCTATTTTTGAGCCTTTGTTCAACCCTTATTTTAGGCTTTATTCAGATTTCTTGAGCTTAGTAGTGGAGAGGTATGCAAGCCTGTTAACTGCTGCTCTGCTCGATCGCTGTCATCCTACACACACACACACACACACACACACACACACACACACACACACACACACACCTGCTTTCACGCACGCATACATGCACACATGCAGACAGAAATATAAACGCACACGTACACGTGCACTTTTGTTTCATTTCGTTTTTTTATGTTTCATTTCGTTTTACACACTCTAAACAACAAAAGCACTGCTTAGTGAGTGTAAAGTAATGGCTTGACTGCTCTCACTCTCACTTTCATGTACGCAGCACATACATTTACACACACACATTTCCAATTTTTTTTTTATTTTCTCTTTTTTAACTTTACACTTCCTAAACAGTTAAAGCGTTGCTTAGCGAGCGTAATGGTTGCCGTTAGCTTTCTTTCAGTCCGAGCTGCACGACAGCTTAATATGCTGCTGAGAAGCATCAGACTCGTTTTACAGTGACCATTACCAGTGGATTATCACACTAATGGAAATGTTCCTTCTCCAGTCAGGGTGCTGATGTACAAGTCACCCATTCTCTTAAGTCTTTGTATGACTCATTTTACTGTAGTCTGTGTTTCTCTCTCTGTTGTATCTCTTTTTCACTACTTCTCACTAATTCTTTACCATTGCAATCTGACAGTTTTGTTCTTTCTTTTTTAGATATTTTTTCCCCAGAAGTGTAGACTGTAGTCTTATTAACTTGTGTCTCTTAAAATAACTGGTAAAATTCCATGTTGTAAGAATTTTCCTGTCAGATATGTAATGATACCACAAACCAAAATCAAAAAACTGCTATTCAGTGGCCACCTTGACTCGGCCTCCATTTCAGACATATATTCTGAATGTTTTTCTTTGCTATTTCTGTCATTTGTCTTGAGAGCTGCATTTATTCTTGAGCATACATCAGATCCAGCCTTTTTTATTTTTACACTCAGAAAAGGAACTATTGTGTATTGTCTTCTTTAACTGTATAACTTTGCCTCAGCAGAATATCTTTTTTCCATGTTTCTAATCTGTATTTCTTTCTGTTACCCCTTCCCCTGTGTATCTTCTGTTCCTTTTTATATTAGTGAATGAATACAGTAACTTTTTATATTCCTTTTTCATTCTCTCTGCATCTACTTCACTGTATATACAAAACCATGTACTTTTATTTTTTTTCAATAATTTTTTTATTTTTGTTTTACATTTGCAAAAACCATAACCATTCCATATTTACAAAATGACCATATTTGCATGTTATACATTGTGGATAAAGTAGAAACATGTAGGTCACACAACATACCTAATTACAATATATACAGAGATGCTTTCCCAATTAATGTCATTAGTCTAACAACAGCACATACAAAAATGATACTTCATCCATAGTTAAGCTGTGTACTCGTGGGAATACTTCCAGTTCATAAGATATGGTGTACCTGGTGCTTTATGCTAATAAGATGTTATAGGACTGTTCCCAGATTGCTCGGGCTTTCATATTTTTGTTTCTTTTGTCCAATACTATTTTATGTGCTAGTAGATGTTTAATCTACTAGCACATAAAATAGTATTGGACAAAACCATGTACTTTTCTAATTGTGCTACCAGTCACTCTGTGTTTACAGTATTGCCGCATATCTAAATGTTCATTCTGTGTCATTTCATCCTCCTGTTGAAAACATTCTTGTTTCATAAGATGCCAGTTCAGTCTTTCTATTCCTTTACTATTTGTTGTGTTACTGATGCTACTGCCTTCCCCAACTTCACTACATATAACTGTATGAGAACATCACCCCTGTGCCTTTACAGCTCATTCCCTTTGTTTTACTGGTGTAGACCATATAACTGATTTCTGTAGCCTTTTTACCTTGTTCATAGGTGTGTACTTGGCTAATGACCACTGGGGCTGTTTTAACCAGAGACATGCATCTGAGATCTCTGAAAAGTTCAGGTACTCTTGGTAAATGTAAGTAGGGGCCTGGAAAATGAAACATTTACAAGCAGAGGCCTGGCAGATGAGCGGTTTACAGGTTGCCTGTGTCCATTAAAGATAAAGGTACCAAACTGGGGATGAATTTCCTGTTCACCATCCATTTGTCGAAGTTGCACTTGGATTAGTGAGGAACTTTGCTTCACATGGAGTGGGAGCCTGTTCCAATAAAGGGGTAGTCTCTGTGATACGCACCTGTCTCTCCACCAGGTCTTATTTATATGACAGGCAATGTTTTTGTCTTTAGAATGGGTAATTCTGGTGCTGTTTGTTTTGCAGATGTGTAGGAGGTCCAGTAGAGTGGGATCTGACAATGCCTTGTATGCCAGGCATAGAGACAGAACACAGGGACATGGCTTTGAGTCGGTCTACACAGGACATGTTACTTACTCCTTGTATTCTTTTAGTGAGGAACCTCTGTGGACATTTCAGTTGTTGGATATACCTGGTTAGGTACATACCAAAGAGGGTATTGTACTCAGTGATAGGTCTGATGAATTATAAGTGAACTTTCTTTCTCTACCCAAAGATAAATTTCCTGTCTTGAAATCTCAGTTTATTTTTATCTGCAGCTAGTTTCAGTTTAATTAATTTTAAATTCATATTAAAATTTCCTATCTAGGTTGTATTCATATTAACCAGTACAATTGTTTTTTTAGCTTTTCCATCCACTCCTTTGTACTAGATGGGTTCATTTCAGCATAAGTACATAGTATTCTGTGTAGTTTCCCTTTACTCACTGCCGTTGTTGCTGTACATCGCCCAGGCCATACATTTATTAGTTGCATACTCTTCTCAATCGTTACTGTGGCAATCGCTGAACATTCGGCCTTTTCTTTGGACCACTCTACTTTGTGCTTTATTATTGCTTCTAACCCTGGACTTTTGGTGTGATTCAAACATCCAGTAGCCCTAGAGCATCATAAACATGTATACTGATCCATTTTGATGCTAATATTGTCATCAAGTCAAAGTAAACTTTATTGTTGATCAGCTATACACAGCAGTGCAAGGTGAACAAAAAAACATTGCTTTGGTCCCCGTGCAAGACATAACAATGAACACATAGTTTGAATGACAGTAAGACTAACACATATACAATAATAATTAAAATATTAACAACACAATAAATTACCACAATTGGACAGGAAGACATTAGTATTATACTAGTAGGTATTGCAAGGCTATGACTTCACATTGTGATTGCTTAGAATATTGCACTTCATCAGTTGTAGTGTGATATATTCTGATGTTCATATTGCACATGTATGGAGTAGTAACTGACTCCTGACTATTGCACATTCAGGAAGTAAAAGCATAAGAAATCAGGCTAATTGCACCAGTTATTGAAGCAATTTGCCAGAGTGATTACTATAGTTGATACCTCATAACAAGTGGCATATTGATCAGATTTTTTGCAGTCATGCCGTAGAATTCAAGTTCAGCAGCCTTATGGACCGAGGGAAGAAGCTCCTGTTCAGTCTAGGTGTTTTGCAGTGTAAGCTACAATACTGCCTGCTTGAGGAAAGGCAGAAGTACATGCCATGGGCAGGGCGAGTGGGATCGTCAGTTATCTTCCTGACCACTGAGTCTCATGCAGATCATCTGTGGATGGGAGCGAGGAACCAGTGACTTTTTCTGGTGTTCTCACTACCCTCAGGAGAGCCTTGCGGTCAGATGCTTTGCAGTTGCCATACCAAACTATGATGTTGTTTGAGAGGATGCTCTTAATGGCCTACCTGTAGAAGGCTTTGAGAATGGACTGAGACAGCTTTGCCTTCCTCAGTTATTGTAGGAAGTGCAGACGTTGTTGTGCCTTCTTCACTGTGTGGCTAATGTGAGTCGACCAGGATAGGTCATCTGCGATGTGCACCCTTAGTAACTTGGTGTTTTTGACTCTTCCACTGCCACCCCCTTAATTTTCAGAGGCTGATGTATCTCCTGATTCCTCCTGAAGTCCACTATTAATTCTTTGGTCTTGCTTACATTTAAGGCCAGATTGTTGCTTTCGCACCAGCCTATCAGATGCTCCACTTCATCCCTGTAGGCAGTCTCCTCACCATTTCTGAGAAGACCTACGAGGTGTCATCCGCAAACTTGATGAATTTGGTGGATTCATGCTTGGCCATGAAGTCGTGTGTCAACAAGGTGAACAGCAGAGGACTCTGGATGCAATCCTGTGGGACACCAGTGCTCAGTGTAATACTGATTGAACTGTTATTTCCTACACATGTTTTGGGGCGTGTTGATGAGAAAGTCCAGGATCCAGTTACATGGGGGGGGTTGATGCCCAGCTGGATCAGCTTCATTATCAGATTTTGGTGGATGACCGTGTTAGGCGGATTATATAACGTTGGCATTTAAAGGTTCAGCCTCACTGTCTCCTCTTTTTCATCACCCTACTCTTCAGAGTTACCATCAAACCCAAAGATGTTCCTGACTCGCACATTTCCTCCAGTATGGTCATATGCTGCAGAGTGCCATCTTTCCTTGCACTGTTCACGTCTCCTCATTCACCCTTTTAAATTAAGTGCAACATTTGGCTACAGTAATACAAGGCCTTCAGCTGTATAGACTACAAACTGTCCCTGAAACCAAAAATCTTTACTACATTCTCCAAATGTACTACTTGAATGTTGTCAGTTTTCTTGTCTAGTAAGCATCTCACTCCAGTGAACAGTGTGTTAAATATCTTATATAAAGCAGTTTTTCAAAGTCCACAATTCTGTACTTTTTTACAAAAAAGAAGAGTGAATCTCCTCAGACTTTAACACATCTGTTCTACATTCCACAAACGGTCTGTCTGTTATTTTACACTGTTGTGTCACAGTTGTGTAGCATTCTTTTTTTGGCAAAGCGATTCGTAAGTACAGTAAAATGCCAGGTTTTTGTGATATAAAAAATAAGACCACAATAAATCATTTCAAAACTTTTCCCACCTTTAATGTGACCTATAACCTGTACAATTCAATTGAAAAACAAACAAATCTGTTAGGGGAAAAATATAAAAAGTAAAAAATGTACAATAAGCTGGTTGCATAAGTGTAAAGTGTACACACCCTTAAACTAATACTTTGTTGAAGCACCTTTTGATTTAATTACAGCATTCAGTCTTCTTGGGTAGGAGTCTATCAGCATGGCACATCTTGACTTGGCAATATTTGCCCACTCTTCCTTGCAAAAGCACTCCAAATCTGTCAGATTGTGAGGGCATTTCTTGTGCACAGCCCTCTTCAGGTCACCTTACAGATTTTCTATTGAATTTAGGTCTGGGCTCTGGCTATGCCATTCCAAAACTTTAATTTTCTTCTGGTGAAGCCATTCTTTTGTTTATTTGGATGTATGCTTGGGATCACTATCGTGTTAAAAGGTAAAATTCCTCTTCATCTTCAGCTTTCTAGCAGATGCCTAAAGGTTTTGGGCCAAAAGTGGTTGATATTTGGTACTGCCACCACCATGCTTCACCGCAGGGATGGTGTTCTTTTGGTGATGCAAAGTGTTGTTTTTGCGCCAAACATACCTTTTGGAATTGTGGCCAAAAAGTTCAACCTTGGTCATATCAAACCATAACACATTTTCCCACATGCTTTTTGGAAACTTGATGTATTGTTTTGCAAATGTCAGCCCGGCCTGGGTGTTTTTCTGTGTAAGAAAAGGGTTCCATCTTGCAACCTTACCCCATAGCCCAGACATATGGAGAATATGGGATATTGTTTTACATGAAGTACACAACCATTACTTGCCAGAAATTTCTGCAGCTCCTTCAGTGTTGCTGTAGGTCTCTTGACAGCCTCCCTGACCACTTTTCGTCTTGTCTTTTCATCAGTTTTGGAGGGACTTCCAGTTTTTTTGCAATGTCACTGTTGTCCCATATTTTCTCCACTTTCTGATGACTGTCTTCACTGTGTTCCATGGTATATCCAATGCACTGGAAATTTTTTTGTACCCTTCTAATGACTTGACATCTTTCAGCAATGAGACCCCTCTGATGCTTTGTAAGCTCTCTGCAAACCATGGCTTTGCTGTAGCAGGCAACTGAGAAAATGTCAGGAAAATCCTACAAGGACAGCTGAACTTTATTTGGGGTTAATCAGTCTCTTTAATTGATGGTAGGTGTGTACCCAAGAAGAATGAATGATGTAATTAAATCAAAAAGTGCTTCAACAAAGTATTAGTTTAAGGGTGTGCAGACTTATGCAACCAGCTTATTGTACATTTTTTATTTTTTATATTTTTTGTTTTTCAATTGATTTGTACAGGTTATAGGTCACATTAAAGGTGGGAAAAGTTTTGAAATGATTTATTGTGGTCTCATTTTTTATATCACAAAAACCTGGCATTTTAACAGGGGTGTGTACACTGTTTACATACAGTGTATACACACACACACACACACACACACACACACACACACACACACACACACACACACACACACACACACACACACACACACACACACACACACAAAAGCTAGTTTTCACAGTGTGATACCTTAAACCTCCTGCAATGAACTTAGTCATGGAAATTCAGAAGCCATACAGCTGAAACACTTTATGACCGTAAGAGGTTTAAGGTACCACAAAGTGAAAAGTCTAAATTTTTAAGGTTTTTCTTGCAGTTTTTACTGAATGGTTTGTCTATGTAACCTTTTTGGTTTACATATATGCATTTTTTTGACTGTAGTGCGATCTTGGAGTTGGTATATTTAATTTATGGGGGGTGTGGGGGGTGCAGAGGGGCTTGCCCACCTGCAGAAACGTAGTAGAAAGTGTGTTTGTTAGTTAGGTGGTGGTGTAGGTGGAAGTGATATTATTTACTTGTGCAATGTAGTTTTCAATGTTATGAAGCACACTTTCAATGTTCCTAGTTTTTAATGTTTTGGGTTTTCAGTGTTTTGCATTTTCAATGTTAGGGTCTCAATGTTATGAAATTCAACATTATGAAATTTCAGTGTTATGAAGTAGACCTATATATATATATATATATATATATATATATATATATATATATATATATATGTATGTATGTATACTGCTCCTTTTAGGGATGACTTCTGAATGTTTGTGGACAATAACTAGGGACTAGTGTGGGGGGAATATATACTAACTATGAGACTGGAGTTTGTCAGGGTGCTCTTCTGACTCTGAGATACAGTGAGCTTGGAGTTGCTATATAGGTTAGCAGTAGGGAAGTATTAACACAGTGGGGAGGGGGGGGTAGCCTCTACATTGGTAGTGCGGAATTAGAATTTTTTGTAAAACACTTTAACTGCAAATTCCTAAACTTAATGTTAGACCTTTAATTCATTTTTGCAGTGGGGCTGTGTTTTCCACATCCCGCTTCTTATATATACTAACTGAGATTTTTAAGCACCAAAATGGGAAAACCAAATGCTGTGCACGTGGGTACTGCACGGCCGGAAAGTACCATTCAACAAACACAATTGGCTCTATACCGACATGTTTTATTACATCCACAAGCACAGTTCACCTTTATGATTATTGACCGAATAGTTGGTGATCGCAGTAATCCTCAAGGTTGGCACAGCATATTGAATCACAAGGAGAAATACTGGATAATCACTCTAGGTGCACTTTTTCCACCCGGACTTAATGACCACTTATAACCACAATTTTTATGGGGAATGATATATCCCTATAGTATTGATTAACATCAGTTGTGTCAGGTACAGTATAGTTTTATCACTTTCATTATTGATTTAATATACCTGCTAATATTTTAATTACCACATTTTTTATAAGGACTAATATATGTTAGTTCTTCTGGTTAACAACTATGCATGCCATAGTTGGGTTTTCATTCGTTGGGATCTAATATGTGTGTTACAATATTTACACTTTATATGTGTGTTACAATATTTACACTTTACATATATGGGTGTATATATAGTGGTATAATCATTATTATTAATATGTTTAAGTGGTCGGTATAAGTGCATACATTTATCTTTTTTCATATGCTGCCCTTTCCGTAGGTCAAGTATATGTTACATGTTTTTATGATATCCTAGTATAGGTCTGAATAGTTGCCCTGGTCTCTGTTTTAGTTCTGCCATTTCATGCATTATTCATGAATGACAGGAGCATACCAGTGTTTTCATTGGTTAGCAGGATGTATAAATATGTTTAGTCATTTATGTTCTGTATGTCCGTTTGTCTAACACTGAATAAGGCATGAATTTGCCGAAACCGGTCTGTTTATAAATTAAAATAAAGTCATATTTATTCACTATCGATTCTGGATTGCATTTTGACTGCTAATATTGCTGGCCAATTGTGTTTGTTGAACTCTTTCAGGGAGTCATAGTCTTTCATTTAGTATACACATCACTTAAGAGTATATAAAGTGTAGTTGTTTTTATGGGTGCAGTTTTAGTCCTTGAACTTAACACCTCATACACATTTGTGTTCTGTAGGTAAGCGTTGCAAAAGAAGGGTGTCTCAGTCAGTGACTGGAAAGTAATCGGTGTTTTTCAGTGATACAGTTGGGTTCTTTTGAACTAATGTTTAAAAGACAGCTAGCTTATTATGATTTATTTGTAATATATAAGTACTGTATAAAGATGCCAGAGTGATTTGTAGAAGCTTATGCTGTGGTTTGCGAAACTGCACTTCTTTCATGGTAGCTGTATTGGGACTTCTCAGTTAGGGCATTTTTAATTTTCTAAGAGTACTTCACTTGCATATATGCTGTACTCTTTTTCTTGTATGAGTAGATATGTTTGATTTTATGCTTGTTGTGACACAGTGGTGCAGCGATTTAGTATTGCTGTCTCACAGTGCTTGGATTTTCAGTGTGGTTCCCAGCTGGAGTTCTTCTGTGTAGATTCTGTTAGCTATCATGGGTTTTTGACAAGTGCTTCAGTTTTGTCCTGCATCTCAGAGACAAGCTGCAGGTGAACTAGTGCTCCCTTAGGTTGATCGTAGGAGCATCTGTATGCTCTTTGATTACTTTTGTATGCTACTCCATGCAGTCTTGTACCCGCTGAATGGTAGGATAAGATGTCCTTCATGGATGCATCTGCAGTCATAACAACTGGGTTGTCCTGTCGTCAGGCAGCCCTTCAGTTGGCCGGATTCCAAGTCCGTCGGAGTCTGATGTCGCACTTCACCCGACGCTATCACATGGTCTCTCTTTGGTCTCAATATATAAGCCGGCGCCATTTTTTCTTCTCTTTCTTGCCGCATACCAAGCGGCGAGCTGTTACTTAAGTGCCGGCCGGGTCGGATCAATCAGAGATTACTTCTACCGTTGAGACTTCTAAAGCTAAGTACCCGCTGGGGACTCTTTTTCTTCCTTTCTCACCTCCAGCGATGTCAAAGTTAATAATTGTTTAACCTGTGGAAATAAATAACTCCCTAAAGATTTCCACTCTATTGTTTGCCTTGTTTAGGCCCAGCCCAGCAGCCTGTTGCCTGTTGACCTGTGCTGTGCTTCACCCGATACGCTTTAGGCATGATCGGGTTGTTTTTTGGTTTTTTCATTTCTGATTTTTATGCGTATTATGGATATAGAACTACCCGACTTCCCAAACTGCTAAAAACGAAAACCGACACTTTCAGAGTCAGCGGTTTCGGTTTTTTGGTTGTTAAACAAAACAGCGGTCGGTTTCGGTGTCGCGGTTTTGGCCGAAAACCGAGAAAACTGTCAAAGGCTGATCCCCCTGCACTATCTCTTGATACCCCTCCTGGAAATTTTATCCCTCGCCTCAGAAATTTTATCCACTTCGGTGGTTGCCACTGGACTTATCAGACCCAGCCTCATGTTGCTACCTCCCTCCAGCACGCATGTAGATAGGCCCAGCAGCCAGCATAATTAAGGCCTTTGCCAGGGCTAAAGCTGCCAAACTACTAAAACAGTGCCTGTTGTTTCCCCCTACAACCAGCTCTCTTCTAAGATTTCAATGCTTACTCTCTGGCAGAAGATTTTAATTCTCATTAATTAGGGCAGACAGGAGAGACCAGACAGGGCCTCTCAGCCCCCAAGAAGAAGAGATGATTCTACCCGAGAGCCTGTAACTGCCCATGATGACAGAATGCTTTCTCAATAACATAACAGACCATGCAGCTTTCTCCATTCCCAGCTACTTCCCCCACCAGAGAGCTGCTTCCCCACCAGAACCTTATTCTCACCAGAAGAATTCTCCATGGGAGGTTCTCAGACTCCAGAAAGCAGTTCAACCATTTGCAGCAGGTTTCTCAGACTCGTTAGCTACTCCTCCTATTCTCTCACCTTCCACAGCACAGCAAGGCCGCTAGCTGCCTCCTGTTCTCTTTCTTGGTGGATGATGCCTGCCAGACAGATTTTACCTCAGCACCTGCCAAACCACTCAGATTTACAGGTACCACAGATTTTCATCACCACCAGACACTATCCACACCTTTACAAGGCCCCACTTGCAGACCCCGAACCATATCCCAGGGTCCCAACAGCTAAGCAAGGTACCAGTTCTAAAACCCTATTCCTTCTGAAAGGGAAGCCAGGTCATTAGACAGATGGGGCAAAAACTACTTATCAGTTACTACCCTCTCAAATACCAAGGGAACATGCTTTTATTTCACATGATACAATACCAAGAGTTTATGCTTGATCAGTTAACAAAAAGCTAAAATGGTAAATAACTTATGTAAGGTTACATGTATTAGAAATGGTAAATAATATAATGCACTGGAGCTGTCATTCCTTAAAAAATGAGCTTCATTGTGATCCAGCCATGATTTAGATCAGCCATGACTGCTTTGCAGGGCTAAAGGAAAGCTAAGCTACGGAAGGCTCAAGGGATAAGTTATTAGATAAGCTGTAGTTAGAAGAGCAGATGGTGAAAATGGAAGTGCCTTGGGTAATGAAGCCCATGGTAGAAAAAAATGAAGAAAAAGGAGAAAAAAAAACTGTTCAAAGCGGCAGGTGTCAGGTCAAAACCCAGGCAGAAAGCAGCCGGAGGCCTGGCCCCAAAAGAGAGACCTTCTGACTCCAAAAGGCCCAAAGGGGCAGGAACCAATCCAGACCAGAGGCAGAGAACCAATCCAGAGGGGCCTACAGACAACAGAGGCACAGACACAACCAGACAACAGACACAAATTAACCCACAACACAACAAACACAACCACAGGCACAAAATTCAACTAGCCTTTACAAGAACAAATAGCAGCTCCATTAGGCGTGCAAATTATTTAATTTCACAAGAACTGGCACTATATCACAAACAAAAGACAAAATTTTACAAACCATAGATCAAGGTTACCGTCTCAAATCAAAAAAAAGGAGAAGAAATCAAAAATCTAACAAAAAATCAAACAATCAAACTAGAGAAAGTGCAAAGCACAGTGAAAGTGCAAACAACAGACTGGAAACTATGCCTACAACAAGAAAGACAGGGAAAGGGAAAAGGAAAAGACTATTCCTAGTTCCAATACGCACCCAAAGTAAATAAAATCATAAATCGCTGACCCTACAGCAAAATGATCCCATCAAATTCCCTTTCCATGCAAATGGTAACTCTAGATCCATGCAGGGCATACCGCGGGAGCTTCGACAAATCTACAGCTCATACACTCAGAGAAGATACCTCCAGATTTCTTGCATCATATTCTCCAGCATTGCCCTTTGAGAGATATCTTTGCTTATCATTCACAATGGAAATATTCATGCCTGCCCCTTGGCTTATCTACTGCCTACAGCAAATTTAATAATACCTGGGGCATACCCTGCTGACTGGGAACAACACAAATAAGCAAATTTAGGACATACCTGGACGACAAACAAACTCATTTACTTGCAAAGGATACACACAACAACAGTTTTAATCAAGGCAAGCACCATCCCAAAAACAAGGACTCTTGACATCAAAAATTTAAAAAAAAACACACATCCCTACATGGCATTCCTAACAAAAGAAAACAAAAGGCATCATGCTTGGCTTTGGCAAAACAGACAAAGTTAACAGCAAGAAACTAAGAAAGTACCCTTGAACTTCCTGGGCATAACAAAACAGCTTGCAACCACTTGCCAGACCCATATAGAGAATACTACATAAGTACAGTCCCAACACTGTGAAACATGCACGAAAGAAAACTACAGCCTAGAAACTCAAATTCCACAGCATGCTTAAACAGCAGTTCCACAGACACTAACAAGGGCGCCAGCATGCTACAGCAAACCCTTTAAGATGTCAAGCAAAGCCAGACCATCAAGGGGGCACACTTCGCAGAGCAAGCACAAGCCAGATTGGAACACAAAATGCAGCACACCTAGGATGGGCCTTGGGGGTTGATGCACCTGCACATCAACCTAAACAGAATGCTGGCAGTAAAACAGCAAAAAGGAAGAAAAGAATCCTTCTCAAGACCACTTCTCAAGATGGGCCAGTGAGACAACAGGACAGTCATGGAGCATCCAGAAAGACAGGCACAACTGATGAATACCCCAGCAGCAGACCCCACAGCTGGAGCACCATGAAGCAGAAGGCAGCTACAACATTGGACACAGGCACTCCAGCTACGGATATTGGAACATCTCTAGCAGACACATTAAGCAGAACCACATAAATGCAGAACCACATGGAAAACCATCTATTTGACTTGCAGATGGAACACAAGAAATGCATCTTGACTCACATAGGAATATTAAGCATCCAATCTCACACCTCAGCCCTAAATTTCACCAGCTTCTCAAATTCACCACTAGGCACCTCTGCATTAAAAGCCTGAGCAGCTGGACATGCCCACCAGCATGCTTCTTCCTGCCTCTTCCTTGAGCCCAAAGGTTCCCTTAAAATCAAGGAATCCCGTGATTTGATAACTATGATCCAAGGAAATCAGCCATAACAACAAACTGACCCACTGAAACTGAGTGTGTCATGACAAGGGCATGGCTATACCTGGATATGTCAAATGTTAACTCAGAACAACTGAGCATGCATGCCTCAAAACCTAAGGCACGTGCATGCATCCTGCATGGAGACATCATCATACACTGCAACTCTCATCATCTTTCAGCAAAAGTTAAAAACATCCCAAGAGAAAAGATCAACCAGCAACAAGCCAAAGAACTACTCAGGAAAAAAGAAAAGGTTGACATTCATAAGACTGAAAAGGAAAGATGTACTGAAAATGAAAGGGAAAAACATTAACATTATCTGGCCTAACTAAGACATTCATAACTGGCCTGCTCTACCATGTCTACACTAGCATCAAGATACATCCATCAAGCTCATACAGCCTCACCTGTTATCACAGATTTTCACCAGTTAGTTCACAGCAGAATCAGCAGAATCTTCCTCAGAAGGAAAAACCCATTCACAGCTTGGGACTTGAACTTGAACTTAGAATGGTTGACCTTAAAGTCCTCTGAAACAGCAGCTGCAGCAGACCTAACAGCAGCATCAACAAAACTGCTACAGCTTTATCCTGAACCTCAAACAACCTAGCAACTGAACTGCACTTCTAATGGCAATAACAACGCACAGGACAAACCTATGGCATCTTGTGTCCATGAGTGTCTAATCCTACATTTATCCTACCAGAACAACTAATTCCTGTGTCATACCTACTTTAGGCATCCTACCTACCTACCCTTCTACAATCCACAATCCACAAAGGGGGATCTCAACCCACAAACCAGACCTTCCTACAGACACAACAGCTACTACTACAACAACAGACAAAGAAGCAGAAAAAAAACTGCCCTTTTTGTAGCCTATGCAACAGGAAGGGAGCAGAACAAAATTAGAGCGAAGAAAAGGAAAAATGGATAGAGTATTTGCAATGGATTGGAAACCAAAATGGATTCCAATTAATTACAGAATTGCAGACCTCTTCCATTCTACCAGCTCCCCACTACACAGCCTTCCTATACAGGCATTAACATTCACAGACATTCTACCTTGGACCAATGACCATATTAAGCATAAGCATTGACCTCATTATTATTATTCCCGCGTATACAGGCGCCACAGGGTATATGTTGCTCATTACTTCCATTTCCACACTATAATTTACCTCTTTCCTCCCTGGCCCTTGTAGTCATAATTCCTGTTTTACCTCCTCCCCTAGTTGGCTATGGTATTCTACCCAGTTGTTGTACCACCTTGTACCTGTTGTTGATCTAGTACAGTTTTAGCATAGGACATATGTAGATGCATCCTTCCCCTCTGGCTGTACTCTAGGTGTTTACCCTCCTATAGCTAAGGTACGACTCCTGAAGCTTTACCTCCTAATTTATTATGGTATGTACATGCTATTTTAGTGTTGTTTCAGCCTATTTTTGTACATTAGGATTTTTTTTTCCAAATTTAGCCTTCTTAATTTTGGCTTTAATTCTTCAAATTTTTCTGCATGAAGATTTTCGGACTGGGCTTTTATACAAAAACACCACTTTCTGGCTTCCTCTCGACTCTGATTAGGATAGAGTGGATGTCAGAGAAAGATGGAATGAGTGAGTGCCCATTAAGTCATAAGTCTGAGGGATTCAGTTAATATTATCTGCAACTAGTTGCGCATCTTGTATGGTCCTCCTCAAGTCATGTAAAAAAACATTTATTTTAGCTTGCTTCATACATAAAGAATCATTTTGTAGAAGGCCTGATAGTGACTGTTTGAAACAGCCCAGTGTTTCTCTGGTGGGGAGGAGGTACAGACCGTGTTGCTACATGTTGCTTTGAAGATGTACCCACTACTCGGGTCCTTGTAAAACTGGAGCTAGTCTGTAGACTGAGCTGTTTAGAAGTCTGCAGACAGGTAGAGAAGGTTTAGCTGTAACTCTGGAGATCTTGGCAAGTTTAGATCTTTGGTATGATATGTTGGGAGTGTTCCTGAGTTCAACCACATCAGCAATACCTTTAACTTCATTACAGCAGTAGCAGTTTTGTTCCATACCTTTAATTTTTTTCTATAAAGCCTGCATATTGTGGCTTTTACTGCACAAAGATAGTCCAGGAAGTTATGTAAACAAATGCTCTAATGGAACGTTATTTCTCTCAAAAGACCATAGTTGTAATTGAGTTGAAAGATAATGTACTGACACACTGGTTTTCCTTGCTTCTAGTGACATTGTTTTTTAGCCATCTTTGGTGTCACAGCATACTTTTATTTCTGCCCTCTACCTCAACACACACATGCTGTCCACCAGTTGTCTACTGGTCCTGTCCGTCATTGTCCACAGTAAGAAGGAAAGGGGCTATGGACATTGTGGCACAGCACCATCCAAACAGCATGGGAAGATTTTAGCCTGCCATAAGCCCCAAGCTCTGTGTGTGGCATATTGTGATAAGATTTATCTGTACATGATGACCTGGATGTACAGTAGTCCCCTGTACTCTACTTTTTGTGTTCCTGAGCTAAAGCTCCCAGCCTTCACTGGGGATGTAGTCAGGCAGGAAATGTATCCTCCCCCTGGGATGGGCAAGGCACAATTTAAACTGCTGCTTTCTTCATTGCATGGGACCAGTAGTCAAATCCACGTCACCTGGTTCAAAGTTAAGGTTCCATCCCACTACGTCTTGGAGCCTACCTGGTCCAGCAGCATTCTAAAACGTCTGGAGACTAAATGAGTATCTTTTGTTTAAGAAAATGGAAGCAGTCGGCACCCACTAGGTTAGGACTGTACTCTAGCATTTAAATAACTGAACACTGTCAGGGCCAGTAAGTTCATACACACGGGGAGCGCTCTGCCAGTTTGGGGTCCTGATTCACCCAAGTCTTTTCTACCTGTTTTGAATGGCTTTACATGGCTGTCTGGCTGGTGCTTTGTGTGCGGTGATTGCCTTCAATTTTTTTTTAAAGTATGAAGGTCTAAACCATTCAAAATGAGGCAGAAGCAGAGTTAGGCAGCCATGTGTCCTGACATAAAGTCATTGCTTGATGGTTTTTCCACATTATGCTTCCAAAGCTTTCTGTCCTCTGAAACCTTCCTATATTGTATATACTTTGTAAAAAATGTTTCTTACAGTGCCCTACTTTGCCTTTTGGGAACATCATGAATAAAAACTAGAGAAGTACACACTAAGTGTTACGTTAATGATTTGTCAAGGCATTTTATTTTTAGAGTACGGTTAGATGCTGGTAAAGTGTGGACTAGACTTACTTTGGCAGGAATGCTGTTCATTAGTCTTGGCCTTCAGCGATTGCTGTAGGACTGTGACAAGCTGCAAGCTCTTCTAGAGCTGCAGCTTTTCACTGTCTGAACAGAATAACTGATTAAAGTCAAGTATAAACTGTAATTGGGGAGTGTGGGAGAGTCATGGTACACCTAACAAATACTGGTCAGTAACAGATTGTAGGTGTCTTGTCTTAGAATTTATTTTTTTTATTTTTATTTGTTTTTGTTTATTGGGAAGGTCCGACTGGGAACTGAAATACAGTTTTCATTGCTGGCTCAGGGAACGGCCCCATTTTCAGCATGTCTGATGTAGTTTGGGCAGCCATAAAGTATACTCCCAGAATGCTCAGCCTGTGCCAATTTTCACAGTGTTTTTAGTATTGTTAAATCTCTTTTTATATACAGAAATGGCCAAATAATTTAAAATGGATTTAAATGGATTAAGCGGGTAATTGAAGGATGATTGAACGAATGAGACCTTACTACTTATTCATGATGTTACACTGTATTTTGTGTGTCCGATAACTTGTTTAGTTTTATGCCTCTAGTGCACTTAAAACTCAGAATAACTTAAAACAGATATAGCAGCAATTCTTGTATTTAAAAAGTAGTACTTACAAGTCTTTTTCATCAGCAAAGTGACTGAATGCCAGACTCACACTTAATGTTGCTAAAAAGGAATGTAAAGTACGTTTTACATTGTTTATTGCTCTTTGGTCAGCAGTCTGTACTGACATAACCATTTAAATCAGATGATAGACTGCTTGTCTAGGAACACTTTTGTTGAATTGATTATGGTTAGTTTTCTTATTAAGTTCTACAAATGACCTATTTGTTTATCATTCTGTGAGATGTGACCACCCTTTGATTGCTCTCCGCTTGTTGTTATGAGCACATTATTCTTTACTGTAATGAAGTTCTCCTCATTCAGGTCACCTGCTTAGCCAGATTATGTTTTTTAATGCCGAGAAGCTAGCTAAATGAAATTTGCCAAAAACCTTTGGTACTCCTAACCAAATTTTAGAAGCAGAGGCTTAATTTGTGACACCGCGTACATTAGCCATAAGAAGCAGTATGTCTGGTGTTTGACATGGCCAACCATTCAGCCAGAGGAGATACGGCCAGAGGGTTACATTGCAGCAGTTAACAGAAGTGCAGGTCAAGCTGTGGTTGTCGTAGATAGAGACATCATACATGCATTGGTTGACAGATATGACTCACAGACTGGAAATGGAGGAATTCATGGATTTTCTTTGCCCAGGGCTGCCAAGCTATGAGGCGCACATACCATACTAGCAACAGGGACATTTCAGAGGCAAACTGCACATACCCAGGCATCAGCCTGTACGAGACTGTAGACGTTACCGAGTGCATTCCTTGCACTTGTGGATGGGCACAACATGGCAGGGAAGAAAGCAGCCATCATGTTTGGCCTCTGTGACATCACCCAACTCCTCAAAGTATTTGAAGCCATAGATCGCACCCGTGTGGCAATAAAAACCTCAAATGGTGTCCAAGGATGTCATTATTTGAACAAGAAAGCCTGTTCATCTATTTGGCAAGCAGTGCACAGGGGACAATAATGCATGTGTCTGCACAGCATTGTGACAGTACTCATGATTCCCACATATAGCATACAGATTGTCTGTATCATGGCTTCCTGCATGGAGGAATAATACAGGGGCACCTAGTAGGTAAGTGACGATACACCAGTATACTTACATGGCCACAGTTATGTACACAACAGGCACACAACACTCACTCCCCTAAATCTCTTCACTCTTCTCCCTAATTTGCTACAGGTGATGCAGGTTACCCCTTAAACCCTGGCTAATGATGCCTGTACAGAATTTACAAGGCATGGCTGAACAGCAGGACATTACACATGGCAAACTAGAAACATAGTTGAGCATGTGTTGAGCCTGCTGAAGTCCCAGTTCTCCTTTCTGGACATGTTTGGGGGTGGTGGGGGCACTGCAGGATACACTTGCTAGGACACATTAGATGTTTGTGGCAAGCTTCATACTAAAAAACATGATCCAGCAATGGCAAAAAGACTGGCAGCATGGACCAGACCGTCCGACTGCGCAGTAACAGGACCCGCAGTCACTACCTCAGCAATTACTAGCAATGAGTCAGATGCCAGAAGACCACCTTAGGAGCCACACCTCACCCCTGCACTGGGAAGGCTATGTTGGACCATTTGCTGGACAAACACATGGTTGAACTGATTGATGAATGGGCGTGTATGGTGCATGCACACAAAGCGACCCACCTTTGGAGTGCCTGCATTGTGCCTGTCCCCTCTGTTGCCCATGGATTGTTCATGTCTCATTCACGACAGGTGTGGTCTCTGTGCCTTGTGATAGTTGTTCTGAGCATCAACTGCAGGTGTGCACACACTTGTGGCCATGGGATAGGGCAAACTAGGAAGCAGGGCACAGATGAAGGTAATGGCTAACATTCTCAGGGAGGTTTATGGAATGTACATGGCTGATAACAGCATCATGCCTAGACTCCACTATATCTCAAAGGCCTCACACAACAATAATCATTTTCCTTTCCACATATGTAACAATGGATTGTTCACTGATTACAACCCAGCAATATCTATCAGTTGAGGCTAAATGTTGCATACATTTCATGGGCCGGACGGAGCAGTGGTCGATGCCATGTCGCAGTGCTGTTTTGCTTACCAGTGGGCAAGGAATTGTTAAAAGCAATTCACTACCCCATCCGTGGACCACCATTGGCAGTAGCTGTGACATTGGTGGGGGTAAGCACTGATATGGTACTCAGTATGACACGTTATGCTGTTTGTTGTGTCTGTGTGAGGGTGGGGTGACTACATTATTACCCTGGCCGGTGGTTCAATTCCCATCCAGGAGTGATAATGAGAGTGCCAGTGTATTCTGTCTCATCATTAGACTGTAGCAGAGGACTGGCTTCAGCCTGTTGCTGTTGCCCAACTTGTTCAGGTGTCAGGGTACAGTGGTTTTCCATTTAGGTACATGCATGTAAGACACTGTATGATTACTTTTGACCCACATGCCTCATGCACCATCATGTGCATGCTACAGACAGCTACCTTACAGATATGTTGACTGAACCATTAGCATCATTGTACATTGAAGCCATAAAATCATTTTTGTGTGTGTTTTGAGGTGTACAGGGACCCCCCCCCCCATCAACATAGTTTCCACTTTAACGTTGACTGCCTTAATTTTGGTCCTTTGCAACTTCCATTTACATTCTTGTGACATTGAAGTATGGTAGGGTTCCA
Source organism: Protopterus annectens (assembly GCF_019279795.1). Lineage (NCBI taxonomy): Eukaryota > Metazoa > Chordata > Ceratodontiformes > Protopteridae > Protopterus > Protopterus annectens. The sequence goes on along the minus strand of NC_056725.1, from coordinate 366,795,974 downwards.
GCTAGACATTGCATTTGATATTGTGCATCACAGATTCTCACACACAGTCACTTAGAGTCTGGTGGACACTCCTGTCCTGGGAAGTTATCCATGTGTCCTGAGTGTCTCTGTCAGGATTCTGTTCACTAAAGGGATGAACTTATCCAAACCCTGCTATCCATCCCATCTAGTGAGGCAAGGCATTTCAGTTTGGTAAGGCATGCATGGAGGCACAGAGCTGTCTATATCAGAATGAAAGTTGGAACATGTGCACATTCCTGGATATGGCAGGGTGGGTACAGTGCACTTATCACAAATGTTCTGTTTACTGCCTGTGGCTGCATTAATGTGTCTGTGTGTCTGACCAGTGCTGCTGGCAGAATGGGTACAGTGCAAAATTAGCAAATGTTCTGTTCACTGCCTATGGCTGCATGAGTGTTTCTGTATGTCTGTTCAGTGTTACTTGGAAGGCATAACATTCCCCTGCTAGGTACGCATGTGCACTGTGTCCTAGGTGAGTGCTATGTGTTACAAATACTGGTATTGCTAAAGCTAGGGCTACCTGTACATGGGGCGGGGGGGGGGGGTATGGCCATCCTGGTCACTGAACTGCTGACCTTTGCAAGGTGTGTGCATGCATTTTCCTTTCTGGCTCTGATTTGCTATGTTTCACATTTGCACTCCCGCAACATAAGGTGTAGATGATTTTCAGCTCACATCACCAGCATGCTGTACATAATCACTTGTTTCACGTAACTGTATGTATAAGCGCATTGTGCAGCTGCAAGGTACTAGGGTCTCTGCAGAGGATTCGTAGTCTTAGGAACGCTGTGATTCTTGTATTGCCATTTTGTTTTGTACTGCATTCATGGAGATTTTACTGAAAATGTTAGTGTCCCAAAGAAACTGCCTCCCTTGTATGCAAAGGTGAACAAAATAATACTCCCACCTCCTGTAGAGCCTGAAGATGGGATGGCTTTAGAACCCAGTGGATGTTCATTCCGGAAGGCTGATGCCTTGTATAACCTGGCACCTCTGTAGTCCATGGCAGCTGACATCCATTATTCCACTGAGCAATATGTGCACTGCTGTGAAAGCAGAGGTTAGGCAAGGACATCCCAAACAATAACAGTAAACACTGCCATCTGTGGTTTAAAGATCTATGGGTAATAAAGGTTTTTGCCATTTGTAAAAGGTGCTTGTTTTTATTTCATCTGACACATCCCAGGGCTACCAGGGTTGGCTGCTGTTGGTGGATGTCTGTTACATGTTTTGTTGGGTGGGCAGTTGCTCTGTTTTGTATTTTAGTCTACATGTCCTCCCTGTGGTTGTGTGGGTTTCCTCCGGGTGCTCCGGTTTCCTCCCACATCTCAAAGACATGCCGTAGGTGGATTGGACACTTTAAATTGGCCCTAGGTATGAGTGCGTACGTGAATGTGTGCCTTCTGTGGAAGCTTGGGCGCCGGGCTGGAAACTCAACACCGTAAAACTCCACTGCCAATCATGAGCGGGCAGGTGATCCGCTGTGGTGACCCCTAACTGGGAAAAGCCGAAATAAGAAGTTGTTTTGTATTTTAGTTTTGTAGTACTCTTCCCAGGGCGGTGAACCTCTAGCATGTTGGGCAGCTTTTATGCTTTTCTGTTATTGCACATAAGTGAGTTTTGTGTAGCTGTGTCTGCTTTGTTGCTACCTCTGTTCTGTATTATTATTATTATTATTTTTTAATTACTGAAGTGGTATAACTACTGTCCTGCGTAATGGGAAGTGGCATGCACCTTTCTGCTTTACCATATGCCATGCGCTGGTGTAGAATGTTGGGGTCTCATGTTACACTTCTAATTGCACATGTGTTTGGGTCCATAATTTTGCACTGCATTTTCAGTTTCCACACACTCAATATGTGCTACATGATGGCTTACCTTTCCATTGTAAGACCACTGGCACAGTGGGGTTAATGGAATCTTTTCCTGCTTTATGTGTGTAAAGTAACCTCTGTTCATTCATTGCTAATGTCAGGTTTCTCAGTTTTGTCTACCTTCTGCATTTCTTTATGGTTTATCAGAGTTGGGGCAGATGAGCTACAGCCTGCAGCCATCTCTGCTGAGTTTATAGCGAAGGAGTAAGAGATTGAGGGGGTGCCTCATCTGGAGTGGGATGAGACCTGTCCTGGGAAGGTAGCTCACCCCAGTCGCTGGTCTTGACTGTGCCAGAGCTGGAGTACATAGTAGAATCTGCAGATGACCAGTGACTTAATGGGTTGTCATCCACTAACCCCCTCCTGCAACCAAGTAGACAGTCTTGCTGAAGAAGTAGGTGTGTTTTCGTCCATGAATAGCAACATACTATGGCCATGTTCAGTCCATTGCAGCTGTGAGTGAAAGTTGAATTTTTACCAGAATCCAGGACATATGGTCAGTTACCAGGTGGTCAGCTGCAAAGTGATAGGCATGTTTGGTCAATCACCCATTACATCAACAAACTGCAGTAGAGAATAGCTGCATGGATTAGGAGATTTTATTTATTTATTTTATTTGACATTTGTTAACTGGGTTTGTCCAATTGGGTAGAGACCCCTTTTCAAAAGAGACCTGAGGAGAAAAGCTCCACAAAACAGTTACATAAAAATTTGAATATATACATGAACATAAAATTATGATAACAAAATAAACAAAGCAGGCATTACATAACACGTAAATCTAAGAACTGTAAAATGTTGTACATTTTTAAGACAGTGATAATATGAAATAAGGATGAGTTAGAAGAGAAAACGGAAAGCTGAACAGTACGAGATAAGAAGATAGCTTAAGAAAGGGGCTAAAAGTGGAGGAGAGGCAGAGAAATAGTGTAAAGTTAGGTGGAGTATACAAATTATAGTAGATAATTGAAAGACTGTATTAGATAGGAAATAAGTGAATGACTATTCAGAGGAAGATTAAAAGGAAGAGGTAACAGTGGGTAGGAAGAGAAATATAAATATAGGATTGAATGATAGGAATAAAGGATTATGTTGGGTCATTACAAAAGCATAGCCATTGCTTCTGGTAGGTAGCTTTTAGTGCAGTTTTGAAGGAGCTGAAGTATTGTGCAATCGTACAGTTAGCATATATGGAGAAGCAGGGATGTGGTGGCGGTGCTGGTGGGGGCTTGCTTCCCTGTAAAAGCACTGAATTTTAATTGCTTATATGCTTTTCTGTGGGTCACATGATGCATGATTAACGGAAAGAGAGTCCATTAAAGTTCCGTCGATCGTCCATCATATAATCCTTTCCAGCTGCACACTTCTGGTGGAGTTGTTAGTTGCATATGTTGCAGTGTAGTACAGTTCACTTTCAGATGCTGATTTTTGTAATCTGTAATCAAACCTGTTTTACTGTGCTGTGTGATATGAGCAGCATATACTGATAAAGTATGCAGTCCTGCAATGGGGTTTAATATATTTGTACAGAACTTTCCTAGTGGATGTTCAGTAAACCATATCATGGAAATAGCTGGAAACAAACATAATGTCAGTTTCATATGAGAAGTGGATTGCTCTGTCTAAAAAGTGAGTAACAAGAGTTGCTAAATCATTAGAAGCTTCATTTATTCTGTCTCTGCATTTTTTAGATTTAGGCTATAGTAAGTTGCACTGTAACAACAAACACTTGCAGACTTTTTTAAGTTTAAATGGAATGCTTATAAACTGAGCAACAAAAAATGTTGTTCTGCTGACATAATTCTGTTTACCTTCATGCATGGTGCAGAAAGCAGAAGTACTTTGCCTCTTAGAAGTTCGTTGGCAGGAAGGAGGAGTTCTTAGACTGCATTTCTCTGTCATTGTTTTAGTTTAATTTAACTATTACACTTCTGTTATGGGTAAGATCCCTTGTCGCAAGTCACTGTTCTGGCCCATTTTCTACAGTCACTACAGATACCACGGTAGGTCACCCCTGACGAGTAGACTGAAAGGCCAATAGGATTCCCCATATTAACAAAACGTAGTTAAATAAATAAATATGTTACTGCAGTACAGAAAGGAGTTTGTAATTTCCTGCAGCTGTAATAATTTATTTAAACTTACTGTTGTGGTTATCAGTATAGTGTAAGAACTCAGCATTATATTCTTTGTCAGTTTGCAATTGTTTCTTAAACAAAATGCAGGTCTCTTATAAGTAAATCTGAATGTAGGCTGTTGAAAAATCCCTTTGGGGGCCCTGTAGCTATTTTTGTGCTGGGATATGCGTCATCAGTGGGTATTTTCTCTGGTGACTAGCATACATCAGTAGGTCTCCTAGCATACCCTGTATCAGAGTGTGTCTTATGATTGATGGGAGTTGCGCTGCTGTTTTGCTTTATTAGTGACCTCACAGATCGGACAGGAGGAATTTCCAGATCGGTAATACCCCAAATAAATGAAGATAAAGGGCTGTAATTCTGGTCAGTGAATGTTGGTATAGATTCTAGGTGCTACTTCTGAGAAAGACAAGAGGTCCTAGCGGAGTGCAGCATTGATATGTGTCAGTAGATAATGTTTTGGTTTGATTAGCGTGAATGAGTCAGTGATGAAAGTAGCAGTCTGTTGATTGTGATAGTAGCGTTGCTTTGCAGGGTAGCATGTAGATGCTGTCAATTCTTAACATTGAAAATTCTTTGCAGGTTCTACAGGCAGCGAAGATGCTGATCGAATGATAATAATTGATAGAGTAGTGGCACATGGCAGATGCAACTACTTTGTGGGTATGGGGTCACTAGCACTGATGCTGTGAATGTTTGATGGTACACATTGTTAAAACAGTGTACTTCTGCAGCACAAACTCTGCAATTCTAACTTTAGGTTCAAAAGCAGCTTTATTTGTTTAGCTTCCATTCATATATTTGTGTGTAAAACTGATAGAAACGTGCATGCATGCAAGGATGCTGTTCTAGTGAGTATGAATGAAGAAGTAAGAAAATGATTTTATTAGACTGCTTGTTAGCTGGTGCATACTAATGCTGCTTTTAATAAAGGCACAGTTTCATTTTATTGAAGAAGCCTTCATTTAACTATGTAAGTGAGTGAGTGTCGCGTGTGTGTGTGTGTGTGTGTGTGTGTGTGTGTGTGTGTGTGTGTGTGTGTGTGTGTGTGTGTACGCGCATGTGCAGGTGAACATGTGTGTTGGCTTGGTTGGGGGGTTGGTTTGGTGATGGTGGGGCTGTCACTATTGAACAAGCTGCTGTGTGCTTTCTAAATGAAATGCTGCATGTGATGGTAAATAAGTGTAGTAGAGCAGTAAACATCACTCGACCATCAGTAAAATCAGCTTTACCTTACCGCTCCAGTTATAGTTCACCAATGAGGGTGATGCCTATGTCTGCTAATACCACCAGCAGTTGTTCACTCAGGCTTTAGGCACCAGGCAAGCAATGATCGTAGCTACTTTCCAACTTATTTGTACTTGTGTTCTTTGTCTTTACATCATTTTACAATGACATGTCTCTGACGAGATGCCTGTCTGGTGTATTGCACATGCACGCTTTTATTAGAATGCGTATGCTTACGCAGTGCACCGTATAGGTTCAGAGTTCTATTTGCAGCATGACTTGAAGGTACGTTTTGTGAGTCCCAATAGAATTTCTTAGGCACTTGCTTTTCAGTCTGACCTTTATCATTCCTTCCCAGTAAGATCGGGGGAAGAGACATCGTGTAAAAATTCTAGGAAGGATTTTTATTTATACAGGGAAACACAGTGGGGAAGAAACCCCTTTTTGAGTTTGTACTAACATTCTGTGGGGATCTTGCTATTCTCCCTTGCATGGAACGTTTGAGCAACTGCTCACTTCTGCTGTCATTTATGGTCTGCACATGCGTAAGGCCACCCTTTTCCACCTTAATGTTTTGGTTTACAGTATGGTTGAGAGAACTGTTTTGAATATGGGAGATGGTTGTAAATTCTAAGTGCTAGTGTGTGGAAGTGATGCTTGTTTTATTCTTTACCATTGGCTTGTGATGTGGTGTATGTTCAGTATGCTGGAGTGGATCATCTGGCAGTAGTAGTTTTACACTTTACCACCACTGAAAAGGAGTCTATTTATACAGTCAGATTGCTGGACTGATTTGTAGTACAAGTATAACTAATAAAGACATTTCAAAACCTGAAGAAATCAAGCTTGGTGTTGTATAGTACAGTGGGTTTAATCAGAAGGTTGGAGGAGAGCCGACTGGACAGACCCGTGGAAGGTGGCAGAGTTGTTCCGGGTGTAAATGTGATGATGGAGTCAAGCCATGGAAGACACCATAATTAATGGTGTGTAGAGATAGGTTTGTGTTGGTCTGAGAATGGGAGGAGATGGTGAACTGCATTGTGTATTAAGTGTTCTCAGTGCATCTCTGAAGTCAGCATTGCTAACTAATGGGCAGTAAGTTTCAGGAGATCATGGTGCAGTTAATTGCAATGATGTCTAAGCTTGGCATTCTTTGAGGAATGGTTAGTGGCTTATAATGGAGAGCATTATGTCCCTTCTCCTCGAGGCGCCATTGGTCGATGATTGTTGTGCTGTGGTTCAGATGGTGGTCAAAGTTAATGCCCCCTCCCCCAGAAAGGATGGTTACATTGATTTAGTCTGTTTATTTATATTACTTCTATATTTATATTACTTCTGCCACCCTCCTGGAGTCTATTGGAACAATTGCCTCTCAAGAAGCCAGGCTCATCCTTAACTTTAATATTGCAATGGTCATATTGTATCCAGCTATAAAGTCAGAATACCATTACAGAACTCAGCATTTAGCTCACTTAGTTGCTTAGCTGATACTACTAGGCCTTTATGAAGTGATAGTGGTCTGGCCAGGCTTTCTGTGATTGCTTACCTGAACTTATAAATGATTAGGTTATTGCAAGTTTTGACTAGACAGATGACACTGGGTCTGTGGCCTTTTCAGGGGAAGATCCAGCTTGACTAGGAAGAATTTGGTCAGTATACCTGAGAAACTCTTCCACTGTTCACTGAGCAGTGCTGATACTGGTGAGTCCTTCTGGGTGCTATGTGGAATATGATGGCACTGGAGTTTATTGGTGTGAATGTGTTTTATATGAAATGATTTCTATGTAAAAATGATGCTGTATTGATTGAGTTCATTACTGACTCCATAAGTGGGAGTTGTATGATTCCAAGTGGTCTTGGATAATGCTGATGATTAGTCCTAAGCTGTGTCATGACATAACTGAACTGAAGTTAACTTGATCATTTGGTTATGATCAGGCATTAAGTACAGTGCTGTCTCCAACTGACAGGTATGGGATTACTTTGACATTCGGACTGGCAGCTGTACACTTACCACATGTTTTACAGTGTTAGACATGGATGTCTCATTTATTATTATAAGTAACCACAACTGCACTGTAGTTGGGATTCTAATCTCCATTTTACAGCCCACTGTACTGTTTTTGTTGTTTGAATGCGTTGTTGGGGTGCCCTAGACATTTATAATTTCTGTGGTGTGAGTGGCTCTTGGTGTGGCATCTGTCCTCTATAGACATTAGACTGTGATATAGTGGTAATACAGGTCTGTCTTTTGTTGGCATGTGAGATGGCATGCATTGTGTAGTACCAGAGTTTGGCAGTCACAAAACCAAATGACCAAGAATGGTAGTGGCATTTGGAAAGCTCTGGTACCTGTTGCTGCAGACAGTGGTGAGGGTGATGATGTTCAGAGTGATATACAGACTGACCAGCCACCTTCCAAGGCGGTGTTGTACATGAGGGCAGCATGACCCTGAATGGTTGGAGGGGAAATATAGCTAGTCATTTGGGGTAACAGGTTTTTTCTGTGTGTTGGATAAGGTGTGTCATTAGAACTGGGTTCCATACTTGTGGAAGTTGGAAGGCAGAGGAAATGTTGGAATTTCATGAAGAAGTAAAGGTGGCAATATGTACCTTGAGAGAACGTGTGGTCTGTGGAAGAATGTTAAAACAAAATAACTGTTTTGCTATTATGTGGCTGACATTTTGACTCTTAGGACATTGAATGCAAATTGTATAAGGCTGCAGGAGGGGCAAATGCAAATGGAATAAGGCTGGAGGAGGGGTGAATGCAAATGCTATAAGGCAGGTAGCAGGTGCTTTCTTGGGATTCAGAAGCTAGTAGGATGGACATCGTCTTGTGTAGTACTATAGTTCTGAGGCTAAGGGATTAGAATAGTGGAGTTGCTAGTGTCTGTGAGATCATTCTTTCTCAAAAGGAGATGGTCAGTCCCTGAGAGATGGTGTTAAAACAGAACTCATTTTATAGCTTCTTTGGGATTTGTTTTGTTAGATCTCTTATGAACTTGTTTGTTCTGTTGTGTCCAAAAAACAAAAAAAGAGAGTTTGTATGCTTCTTGAATGAAAAAAAAAATCAAAAACGAATAAGGGTGCTATGGGACTATAGTGGTAATGAATGGTACTGAAATGGATATGTTGCATTGGAGAGTGTGATGAAGAAACCTGGTTGCCTTTATGTATGACAAGATGGTAGTAAATCTATTTGTCTTGTGGTCTTGGACAAGGTTTATTTTGCTTAAACTAGAAATTACAAAAAATCTTTTGACTCTGAATGATGCGAGTGACAGATTTAAGAATTTTCCTTGGGATGTGCATTTGTCATTAGTGGTTAGGTTTGAAGGCCGGTATGAAGCATACACTAGTGGCAGTGTATGAAATGGAAATAATGCAATATTTAGATATGGAGTATAGGAAGGTAGTGATGAAATTTAGGAGTGGATTGCAAGTATGGTTGATATTGAAGTACTTAATGCTGGAATGGCAGGGTAGGAGTCTAGGCTTTTTGGATGAGAGTTTATGGCTGTCTTGGGCTGAAAACATATTTTGCCTAGGTCAGACCTGCATCAAGTGAGTTTGTTGCCTGGGACAACATACCTCTTTTGTGGCCTCCAACAGCCTAGGACAACTAGTGGCATGCCAAATGAATGCTTAAATAAATTAGAGAGTGTAAAAGGCCTTGACCTTTTGAAACAGTTAAGAAATGGTATTAATAAACCAGGGAGAGGGCAAGCAAATGCATTTTCATGTCCGCTTTTTGAAAAGATTTCATAGAGCCAAGCCCTCAGCTTGGGGATGGCACAAGATGGTACAGGGAGAATGTTGCAGATTGAATATTAACCAGAGCTGATGCGAAATATGGGTTCTTAATGCTAGGTTCTGAGGAGCCGTTGAGCTGGGTGAGCCAGCTACAGTAAGTAGAGAGTCAGACAAAGCTGTATAAGCTTTGCTTGGACTCTGGCGATACCAAAGGGTAGGACTGAATTGAAGATTGGCTTCATTTGTGCTTTTGCGCAGGTGAGGCTACAGGAAGTTGCCAGACAGTTGTAATATAGGTGCCATGAATTTCTTTCTTAGAAAATGATGAAAAGTAATTTACGAATGCTGATCCAGTTCTTGGATGACACTGGACCCCCCTGTGGGCAGCAGCGGTGCTTGACACAATAATGGTTCTGGCAGTCCAGTATGATACAGTTCTACAAGTGGGTTGCTGTTCAGGTAGGCAAGGGGATCCCAGTGATGGGGATATTTTTAGATTTTAGATAGGCCTTTCTCACTCTATGTACTCTGCTTAGGTGTGCAGGAGTGGTGCATTCTGCAAGTCCTTTTCAGAGCGACTTCATAGATTGTGTTCCAACGATCAGGCTCTCATTGTTTCAAAATGGCATCTTAATTTAAAATATTGGAGTAGTAGATTTGAGAGACCCATTGCATTCTTGTAGATGGCATAAGGTTTGAGGTAGCACAAACAATGAAGGAATGTTAGGAGCTCTGAAGGAGGCCCTGTAATGTGGCATGTGGTTAGGGATGAACAAGAAAAGCATGTTATTCGTTTATTATTTACATTTTTTAGTTGTTTGTTAATTGAGTAAGCCTAGTTAGGTGCAACTGCTGTTTTTTAGGGGAGACCTGAGAGCAGTCTCTGGTTAAGCGACTTCCTCCGAGAGGCACAGAAGGCAAAAGGAAACCAAGGGAATCAAACCCAGGACTGCACGATGAAGATCATTAGCAGGTCATAGCCTTAAGTTATCCTGTGGGCTAAACTGCCGAACCAGAATACAAACAAGGCCTTATGGTAGCGGAATGAGGAAGTGCACTTACAATTCTGTACATCTTTGAGCTGCGAAGGTGGGGGGGGGCATGGCATAATCCTTGGTCATCATTGTTTGTGGCAACTACTCAGTATAATTTGAAATGTTTTTTTTGTGATTCATTGTTTGTTTAATAGCATGCACATCATTTTCCTGTTAAAATCACGCACACTGTGCCAGTGTTATTTTTAGTGTTTGTTTTGCAAGGCATGGAAATACGTCACTTTGAGAAACCATTTGCAGAACGTTAAAACACATCAATAGAGTATGTTGATTCATTGTCCACATCGTGTTAGTCGTGGTGGTAACAAAAGTGGGAGAATGACTTCCAGGCCCACAGTCCCACAGCAGCAATATGCTTCCATCATTGCTGAGCAGAGGGGAGGAGACCAAGGTACATTTCCAGTGCTACTTGGAGCAGCTGGTCCATTCTTACATTCCTTACAGTAGCTTACACCTTGTTGCAAATGGCATGAAAAAACACTAAGCATGGATTTGTTCTGGTGCATTTAGAAGGCTGGTTTGCAAGTCAGATTGCGTGACTAAACAAAAAATCATTAAAGTTGAGTAAACTAACAGCCACAAATGCCTCCCTGCCCCAACGTATAAAAATGTAACATTCTTAAACCCCTTGGGATGTTTGTAATCTAGACACCGTTTGTTGTCATATTGTTTTCAGTAAGCTTCATTTTTTATTAGCATATTTTCATTAACAAATGAAGTAGAAAACACATTGACTGTATGTGTTAACCTTGCCCGGCCTTTTACATTGTATTTGTTGCTACCACTTGATTTTGCACTGCCAAAACAGTGATGAGTTTTGCAAAAAAAAATAATTTCTTCTTTTGCCTTGTACTTAAGCATTTCAGGGCAATTATGGGGATTCCATATCAAAGAAAATGAGTTTCTGCAGACTCAGCATGCCTAGAATACATCCTTGTTCCTCTTTAAACATGTTTTCTCTTCCAGTGCATTATTCTCACTTCTAAATTGAAAACAAAGTAAAATATCTGTTAAAAGAATATTCCTTGAAGCATCTAAAACTGGAAAGCTGATTGCGCTCCTCAGTGTTTAGATAAATTCATTGTGCCAATAGCATTGTTCTTTGATAACTACAGAGGTTCATAGGCAAGTACTAAGCTAACTGCCCTTGCAGGCCATTTTAAGCCTAGACGTTTTCCCTCTTATTGTCTAAAGTAATATATCCAGTTTGATTATAGATTGGCCTTATCCATCTCATGGTCAGTAATTATATATTACCTCTAATGAGAATAAATGGGATCATAACATAGATAATTTGAGAGTGTCCCCCCCCATGAATGGGTTAAAGCATTTAGGGACCTGTCTCTGTCCATTAGTAGTACAGGGGGCAGTCCTGGGGTACATTTTCTGTTTCCCATCCATAGATCTGTGTTGCACTTGAATATCGACAGGGATACACTTTGTGTTATGAGGATGGGGAGTCTGTTCCAGAGCAGCAGTTTCCTCTGCGAGATAGACCTGTTCCTCCAACCTGTTCAGTTGATGTCGCAGAAGAGGTTTAGATCCCTGTACCAAGCATTTCTGATGCCATTTGACTTGCTGATGTGCAGTAAATCCATCAGTAATGGGTTGGAGGATGCCTTAAATGCCTGATGCAAGTCATCTCTTAGCACTCTGTAGGACACTGAGTATAGTGACAAGGGTTTGAGTCAGTCCATGTAGACATGTTGTTTAGAACTTGTAACCTTTTAGTAAGGTATCTCTGTGGGTGTTCCAGTTTTTGCATGTGTCTGAACAGATACATGCAAAGGGGGCATTATATTCAATGACTGGTTTAGGGCTAAGGGGGGCAATGAAGTCCCTAAATTTAGAAGCAATCCCTTTGTTTATAAGTTGTGCAATATAGAACGACGTTCTTATAACCATAGACACATGTTGGTCAAAAGGTGGGTTACTGTCTACGTAAGTTCCAAATCCTAAACAAGTGGATCAACTCTTGGGGGCATGTTGTCAGTGTGGTAGTTCCTTGGGATAGATGACCTCCCAAAGGATCTAGTAATGCATTTTTTTGCATTTGGTTTCATTCCCTGATTTTGGTACCAGTTATTTATTTGTAACAAGCCTTCCTGCAGTATGGTCAAATCATTTGGGGATTTAGTGACTGCTCCTAGCTTGCAGTCATCTGCAAACTTAATCAGAACCTTTGGTGTAGGCTTTTACTTCAGAAAAGTAGATGGAAAACAGGAGAGGTCCCACCACAGAAGCCTGGGGGACTCCACTGCTGACTGGTCCCTTTCTGGAGGTAATTTCCCCTAAATGTGGCCTGTGAGCCAGTTGGCCATCCTGAGGGTGGCATAGGGGTGGCATAGGGGTTTACTCCCAGTTTATACAGCTTTTTTACTATACCTGAATGGGGAATTGTATCAAAAGCTTTGGCCCGGTTGAGGTATATGGTGTGAACCCATTTTACCTTCATCCATTACTTTGGTGACCTTTTCAAAAAAAATCCGCCAGGTTGAGTAAGCAGGACCTGACCTTTACAAATCCAAACTGAGATGGCCCAGTGTTTGGTGGTTCTCTTTGTCTTTATTGATTAATTCCATAAGTCATGCTATTATATGTTGCATTAATGTCACCTGGCATTTCAGAGGTGTAACTATATTTAATAGCAGGAGTGCTTATTAATTATATGAGTGATGTCAAATGCCTTAAAGTACACCCATTCATAGTTTCTTCACTTTCTCATATCAGTAGGTTCTTGTGAACATCTGCCTTTATTAGTGAAGTTAGCAGTGCCTTCATCCCTAGAATAAAAGGGCCTGCAAAACTGATGGATCACCATGTCCGTAGTTTGTTTACTTTTATGTCTGCTCAAACTTTTTATCAAAGTTCAAAGAGTGGGATAAATTGGTGTAAGCATACTGTGTTGAATGCTGTACAAATGCAGGTCTTGCTTAAATTATCATCAGAGATAAGTTCTTAAATGCAGTTCCTATAGATACAGTTAAACTAGCAACTGACAAGCAACAAATGCACTTTTCTTTTGTTTCTTTTTCACTTCAGTCCCCCTATGGTCATCAGACCTCTACCTACCCTGTCTTGTTTTTTCCTTCAGGGATGAGAGCCTTGTAGACCATTTGTTCCCTTAAGGGTGAAGAATTTAATACAGTAGGAGCAGTCCCATCATGGAGATTCCACACTTGGGAGTGGGGTTTGTGTCTATGTCATACAGCTTCCGCCATTTATGTCCATTGACATCTCAGGAGATGGGTATGCAGTCAGCATTGTGCAAAGCTGCCACTTGTTTACACAAGTGATGTAAGCCCAGAGATATATCCCACCACATTTTGGGCCAAATGCATTTATTGGCTTTCTGACTTCACCAAGGAATTCGAATGGAGAACATGTTCCACGACATTCACCTCACCCTTCCTACCCTTAGAAAAGCCAGTAGGCTTTGCCATTTAAACCATGTAAGTCTTCAGGCTTTTGCATATGCTATTCTGTTTTATTTTTTTGTTTATTTTTTTAGGTTGCTTTGTAAATCATTTTCAAGTCAAGCCCTTTAAGTAGTTTTGGTTTAGGGAATAATTTTTTTCTCCACTTTCCTTATTGTCGCTTACAGGCAGATTCTGTGATATGGTTTTATACATGCATAATTTATAGTTATCTGCTATGTATTTATCTTTAGGAGGGGATTATTGTAATAACGAGGTATATTTGAATTTGTATGTAAAATCTGAATCTATTGCATCATTTTTTTTTTATTTTTATCATCGGAGGCTCTTAATTCTGTTAGTGAAACTGATAACTATTCTTGTCTTGTATATTTTCATGTGTGGTATAAGAAATATGTGTATTGTTTTGAAATGTAGTAATTTTATTGTACATATGTATATCGTTTATAAGCCCATAAGTCTAGTGTTGTTTTTTGGTTGCGCAGTGTACTCCTCACCAATATGTGTCATTGCATCCTTTTTAATTAATTTGTTGTGTGTGAGATTTCTAACCAAGTAATGGTGATGTAGTCGGTCAGCTATGTTATGCTGAGCACATCACCACCATTACTTGGTCATCAGGTGGCAGGCTATGTTTTTTTATTAATGTGCATTAGCAAGTGGATGTCTGTAAATCCCTACTGCTGTGCTGCCAAGTAGTCTGTAATTCACACTTATTCTTTAGAACCACATTTACATACAAGCACTGGGTATTTCTTTGCTACATTGTGCAATGTCTGAGAAGCTCACAGGGATCTAGTGTGTGGTTTGTACCTCACACCATGCATGCATACATGCACAGTTGAGGACCAGTATTGAATACTGGCTAACAAGTTTTATGAAAGAAACTACACGTCATACTTTAAAGACATTATTATTATTTATAGTTGTTACTGCGGTGGTGGTGCTGCGGTAGCGTTGTCGCCTCACAGTTAGACGTTGCCCATTCGATTCTCAGTTAGAGCGTCTTCTGTGTAGCGACATGCGTGAATGGGCATTCCTTCGTTGAAGGTTGTGCATTAGGCCCAGCAAGCCAGTATGTAAAAATCTACTGCCAATCATTAGCGGACCGGAGTTCCGCTGTGGCGACCCCTAACCGGGAAAAGCTGAAAGAAACAAACAAACAATTATTATTTATAGTTGTTCATTCAGGCTGCTGTGTGATCAACAGTGTTAGCATTTTTTAGAAATTTGCACATTCTGCTAGGGAAACAAATGCATTTGGAGAGGGGAAAAAGACCCAAAAAGGGGTGGAATGGCAAGCAAGGAAAAGTAAAAGGCAGTTTTACGAGAAGTAGAGGTGTTTAATAAAGTAGTTAACCTTGCTTCCCTGACTGCAGCCTAGACAGCTCGAGTTAGAGTAGTCATTTGAGCGCTGAAGGACTAAGGTCTGATGGTGCGGGGATGAGTGGATTATATCTGCTTGCCCGTTCCATGGAGAGGGATTTGGGTTTCTGTTGACAAATGGGAGACACCCCAATAGAGGCTGGGGCATTTTTCGTAGGTGATGACAGGCTGCCATTTCAAGGTAGCATTGATGGGGGGGGTGCATGATTGAGCAGGTGGGTGACAGTGATACCCATAATGTCACACTTGATGCACCTCTGTAGGGGCTCCCTAGCCCCTGTGTATCAATAAGTCTGTCCTTGTTGCATATGTGATGCCTGTTGACAAGCTCTCACCTGTGTTAAGAGGAATGGCAGGTAGGAGACCACATGGCCATTTTCTCCTTAGAGGAATAGAGAGTCCGCATGCATGGTCATAGCAGGATTCCACCAGACCCCTGACTAGGCAGTTAAGGCAAAGGTGATGAAGCCTGGCAGTCTAAGGTAGTATACCCAATGTTGTTGTCTCCCTGGAAAGGGAAGGCACACCTGTAGGTTTAAAGCTGGATTCATCTAGACCTCTCCCAGATAAGAGTGATGACAAGAGCAAAGGCGCTAACTGAGTGTACGTTCTGAAGTCAGCACTAAGTGGGCAGGACTAACCTTTTGTCTTAAGGTCATAATAAAAAGTGAATTTAAGGGTTGTCACTACTGCTCATGCCTACCAGTTACATCATAAGTTTGAATTATATCCAACAACTTTGGAAGGAGCAGCAACAAAAACCAAAAAATCCACAACCGGCCACAGTAAAAAAACAAGTTTAATGAAAACACTTGAACACCCTAGTGCCTCGGCTGTCAGCCTTCCAGGAGTAATACATATCACAAAAACTCGAATAGCTTTATATAAATCATTCAATAAATAAATGAATTATTCAATTACATAATAATTGCTTCCAATTAATTTCCAAATTTAAACCTACAGGTACCATGGTATTAAATTTTAAAATATAAATAGATTCTTTGTAATGAAGTTTCTCCTTAATATCAGACATTTCCCCAATTTTTATAAAAACTTGTTCTAAAACACAAACCTGTAATAAAGAATAATCATTATTATGTCTTGTTTTAAAATGCATGGCAATATTGCTTTCGACCTTATTCTTTCTTATGTCCCTGATATGTTCTTGTATTCTTACTTTAACTTTTCCTTTACTTTCCCCAATATAAAATAAGTTACAGTGACACTTTAAAGCATATACAACGCCATCACTATTACAGGAAAAATTCCCACTAGGAAAAAAATGAACACCATTTATTTTACTAAAGCTTGTAACAATATGAGGACATATGGTACAACCCCCACAGGGGTATGTACCCTTAAGGAATGGAGTCACATATAACTCTTCATTAGGCATAAAATAAGTAGAAATTAAAAACTCTTTTAAAATTTGTCCCCCTTTAAATGAAATCGAAGGGTTATTTGGTATAATAGCTTTTAACTCAACATCCTGAAGCAGAAACCTCCAACAATCGTACATTATTTTGTTTATTTTCTTACTAATACTATTATATACTGAAACAAAATATGTCTGTTCCTTATATATTTCAGTACTAACCATCCCCTTATTTATTTTATTATGGGACAAATCCAGTCCTAATCTATGTGCAGCCACCTCACATAAAGACTTTTTAACTATGTCACAGTTATACCCACTATTAATAACCATCCGGGAAAATCTCTTATAAAGTCTTCCCAATCACTGCAAATTCTATGCATATGAAGAAACTCTTCATATGTTAGGGACCCTAATAAATGCTGAGGGTGAAAGCTGGCCCCGTATCAAAAATGAGTATTGTTCACAAACTTCCCATGGACAGATATTTTAATACCCTCGTCATTCACACCCTCCAGTACTAGATCCAGAAAATTAACCTTAATACCACATTGTATGTCATCAAAACTTAAACCATAAATATTCTGTTCTAAATCAGAATGGAAGTCTGTAACATTATTTCTCCCTCCCTCACATATAAAAATTAAATCATCAATGTACCTGTAGTATACAATAACAT
Organism: Protopterus annectens; assembly: GCF_019279795.1. Taxonomy (NCBI): domain Eukaryota; kingdom Metazoa; phylum Chordata; order Ceratodontiformes; family Protopteridae; genus Protopterus; species Protopterus annectens. The sequence continues at coordinate 366,779,026 of NC_056725.1, read as the reverse complement.
TATGTTTCACAAACTGATGTTTATATAGATATTCCAGCTCAAAAAGGGCCATAAATAAATTAGCATACATGGAGGCAAAAGATGCCCCCATGGCTGTCCCTTGTAACTGATGGTGTATAGATCCATCAAACACTAAATAGTTGTTTAACAAACAAAAGTGTGTAAGCTCTACAATATAACTAGATAAGGGAAAATCTCCTAAAAAATAACCGAGGGCTTTAATACCATCCTGATCTTCAATGCTGGTATAAAGGCTTTTAACATCCATAGCCACACAATGCATATTATCATTCCACTTTATATTCCTTATTTTATTAAAAAAATCAAGAGTCCCTAATATAAGGCTGTAACGTCATAACATAAGGTTTTAAATATTCATGTATAAGTAAATCTATATTAGTTAGAAAATATTTATACGCACCTACAATAGGGCGACCGGGGGGACTCTACAAACTTTTGTGTAATTTTGTCAAACAGTAAAAGGCAGGTATCTTACACCGCTCTATACCAAATTTTCTATTAACATCTTCCTGAGTCAAGTAGCTTAAACTTACACCCTTCTGTAATGACATCTTATATTGCATAATAGCATTATTATAAACAACAATATCACACCTACCGTAAACATCATCATTTTTACTGTGGCCGGTTGTGGATTGTAAGTTTGAATTATGTCTTTATGTTAAAACGTTCTGTAGAAATGTGAATTTTCGAGTGTTTATAGGAAGTGAGTTTAAAACTGCATTGTAAATCACTTTTTGAACCTTCCTATATATCTGTTGTATAACCATTTTAAAACTTGGTGTTTTGAGAAAACCCAAATATTTGCATGATAATGCATAGAAAAGAAAACATTGTCTTACAAATATATAACACTCTTGTAGTAAATAAAGCTGACAGGGGGAAGGGTGTAGTGATTTGAGATAGAAATTGCATGAATGTTTGAGTGACACTACTGATTGTTATGCTGGGGAAGGGTGTAGTGATTGGAGATAGAAATTGCATGAATGTTTGAGTGACACTACTGATTGTTATGTTTCTGCAAGTGGAGATAGGGAAGTGTGTGAAACAGTCCTTAATTAGCACATAAGTCTGGTTTTATTACTTTTAAACAAAAGAATTTTTGTGTGTGGAAACTCCTGTTATTCCGTCACACGTTCATTACATATGGTCACCCCATAATTACCTGCAATAGTTCATTAAAGGAGCTTATTACTTTTTGTGGATGCCTGCCTTATGTAGCTTGTGCTAGAAGTTCCCATCTCCAGGATTCAGGGTTCGATCCAGACCTCCAGATGCTGTCTGGATGAAGTCTGCATGTGCTGCCTGTGTTCATTTGGTTTTCATCTAGTACTCTGGTTTCTTCTTACATAAGAAAGGCATGCAACTTAATCTGATGTTCCTCCAATAAATATGTTATTCTCAGTTTTGTACTGCAGAGTATTTTTTCCCAAGGTCTACCCTGTAAATGAGCTTTTGGCCCAGTGGGATTAATCCAGTTAACAAAATGAAAATATCTGTCGTGATGAAGCATTCAGGCCTTGCATGTATGGTACTGTTTACAGTAACTGCCCCCATGGGACAACCTGCTAATCAGCCTGCTTCTTTCATCACACAACTTATTATGTTTTCCTGTGTGGCAACTGCAGTAAGAAGCACTACACTCTGAAGGATGGGTCAGGTAGCTCACTGCATGGGAAGATGCCCAGCGGGATGCACTTCTGCTCCCACCAGCCCTTTGAAGCCAGTGACCTCATCTGCTACATTTTCACCCTGTCCATCCACATCTTTGCTGGTCAGCTCTGTACTGTTGTGGTGACTGCTCGGCTTTATATTCTCTGAATATGTCCATACTGCATTGCGTAATTTATAAGTGCTTTATCATGGGTGTACCTGTTTGGCTTATATTGGCCTTATCTCGTAGCGCCAGCTGTTGGGACTTTTGCAAGTACTAGACTTTGCCACCTTTTATGATTCTCTTTGACTAGTGTGGAATACACTTGCCTGTTGCTATAGAATTCATGTGTAAGATTTACATTGCTTATCTATCTTGCACGATGCTCTTCCTTGAGTGGACTGCTCGCCCTATTTTTTTATAGGTTTATAGTACTGGCTACTTGAAGAAGCTGTTACAGACTTGTATACCACAGTGATCCCTACTGTTATCTTATGGGGGTGCAGAAGAAATTGATGGTTCTGAGGGTTAATTTTAAAGTCGCTGTCGACTGCCTGGCTTTATAATATTTTGCCTCACACTTGCTGAATTCTCTATAGTGGCAGATAAGAGAGTGTCAGACTATGGCAGTGTATAATAATGAACTAAAAGCATATCTTTTTAAACTAATTGTTGTTCTGATTTTAGTGAGTACATAAAATAGGTTAGTTTATGCTCTGTGAGTTGATTTAGTTCTCAAATGATTTGAAACTTGCTTGATTTTGCTGGTGATACTATCTTTTTATAAGTTCAAATGTTTTAATTTTTTTATGTACTTTATTCAGCGCCTTTGGAAGGGGGCTGTATAAATAAATGAATACTACTTTTGCAAGTTTGAATTGTTCTGCAAGGCTTCATGTCAGCATGTATCATAATGATTTTCCCCAGACCTTGTATGTGAAAGGGCCTCTGGCTCAGCAGACATACCGGGAAAACAGAATAAATTAGTAAATAAATAATGATGTAGATGTTGCCTTGTACACCCAGTATGTTCTTATTCTGACTTTATGCATCCCCGGAAGTTTTTCTTTGATAGATTTTTACATCCAAGTAAACGACATGATAAAATATGATGTGTCTGTGTCTGGACTTGCTATTACATTGCAGAAGGAAGAACAGTGAAAGGTCAATAGGTAGAGGTAGATTTAAGCTAGGATGTTAGTTACGGACGTGACTGGGCCTAAAAAGGGACTAGGAGAGCACAAGGGATTGGATAGCATACATTTATTATTGAATTATTGTTGTGTCGCCCTGGTAGAAATTGATTTATTTTCAGTTTGTTTACTGGTATGGTCCAACTGAACTCAAAAGACCCCCTTTGCAGCAGAGGTCCTATAGGAGAAAAGCAGCAAAAGAATAATTATACAACAATGGCACATATAGAAGCAGTTCCGCAGTATGTACACATGCAAATACATTTTAAAAAGACAATACAGAAAAGAATATAAGGAATGAGGTTGATGATGCTTATGCAATACATTCAAATAACATTGTGATAAAGATAATTGCAGTTTGTTTTGACACAAAGTATGTAGGAATCAAAAGTGGGTTAGAGAGCTACGACTAAACTTTCTAACTCAGATTTATCCAGTTCGGGGTCACAAGGGAGACTAATCTTATGCCAACACTCAGCATGCATATGGTAGAGAAACCAATTCTGGGTAGGATGCCAGTGTTATTACAGACACACACATGCACACATATACCATGCACCTCCTTAGGCACGAAGAACCATCATTTCACCTACTGCATGTCTTTGGGATGTAGGTAGAACTAGGTCACCCAACATAGTCTTACATGGGCAGTGGGAGGACAAACAAACTCTGCACAGATGGCAGCACACCAGAGGACCAAATTGGAGAACTAAGTGCCGTGATGCAGTGATATTAATTACTGTGACTAGGTACCACCTAAGTTATAATACCATGTCATTTTAAAGAAGTACACAGGCAGGTTTATATATATATATATATATATATATATATATATATATATATATATATACTAAAATGGCATGGGACTGAAAGAATGCAAGTAAATATTTAAAACTGTTTACTGCAAGCTCTTACTTTTAGGCAAAACACAAGTCTGTTCATTAGCATCTTAAATTTGCAGACTATTGTAAATTAGATGATGTTTTCTGTTCCTCTGCGGACTCAAAATTGGTGCAGAACTGGGTTACAATATGTTAACAATTGGTGCAAGGACAATGGTCTCAAACTAAATGAGAAAAAATGTAGAATAGTTCACGCTGGTAAGCAAAACGTTCCCTGTCATATCATATTAGTCGTACACCAATCCAGTCATGTAAGAGATCTAAGCACTCTTGTTGATAATTTCTTATCTTTTGAACATTGTGGCCTGCAGTAGTTCAGAAAGTCTTACATCTGGCTGATACAGTTTACAAAAGCATTTCTATCTAGATCCAGAGAAGTCTTAATTATTTTGTACTCGTCTTTCATCAGATCCATTATTGAATGTGATGGCTTTTTAATGTATTTGTCTAATGATATCATTCAATTTCAGAGACCTCCGAGATTCTTAAGTAAAAAGATCAGTGGCCTCTAAAGACCCTCAGTTTCCCTTGTGTGTGATCATCTGTGTCTTTCTGTTACCCAATGAACTGTTGTACCCTTGCAACACAAATAGCTCTTCATATATCAAATTAAAGGACCTATACTTTCACCAATAGAGAAATAAGACCTGTTAATGTGAGTCATACCTCAATGTAGCCCTTCTTCTGAAACTTTCCCTGCATGCCAAACAGAGTAGTATCTTTGCCAATGTCAAGTGAAATGAAGAGAGTTGGATGGGAAGCTTCAAATTCTTCACAGTCTAGCTTGCCTTCTACTGCTTGAGGTTGGAAGGATTGTTTGAATGGAGGTTTTTGGCTGGGCTTGCAGTGGTCTGCAGTCTGATTGCCTAGTTCTTGCCTAGGAAACTGTGAACCAAATAGTTCATAGCAATGCCAACCAGAACTGTGTGTGGATGTGCAGGTATTTGTAGGTTCTCTACTCAGAAAAGTGATTATTGTTTTATTTCAGGTGGTGGTAGTGGAGGTGAGAGGAAGATACGTGACAATGTGATTTATTGGATCATTCTGCTGCTGCTGACTGCATTGGTGAACTTCTGTTGCAACGCCTCCAGTGTTATGTGGAATCTTTTGTACAGTACTGTTCACTTCTGTTTACTCTCTCATAACGCTAAAATGACTCGGAATAGTCCATCTTACAATAAGAAATCATTTCTTCCTTTGGTTGTCAGCGTTATGCGCCCTTGCAGCTGAGATCCAGGAACAACAAGATTAGCTCAGTCACATCATTTGCAAGTACAGGTTAGGGGGAAATCACATATCTGCTGAAGGTAACAGATGTGACCCATAGCAAAAAGGGTGTATGCATGCTGGTATTTGAAATTTGATTTTAGCTTGTATCTATATATCTATCTTTGTTAAGCTTTATATTATTTAACCTTTGTTGAGGATTTAGATTACAGTATTGTCATACTTTCTTTACATTATGTTGACCCTGCCTTTCTTGACAGCTTGTGGGCTACAGTCACACATTCCAGCAAGGTGAAGTATGTGATATTGTTTTTTTTTTGTTTGTTTGTTTTGTTAGTGGCTGTTCTTTGGAGCAGTATGGTATTCGAATCAGTAAAAGTGAATAGGACCATATGTAATGCTTCTCATTTTTGACAAAATATTTCAGATTCTGGATGTAAATAAAGGGCTACATAGAAAAGCACAGTGACGAAATAGTGAGACAGTGGCATGCACTTGAGTGGTGAATAGTGAAATGGTATTGTGCACTACAGTGATGAAATGGTGAGGCAGTGTTTTGCACTTTTTGAGATTAGCACTCAGTACTTTTTTTTTTTTTTTTTTTTTACTTTAAGGCGTATCTAGGTGACTGGTATGGGCTTTGGATTTCTTAGTTTACGTTTCTAGGAGTGCCTTTAAGAATATTCGCAGTGCCTGTTGTTTTACATCATCTTTGAGGAGAACATTTTTCCATGCTGCTTCAACAGAGCAACAGGAAAAGTGCTGTCAATCTCGACTTTTTGCCTGAGCAGTCACTGTTCACAGCTAGTATGAAGGAATGAACAAAATAGTTGGAAGGCTGAGGGTGGGAATGCAGGATCAAGAAGGCATTTACGTCAGGCTTTTGGAAGACTAACCCCAGTTGAATATAAATAATGCAGCAGTTGAGAAAAAATAGTGCTATGTGGAATGTGGGAGCAATAAAAAGCACATGGTACAACATCACTGAGCGAACCCAAGTCACCTGTGCAAGAAGGTAGCACGTTTATGTTTGTGTTTGTTTGGTTATGGGGGAGGCTGGCTATCTCCAGGAGTGTATACTGCATCCATGCCCCCCCTCCCCCGAATGACTGATTTTTCAGATGTAATCTTGGTCTGAAAATCAGAATAGTTTATATTTCTTTTTACATGAAGCTCTTACCTGTGGAATAATCTTTTTCTGTCTTCAAATGGAAGAATGCAAAGTCTTGGTAAAGGCAAGTGGATACTTTCTCCATCTGAGGCCCAGAAGGTAAGACAATAATGAAAAACAGCCAAAAATGCCAAACAAGAAGTAATTACAAGCAAGCTGCTTTTAAGTTTCAGTGTAAAAAACTGTGTTAAATCCTTTAGTGTGCACTTCTATTGTAAAAATTAACAAGCTGGCAAGCATGTTAGATTGTAAATAGGTTTTTATTCTTCAGCATATTGCAATGTGTTTATGCATTGCTGTCACTGTGTTAGAGTAGCCCCTCTCAACCCGTCAGTGAGCCCCCACGCACATAAGCTTGAGTGTTATTCTGGAAGATTGTGAGAATGGGCAGGCAGTCATCTGTAGTGCTTCCCAGTTTATTGTATAACATGTGACTGGAATAATCCAAGGTCTTGAAGACAAATTGTAAAAGTGTGACATTGCCTCATAAAAAGCTAGACATTAAGATTTGGTAGAAGCCATTGGCTAGGCAGTCTTCTAGTTGTCTTAGAGTACTGCTGGCCAGAACTATTATTTACAATAATGGCCTTACCAAGAAGGATGGGTTGCTGTTGCAGGGCTTAATTAGCTTAAAATTTTTAATTCTTGATGTGTCCAATAACCAAAGATATAAAAGAAAACAAATCCTGTTCTGCAACATTTTCTAACTGGCTAAAACAGCATTCCATGCGTGCAACAAGCATTTGACTGCAAGTACTTTTTTTTTTATATGAGTATAAACGTTTCACTGCTGTGAGCGGAATATTTTAGTGTTAAAATGTTCTGCATTAAAATGCAGACATTTCAGACACTTCAGTGATTAATGAGCCTTTTTTTTATGTGCCCAATTAAGAGCTAGAGGCGGGACATAAAAAGTTTAAGCTCATCTCGGTCTTGGCAGACGGCATTCCCCACAGAACAGAAGGAAAAGTTTTCCAACAATCTTACTCCGTCAGCTCTTTAAGTGATAGTGAAAGCCTGCTGGACAGCTGCAAATGCTTTCAGGAATTTCCTGCTTTCTTGTAAAATTGATAATGGGATGTATGCACAGCAGGAATGGAAAATCAGAGGTACATTACGTTACAAGAGCTCTACATTCTTTCCAGTCATTCACTGGGCCAGGCACGAAAACCTCAACATCTGCTTGGAAAATCTGGGTACAGCTGAATGTTCTAAGGTAATTGCTCATCTGTTTGTTTTAATGTATGGTGTTGCAGATGGGGGTTATGGTCCAAACCATAAAGCAATATGTTAAATATAAGTTTACTGAGTGCAAGACTTTAAGAAACAGAAATAACCCTTAAGAAACAGAAATAACCCTCTCGGCAGTAGAGATCAGTCTATATGTGGTAAAAGAAATCTGTTTTCACTTATCATTCTAATTGTTTAATTAATGATTACAGGACTGATAAAATCAGGATTTAGTGTGTTACTGTACAGGTATTTATGCTATTTATCTGTAGGATAGAATATGTTCAGTACATCTGCAGGCCTCCGAAAGATGTGGTAGAAAAGTAAGCTGAAACTTCAGAAAAGAACGGAGTATTAGAACATCATCAGCTGTACCTAGGTTTGCATTCTGAAAGAGCTGTGCTAGAATATATATATATATATATATATATATATATATATATATATATATATATATACCTGTAGTGCTTTAGGACAACACTTTCTCACCTTTGAAATTCTTATAACTCTGGGCACGCCTGCTAGTTGTGGGTCGTCTAAGTAAGTCTGACCTTTGGTATTCTTTAACTAACCCTGATATGTAGTAAGGCCGAGGAAGTGTTTTCACCATAAATGTACACCAGAACAGAAGCATTGTACCCCACCATGGCACTAAAAGAAAATGCTAGAGTTTGCAGGAGTTAAAAAAAAAAAAAAAAAAAAAAAAAAAACAGTCTGCACATTCTAGTGTGTTAAGTTGTAATTCTGAAAAAGTACATTGTAAGCTATATACTGTCGAAGCGCAGTCACTCCAGAGTACCATTTTGCATCTACATTTATTTATAGATGATCATTTTGTCATATTTGGTCAGAAAGAGATGCAAGTGGCTTGAACGATGTGGTACCCCTGGCCATCAGTTAAAACAGAGATCTGTAGTCCAGGATGTCATATATTTAAATTCCAACCTGTGGATTGGTGGCCTATTTTTAACCTTCAGTGGATTTTCCCTGACTAAGTTTGCCAAGCCGCAGCATAACTGTACTGTTAAAATGGGATCCATATGAAACTTTCACAGTGTGCAATTAGTTTGGTCATCTTGGGTCATTTGTGCAATAGACTGTAAAATGCTCTCAAAGCTGTATGTGGAGCTTATCTGTTCAAAATTCATCTGACATAATGAATCACTTCCTTTCTTATCCTGCACCAATTCCTTCTTGGTGTGTTCCACAGATTGCCGGAAGAAAAGATGACATTCAGCATCTGTAAGCCCGAAGTCATGTTTGAAAATAATCGTTTCAGAATTGCAACAAATAATTCAAAAATCCATTAAAAGCAGATAAAAAAGGCAGTGACGCCTTTATAAACCAGTCTTTTGCTATGTTTAGTTTTGCTGAGAGCTTAAGCTCAGAAGCTAATGCAACATTCAGTGATAGTTTTTATAACTGTAAAAAGGCAAAAAGAATATGGGCATTGTTAAGGACAGTAGACTGTAATGTGGGCAGTTGAAAGAGAAGGAGGTTTTGCAAGGGGTTCTTTGTATGTTCCAGATTTCAGTCTGGATGTCTTAGGCACTAAATATGTCTAAGGTGTTTAAAATGCTTTGCCCTGCTTTAAGTATCATTAAGACCCAGCAGCACTGTGCCTTTTTTTTTTTTAACATGTGGTAGGGTGTGAGTACAGACATTGTGGATACCATGGGAGGGGGGAGAGGAGAAGGTATGGAAAGGGGCTAGGACTTGGGGTGCTTCTAGCAGCTGATCTGAATGCAGAAGAACAGAAAAATGGACATAGGGATGCAGAGAAGGAGGAAGCAATACAGTATCATACAAGAAACTGCTGACCGTTTTGCACTTCATGAAGCACCATCTATATACCATCTGCAGGACTGAGGCAGCTCAGACAAGGCTATCTGAGGTGGCAAAAGATGCTGTTGGAACACTGAATAAAGAAACTGCAATGACTTTTGACATAAATGGCATATTACTTGTTCTGATTATAAATCTAGATTACGCCTTTGTTGTGGTAGTAGCTACAACTCTGTTTGATCTATCATAGGTACATAGGTTCATAGGTAGGTACTAGGCTATCGGCCCTGGGGCCTATACAAGCCCAGCCAAAAAGGTACCTTGGCTTTTGCCAGCCAAGGAAATTATTTTCTTGTGCCACTGTCGAGCAGAGCCACAGAGATGATCCCCGGGGTGAATTTCCTATTTCCCATCCAAGCATCAAGAGTTTTCTTGAAGAGTGCTAATGAGGAGCTTTGTTTGATATAGATAGGTAGTTTATTCCAGAGTATGGGAAGTCTCTGGGACAGGAATCTATCCCACCGGCATGTTCTGGTTATTGTGGTGACAAGGTTCAGGTCTCTAGAGCGTGTAGCTCGGAGGGATTGGGATTTCTTTAAGTGGAGCATGTTCAACAGCTTTGGGTTTAACATAGCTTTGTATGTTAGGCAGAGATCACCTCTGAGTAGGCGATATGTGACGGAGTAAAGCTGGAGTTTTTTGAGATGGTCTGCTTAGGACATCTGTTTGAGGCCCGGTAATCCTCTTTGTGAGGTATTTCTGCGGCCTTTCCAGTTGTTGTGGATGTCTTGTGAGGTACATACCAAAAGGGGCATTGTACTCTATAATGGGTCTAAAGAGTGATGAGTAGAGGAGAACAATGGCCTCTTTTTTTCTGGATGAGAAACCTTTTGTGATGAGGTGTGCCACGTAGAAGAATTTCCTGACTACTGTGGCGATGTGATTATCAAAGGAAAGACTACTGTCCACCTGTGTCCCAAGGTCTCTTATCACACTTTCGGTGTTAAGTATACTACCGCCTATGTTGTAGTTCATGGGTACAGAGTTTTTACCAAAGGGGATGACGATGCACTTTTTGGCATTGAGCTTGAAGCCATGGCATTGACACCAGGCATTTGTCTCAGTGAGGCCCTTTTGCAGGATGTCCACATCGTTAGGAGTTTCGATTATGGCTCCTAGTTTGCAGTAATCTGCGAACTTCGTTAGCCAAAGACCTTCTGTGTTAGCCTGTACTTCAGAGAAGTAGATACCAAACAGGAGAGGACCCAGGACTGAATCCTGTGGTACTCCACTTGTGACTGGTCTGAAGTCGGATTTGGAGTCTGCTACTTTTACAGCGTGGGTTCTGTCAGTGAGCCAGTTGGCAACCCATCTTGTGACATAGGGATTTATATCTAGTTTAGTGAGTTTATCTATAATTCCAGAGTGGGGGATGGTGTCGAAAGCCTTGGCAAGATCTAGATAGGCTGTGTGAACCACCTTACCCTTGTCTACGGCTTTGGTGACTGCTTTAAAGAAGTCTATCAGGTTTAGGAGAAAGGATCTGCCATTTACAAACCCGAACTGGGTGGGGTCCAGAGTTTGGAGATTACCAATGTCTTTGTTTACAAGTTCCATGGCCTTACAGACCAGGCTCGTCAGACTAATGGGGCAATAGTTCCCGGGGTCCATGGTGGCTCCCCCCTTGTGGAGTGGGATAACCATCGCTGTGCGCCATTCAGCAGGCACAAAGCCTGAGGTGAGGCTATGATTGGACATGGTACTTAGGTGGGGTGCCAGTTTGTTCTGTAGTTCGTGTAGAATGCAGCCTGGGATGTTGTCTGGTCCCATGGATGCTCATAAAATTTCCTGAAAAAAATGGATAAGTTGAACCTTTTGAGAGCATCTGACATTGACATACCCTGTGAATAAAACATTTTGAGGTATGGGTAAACAAAGCCAGCATGTGCAACCATCAGTAATCTTTATGGGGAAAAATTTTCCATTTATTTTAGTGATCTTTAATATTCACATTATGGCCTTTCAAATGGATACTTGACAAACAGATTGAAAGTTTTGGGAAAAGGGGAAAACAGGGTCATTGTATTGAAAATGTGTATTATGTTTTCGGAGAGTAATGAAAACACAGAACATCCTGAGCAAGACGATTAATTCAGTTACATTGGTTAAGTTCAAGATTTCATGACACATTTGAGTTACGGAAACTATTCTGTAGGCAGAGCACTAGAGATATTGGGTAAAGTAGATTTGTAAAAAAAAATCGCAAGCCTGCCTGCGTTTTTTAAGTAATGCGCTCTTAGGAAAAAGTAGCTGCCAGCAAAAAAGACAAATGAAAGTAAAAGGAGCAGTCACGGTCTCAAAGCCAGATGACCATGAGGGTCACAAAAAATAAAGGTGGCCAGGTGAAGCTAGAGCATAATACAGTAGCTTTCTTCACACAAAACTTTGCTGGCTTGAGGGCCTCAAGTTTAAGATTTCTGAATTTAGTTTCTCTATTGTGAAAGGCATAAGACCTTGTGGCAAAGGAGATGTTAAATTTACAACAGTTAAGTGATTTTTTTCTCCTACTGGCTCTGTAATAAAAACAGCATGTGATGCCATATTTGTTTACCCTGGTAGGCAGGTAAAGTCTGGATGCAGAGTTTTAGTTTTGAAAATGTCCTGCAACTATTAATTTTCAGCAAAGCACATTGTAACATAAAAAGTGAATGTATTTGGAGAGTACTTATTTTCAGTTTATTTTTCCATTTGTCCATTCATCGTTATAAATTAGAATCTTGATTTCTGTCATTACAAACCCCTGAGCCTTTACTTAGACTAAGATTATATATAACAGAAATGTTTCGGTTAGACAACATCACACATCAGCTAAACAGACAAGAAAAATGAGGGGGTAAAAGTTTTTGGCTGTGAATGTAATGGCCTGCAGACTGATTGCCTAGTACTTATTTGGAATAGATGAATGGATATCTACGAAATAATTGTTCAGTTCACTGGGGTGTGTCATGTGACAAGTGCATCTACATGGCCATTTTGTAAGTTAGTTATCTGTAGCCGCTTAGAAGTTTACTGACACTGACTGTCAAGACTTACCTAAATAAACTGTTTGGACTACTGGGGAGAATGCGTAATAAGTTATTTTATTCCCCTCAGCAGAGCAGGCAGAAACCTGTTGCATGTTCAATTTTATGGTGGCTGTAATAGCTGGAGGCATATTTCCAATGGAAAGAAAATGAGAAGCATAGTACCTTTTGGAGGAAAGCCTATGATCATTAAAGGGGCAACAGGAAATTTGTTGAAAGAACATATCCTCACATGCAGTTTTTGCTGTTTTAATTAGGCCTAGCAGAGACATATAGCTTTTGCCATTTGTTTCCATTTAACATGGCGTTTGTATTTAAAAGCAAAGGGTAAGATGGTTTTATGGGTCTTACAGGGGTCTATACTAGAAAATCGAAAAACCCTTTAACCGAATACCTAAACGTCGACACCTATTACACGAACTGCAAAAATCCCGAACGCAGTAAACAGCGAAAAATAAAATAACGAACTGTCATAGTCGGCTAACCCCACCACCTGCTACATACTACCTACCCAAACAAAATAAATAAACCACATACATACACTAACCAAACCCTACTTCTAACCTAAAGTAAAGCACCAAAACCCTACTTCTAACCCTACACTAAACCCCACAAACACAACTAACTATGCACTATCCTTAACGCCTCCCTAACCCTAAGGTCCGAAACTACCACACACTTCCCCTAGAGACATACACCCAAAACAAATAAATAGTACACATACATACAGCTAACTAAAACCCTACTTCTAACACTACACTAAATCTTACATACATTACCTGTCTATTAACTTACCTTAACCCACATCCTAACCCTAAAGTCCTATCTATCGCACATAGGCTTGCCACCCCTTCGGTTTTTTTCCGGACTATCAGGAAATCAAACTGATTCTCCGGTAGTCCGGAAAACACTGTACAAACTCCGGTATTCTGTTTCAAAAAGGAAACAGACTATCGGAGTTTGTAAATCGGCTGATTTACTATGCTTTTCTTACAGAAAAGCATAGCAAATCAGCCAAAAGCAGGCGGCGGGAGCAAAAAAAAGAGGGCGTTCCCGTTGATCGGGTGATTTACTATGCTTTTCTTACAGAAAAGCATAGCAAATCAGCCAAAAGCAGGCGGCGGGAACGAAAAAAGAGGGCGTTCCCATTGAGTGATGCTGTCGTGACATCACAAAATGGGCGGTATGTTGGCGAGAGAGGGGGTGGGGTGGGCGGGGTTACTGGTGACGCGAGGGGCGTGGCAAGGCTCCGGTTTTAGCCGTGAACGAAGGTGGCAACCCTAATCGCACACTTACCTTACGGAGCTATACCGCAGACGGGCCAACCATTGCACTTCGACATTTCCATTTTCGCTGTTTCAGACCTTCGGCATTTCCGTATTTCCCACAATACGTGTTGCTCTTTCCGTATTCGCGGTTATGGTCTTTCGCTCTGCTAATAGGAACCCGGTATTACAGAGCTGGTATAGTTGAGGAAAATATTTCTGTATTTGTTGACACAACTATCTGGGAGTTGCATAAATGGGGGCGTAAAAGAAAAGGAACCATAAGCAGAAAGTTTAGAACTAGTCTGTTGCTGGAGTGATGGATTGATTAACTTTGTATTTTGTTTCTGGAATTAGCTGATGGAACCTGAGACTGGTTGTGAAGTATGCTCAGGGAGTATCCATAACCAGGCTACGTCTTTAGTGACTTGGAACAATCATCACGCCAAGATGTGTTGTGGGAGAGAGTCAGGGAAACAAAAATGGGCCTCCCTTCACAGCAAAGATTCCCAGTTGAGCCCAGACAGCAGTTATTGGCATCTGTCGCTGTAGTTGCAGCACTTCAAGAAATTTCATTTCTTTATCAGCAGTAGGAGCTCAGCACAATGGAGACATAGGTTGTCTCTCAAAGCTGTTAGTGCTGGGTGGCAGGGCTTATTGTTTGGGTTGAGATTCTGAGGCTGGGTTATCACATGTGAATTGTAATGATATGTGAGTATTGAGACATACTATTTATTTTCAGAAAACAAAAACATGGCAGTTGAGAATTTGAGAAGTGTAGCCTCTGTGTCCTGTACAGTAAAATGCCAATAAAAAGTGATCAAACTGAAAACGTGTTTTATGTTAAAAAAATAAAATAGAGAATAATAAGATAATAATAAAAAAAACTATATGTGTATTCCATTTTATTATCATGGCTATGTACACATCAACATACTGGAACTGGGATGTGAAAAACTGCACTTTTAAGGCTAAAATTATAGCTCTAGTTTTGCCTATAGGAAACTGCAATGTGCAGGTTGCATAAATGAAGGAGAATCCACAAAGGACTGTTAGATAAGCACGGCAGTGCCATACTGCGACAGAGAAAAGTCTCTTGAGCAAGCTGACAGTTTTCTACAAGAGAAGTTGCCTGCATTATGAGCTTGGATACCTTGTGTCATTTGTAAGGCTTGTGGGTGGTAGCGACAGACTCTGTTACAGGTGAGGTAATGCAGGAGAATGTTGCTGCTGCTGCAGGCTGTTTTTTTCTATTTTTGTGGCATACTGAATAACGTAAGCCTTATAAGATGCCTTTCCTTTCTTAGTTTTATTCCACAGTATCCTAATTTTCTGTCTTGTGACTGCAGAGCTTTCTGTATGGTAGAACTTGAAATCTATATAATAAATGTTATAATCAAAAGAGTTGGATTTCTGTTTTGTGGCTGGATCCTCGCAGAACTGGACAGTGAAAACCTGCATCTTTTTGAATGTGATCTTAAGAATTCTGAGCTACCTCTCTCTCTTGTGTTACGAGTTTTCCCAGTGTTTCTCAGACATTCAAAGTGAGGCTGTTTATTTCATTCATTGATGCCACGTTTAAGCTCAGTTTGGTAGCTCATTTTTTGTATTGTTTTTGAACACCATACCTTCCCCTTCCAGTGACCATAAATATGTGTTCATTTGTTTATTGCCTTAGCAATGAAAGATTCCAGTAGAGAAAAACAGTAGCTAAAGACCAGAGTTGTCATGTCGCTGTACATTAGAAGATTTTGATTGTGGTAGTGTTGCACCCCCTGTCATTGCAAAGGCTTTAGTGCACTGTCAGGATACACTAATGTGCAGCACCTATGTGTTCCCACACACACACCTATTGTGCCCAAATGGAACACTTGTAATCTTTGGACAAGTTTACACTCTATCTGTGTGTGTTGGTACAGAGTGTTGGGTCTTTTTACTGGCAGTCCTCCAGCTGAAGGGCTTAAATGAGACCACTGCCCCACTCAATGGGTTAGCTCAGCTCAGCCACTCACTCCTGTCCCTCCCTAGTTGGCTGCTGTTCCAGTACCAAGGCTAAGGATCGAACCCATATCATCTGAAGCATAGTTGGATCTCACGTTTTCTGTGCCATAGAGCATTGCATCCGCCACATCTTTCGTTTAGACAGGAATATTTGTGCTGAATCATCATGTAACATTTCTAGGTTCTATTCCCACTACTATCTAACCATGAGAAGATAAAGTAGCTGTACACTCAGCCCTGTGGCGTATTCCAGATTAGTGCTGGATTGCTTTTGAACTACATGTTTTTGTCGATGAGCGTTGTGTCCACCAGTCAAAAATATACAAATAAAAATGCACAATGAACACTGAGATTTAAATGCAGTACTAGTGGTATATCTAATTTGATGAAGAATTGACATGGATGACACAAAAAAATTCTTGCCGTAGGAAATATATGTAGCCAACTGCATTGTCATGATTCTTATCTGCTAAATGTGTGTGTGTGTGTGTGTGTGTGTGTGTGTGTGTGTGTGTGTGTGTGTGTGTGTGTGTGTGTTGTAGATCTGGCACAACAGACAGAAAATATCAAAGCCAGTATTCTGCATAATGACCTGGCTTATGAGATCAGGGGTTTGGGACAGAGGCATGGTCACAGAGGAGCACAGAGGTCAGTTTGAGCTTTCTAGGTTAGAGGCAGAATTTCATAGATGAGGATTGCAAGAAAATAAAGCATGATGAAATAGTGCTACGGCTGAAGTTGCTGCGTGTAAGGAGTTTGCTCTCGGTTGAGGTGCCTTTTGTGTGGTATGTGTCTTCTCCCGATGTCTGCATGAATTATTACAGGTTGCCCTTCAGCATTGGCCAAAGGATCTCTAGCCCCAGTACTCAAAATCTACATGGCTGTGAACTGACACATGACCCTGCTTTGGGATAAGTGGGTTATTGGGTAATGATTGAATGAAACAGAAGTAGAAGTTAGGAGGCAGAGAGCTGAGAAAAAGGCAGCTAGAACAAATGGAATGTTTTCTTTTTTCTTAAAACGTCTCTGTGGACTTGCTTCCTATAGTGCCAGGATTACTCATGGTTCGCCTTTCCTTACAGCAGGTTGGAAGGATTTCTTGGTATTGGTTGTAAGTAGTTTGCAGGGTTATCTGTCATTCATTCAGAGTAAAGAAATTTGAAAGTTGTGCAAATCCCATTTCTGAATTATTTCCATACATTTTAATGTGAGTGTTGTAGTATGAAACTACATACTACATCCAACGCCATCCTGTTTTGTATAGTAAAAAAAAAAAAACTAGACTTCTACGAAATGTTTCTGAGCCTGTGATTATTCACATAGTCTTCTGCAAATAATTAACCACTTCTCATTTTTTTAAATCTCTGTTGAAGCAATGAGTAAAAATGCTGTGCAGATAGGTAAAGTTGCTTGTATCTCTGCTGTTGTCTTTAATGGGTGGTGCTGCTAGTGAACTGATGTATGTGCACAAGTGTGTTTCTGTCACATGTCAAAACTTCCTGGGGTTTTCTTGATTAATTTCAGCAGTGCAGATTATGGTGCATTTTATTAACCCTTACATCACAATGGCCATTTGATATTAGAGACACATGGAAAAGGTCAGCTGGAATATAGTTTTCTTGGGTGTTGCATACCTGCTGGAATGGCTGTGTGTCCTGTCATTTAGACCATACTTCTGAGTATGAGGTTTCATGCAATGTAAATTAGCATTATTGTTCAGTAAGTGAGGATTGGATGCATTATACTTAACAATGATTTTTTATTTATTTTTTTTATTATTATTATTAAGATATTAGGAAAAAAAGGTTTCTCATGCGATGAGTTTTATTGTGAAAAGGTAAATTCTGCTTTCTTAACCTGTAATACATTCTGGTAGCTGCATAAAGTACAACTTGCATATTTTCTGAACTGCAAAAGCTGTGAGAAGTCACCTATGCATATGTTCTGTGACTGGATGTTACCAAAACTTGTAGCATTAACTTTGAAAACTGAGTTTACCTGCAGTACAAGTGATGTGAAATGGAAAATATGTGACAAATTAAAGAGTAGTGAAGTCAAATTCTAACCATATTTACAGGTAGTAAGCAGCTTATTGTTTTTTTTTTAATTTGCATCTGTTTAAAGGCTTTTTTTTTAAACACTACAACGGCAAACAGTGTGTTTCCCACAATCCACATGTTATCCCATGTATGTGTACAAGTACTGTTTTACTTGTGAAGTATTTAATTCAGCAGGTCTGTACATGCCTGTTTATATTTTTAATGCTCTAGTCATCGCTTGTCATGTTCTATTCATCCTTGACAAGATTCCCTCTTAAGAGCTGCTGTGGTTTTTACTGTATATAATTCGGCACTTGCGCATGACTGATTTCAAAGTATATTAACAGTCAGGGTTGTTTTAGTTCAGTCTTGAACGCCTTATTCTCTGGTTGCTGCCACCTAGTTTTTGCCTTGTGTTATTTCCTTGGTTTAAACAAGGACATCAGAGCTTCTCTTTGTGCAGACAACTAAATAAGACATGTGTCCCCTGCCTTTTCTTCCTTACTGACTTGCAGATATCTAGTAACCAGTAGCTAGCTAATGCAATACAGATAACAATTCCTCTGGTCCAGATTGGATAAGCAAAAAAATCTGTTGTGTGTACTGCTTGCATTTAGTCACTCTGGTATTCGTCTCTTTTCTTCATAAAGAGTATGTATAAGTGACAAATGTAATGACAAAGCAGGCATACTAGAGCAACACTCTGCAATGAAATATAAAGCAAAGTAAAAAGTTTTTAAGTGCTTGGGTTACTGACTGAAACGGCAGTCAGTAGTACACTACAGCTCCGCAATATGTCATGCATTTCCGTTCCTTTCTGTTTCGTGGCGCACATGTATAGAATGGTCTTGCTAGTACTGCAAGATGTATAATGGCACTCAATACAGCTGTGCAGAATAATTTCTTACAGATACCTCAGCACTGTTTTTGTAAGCTATGTTCTCACGAACATGAAAACATTAAAAATATTGCTGAATTTGGGTCAATACTCTGTAAGTTCTTCTTGGGTTTAACTATAGTTGTGTGTAGATTGTGCTTGCTTGATTTGCCTGCAAGTCATGTTTACAATAGACACACATTAAAGTTAAAGAGCATATAGATAATTTAAAGTATCTAACTGATTTGTTTTTTTTTAAAGTATCTAACTGATGTGTTTTGAAAACCAGTGTTAATGTCCTTTGGATCAGGACCAATACTTTTGGAGTGGTATTTCTTTTTCTGTACCGCTGCCAAAAATCTAAAAATGAGCAGCAGTGTTTGTTTTCATTGTGTAAATACTGCTCACATTTGTTGTGTTAAATTTAATTTCTCAGTCTAGTATGCTAAGCCACACTTCTCTGAACACAGTATTTTTAATGACCTGACATGTTTTGTGCTAATGTTTGCATGCATTGTCTTGTCAAATGGCTGCATGCCCATAGCTTAAATTTGACAGAAACAGTTTTAAGAAGCTGTTTACTGCTGTGGTTTTAACCTAGTAAAACTGAGACTTTTCTTCACTGTAGTTCTTATTACAGTTATGAGATAAAGGTAATAAAAGACTTTAAAGCAGTTTTTACTTTTGTGTATTTATAGTCGTGATTTTTTTCATTACTGAATCCTTTTGATTATGAATTTTATTCCTGGACAGTTGAATTTGTTATATTTGTAATATTTTAATTCTGGTTAAGAGAAAAATTCTAAACTCTGCCTATTCAAACTTTTTGCCTTATTGCTTGCTGCACATTTTTGCCAATTGCCACTGGCCGTCTTACATTCTTTTAAAGCTCTGTATTACTAGAGAGCAAGATTTTTTGAGGGGTCTTGAGTAGTCCAGTGGGTCTAAATAAAGTTACCACTCATTCATCAGGGCCTTGTTTGTGTGGTTGTGGTTTTGATTTAGTTGTTTTAAGCCTGAAAGCTTAAAAAATGCATCATAGAAAGCCCACAGTGTTTCTCATCAAGCATATCACTGCCACAGCATTGTGGTCTTTGACACCTTACCAATGTTTTTGGACTGAGTGGATGAGAAAATAGATACTAGCCAGTAAACAAAAGAAAGATGTTTTGTGATGGAGCTGACTGAATTCACCACATTCTGAGAAAACAATTTGAATTGGAATGTCAAGCCATTTTTCCTTTTATTGCTTCTGCAGTTACTCTGTTACGGAGATGCTTTTTTATACATAGTCTTGTCCTGGAAATAATTATCAATGTTTTAATAATCTGCAGTTATTATTCTGTGTACAGGAGTGCTACCTATCTTTGACTACTACAAGTTTATGCAGTCTAGGAGCAAATACTATTACTTCTGCAGCCAATCCATTTTTGTATGTCCAACATCTTATCAGTCATCATGTTTTACTAACCAAAAAAGGTGGTTTAATTTTGTGGCTGTCTCTGTGGTCCAAATGACATGTGTTCCAGTTTCAACACTAGTACTCTAGGAACTGGCCTGGAAGAGAGTGGTATGAAAGAAAGGCTGATACTGCCTTGTGTTGGGAAAGAGGAGTAGCTGTATTTGGCTAAGTGGCATCTAAAGGAGGAGGGGATGGAGATATTTAGCTGAGTACCAACTAAAGGAAGGCCGTGGAAGTCTGCTTCATGTACACAGTGAGCCAAAAGAGCAAGCTCAGCCAAGAAATGTAGTTCAGCTAAGGACTGAGACATGAGGAAAAACAGATTCTTCCTGGCACCAGCGTTACAGCCAGATCAGTACTGGGCAGCAGGGGAGAGCTGTAGGTCTAGCGTACAAAAATTCAAACGACTCTGAATTCCCTGCCTGCTGCATGTAATGTGAGGCCTTCATTTCTGAGATGCGGCACAACAAAGTTGGCCCCACTGCTACAGGCACAAGACAGCAAAACAGGAATCTTTGAGCAAGCCTGTCAGTCAGACTACTAGTGCAGGCCACAAAAAATTATATATGTGTACCTGTATGTCTGTGTGTGGGTGTGTGCGTGCGTATATACGTGTTGTGTATATGTATATATATATATATATATATATATATATATATATATATATATGAAATTAAGAAGATGGTTCTGTTCTACTTGTGATTGCCACAAAACAATGGGTGTGATTCAGAAAAGGATGCATATATCCTCAATGGGTATTTGCTTCTTAGTGCTGCAGAGCTGGCTGATCTCATTTCACAGAATGCAAGGACACTAAGCAGCATAACACAAGCAATTTATTATTAATGCCACCCAGTAGCCTAGCCATTATTCAGGAAAAAAAAAAAAACATGTAGGCATCGTGGGTAGATCTGTCTGCCTGGCAGCTCATCATTTCATGCCAACATTCCTGACACACGGACCTCATTTTGTGCACAAAGTGAATGGCAAACATTTCCTCTCCATTTCCCGGTGATTTCAGTAATTGTTTTACAGCTCTTTCTGTAATTTAAATTGATTTTCCTTGCTCAGCCATATGCGTAGTTCTGCTGGCTGTGCCTCTGGCCTGATGTCGCTAGGCGATGGTACAGCAACTATAAAAGGGCTGCAGTGAGCTGCAATGAAGCTTACTGTAGGGCAGTGAATTACATTTCTTTTCTTTGAGGGTTCTTTCAGAGTTTGGATTTCTGGTTAAAAGAAGACATCCATGTCTGAAACACACCAGAGATTGTTTGTGACTGGAGACCAAAACACAGTCCTCCGTATTGTGGTCCATTTCTTCACTGATACTTGATCCCAGAACTTATTGTTCATCAATTTACTCTCTTTCCATAAGTTCCTGCATGGATATGGCATTGATGTTTTACTTACCGAGCAACATTATAACCATGTATTAATACCATTTGTAAAAAAGCACTGTATGACGACTGCTGCCATGGTGTAGAGGATAAAGCCCTGACTGTGGCCATAAAAGGGACATCCGGATGTATCCTCCTCTGAACGTCTTTGCCGACAGTCCAAACGCCACCCTTTGATTGTCTGTCTGATTGCCCAAGTCATTGTTGTGTTGTACTGGTGTACTTTGGACCAGATAAGTGCCTCGTTGGGGTGTTTTTTCTTGCTTTTGGTTGCTTTGTACTTGTGGTTAATGTCATCCAGAAGGGGGAAATGCAATTGTGGGAGACAAATTCCTCAAAAGGATCTCTATGACCAGTGTTTGTTTTGCAATATTTGTGAGGCCTTTGTCCCTAAAATGTGCAGAACTTGCCTTTCCTCCCTCAAAATGTATCTAGAGAATCAGCGTCTTAAACGCTTAGCTCAGTGCTCAATGGAAGGTGCTTCTAGGCCAGAAGTACAGCCGCCAACAAAGAGGAAAGCCAAGACTGCTAGGTTGAATTCTTTGGCTGTGTCTCCCTTATTAGATGTCTCTCTCAGGGCTGATGAAGGCCCAGAGGTTTGCCCGGTTCCAGAGTCGTATTCCTCTTCTCTGTCCAGTTCAAAGACCGGTATGGATTCTGCTGCTTGCATTTCCTCTGCCACCTGGCAAGCATCCTTCATAGATGTCAAGGGGGAACCACGGCTTGTGATTCCAGAAGGCAAGATCTTAGGGAGGGAGGAAGTGCCAACTATGATTGTGGGTGTAGGCCTACATCTGGGCCTTCTATTTTTCATAAGACAGATGTCCATTTATAAAAGAAACAGAAAACAAAACATTTATTTCCTGCTCCCAAAGACCCTCAGAGTGATTGGCAGAGTTTTACTCAAGGCTTGTTTAAGGCCCTTATAGCTCTGAAACTGTCTAAGGGAGTCTCTGTTCCAGCTCCTCCTTGGTCATCTTCCCTTTCCAAAAGGGGTAGAGATCAGGATTCTTCAGATGAAGAGGTAGATTCTGGTGAGGACTTCTTGGCCTATTCCACGCACATTCCTTCTCCATTAGACTGCAGCTCTGAGGAGGAGGAATCCACCTGTCCAGACTCTCCTGTTGAAGAGATCTCTTTTGGGGATACCCTTGTAAGGATGGAGTATTTCAAATGGGATTGCTCTCAGGTTTCTGATGTCCACAAGTGATACTATGAGCTTCTTCATATGGATTCCCTTAAACCGTCTGCTGTACCTCCTGTTTTGCCTGCCTTTTTGGGTGCCTGTCCTCTGCGTCACAGGCCCCAGATTCCCAATCCCCTGCTCCTAAGAAACTTGACCATTATTATAAGGTGCCAGAGGACTGCAAACATTTATACAAGTGTCCTTCTGCTGATCCCTCTGTAGTTTCTGTGGCTCCTGATAAATGCCTTTCGCTAAGCTTCTTTCATCTAATTAGGACAGTAGAACTGTGGAAAGGCCGGGCAAAAAGGTGTACACTTCTGCCACCTTGCCTTCAGAGCCATTAATTATCAGGCTCACATGACCAAGTATGTCTTGGCCCTGCTTTCACAGACTTGCCAAGTTTTAGTTTACCTTCTTGATTCTGAGGTTAAGAATTCTGCCTCATCTCTGTTGGGGGCTTCCTCTCAGGTAGCTAGACCCTCCATTAAGTGCAGTTATGATGCAATAGATGCTTCTTCCAGAGCTGCAGCTTCGGGTTCTGTACTGAGGAGATATTCCTGGCTTTGCCTTCAACCTTTGCCTGATGACATTAAGGAGAAGCTGATGGATGCCCCTCTGGATAACAAGTGCTTTTTTGGTACTGCTGCTACAGAGGAAAAAGGTAAGGAGTGGCAGGGTTTGAAACCTATTTTTGTTTCTCCTGTTCCTACGTTTCAAAGGAATTCTCCTTCTAAGTCAGCCTTTGTTCGTAGGGACTCTAGACCACAGCAAAAAAGTAAGAGAGGAGGTAAAAGATTTCCTCCGGGTAAACCCACTCAGAGAACTCCCATTCAGAAGCAGCCCTTCCTTGACAAAACAGGGCTTGTCTGAATACCACTGTCTTCCCAGTCACATTCCTCTTTATCTTCATCTGTCTCTCTCTTTTCCTCTTTGGTGACACACTACCCAAGACTCTTGCGTCCTTTGCATCATTTGCCTAGGCTACTCCATGGTTTGGAAATCTCTTCCTTCCTTAATGGCCATTCCTTAACCTCCTTGAGAATAGGTATGTCTTTCCAGAAGTTATTTAAGCTCAAGGCACCATTTAAGAAGTCCCTGCTGCCCAGAGCAGGAAGAGATTTTACTCCAGAATGTTTCTGGTTCCAAGATAACAAGGAACTTGGAGATCCATTCTGGACCTCTGTCCCCTAAACACCTTCCTGAAGGTGCCTACTTTTCGAATGCTTTCACTTCAGACCTTGTTACCTCACTCCAATGTCAGGCCTTCCTTGTTTCTCTGGATATCAAGGACACTTACCTCCACATTCCTATTCATCCCCTTTTCAGGAATTTTTTACATTTCTCTGTTGCTTCCTTGCATTTATAGTTCTCTGCTATGCCCTTTGGCCTTTCTGCTGCCCAAGGATATTCACCAAATGCCTATCACCTCTGACTGTTTTTTTTTGCAGACTTCAGGAGATTCGGGTCTTCCTCTGTCTGGGCGATCTCCTGTTCCAGGCGTCCTCAGTAGAGGTTTTGTTGCAAAATCTCCACTTTGCCATTTCTCTTCTGCAAGGCCTGTGTTTCACTATAAATTTCAAAAAGTCTTCTCTGACTCCTTCTCAGGACCAGGTGTTCATGGGGTGCAGGATACAGACAGTGTCTATGCTGGCATCCCTGCCTCTTCCAAAGGTTCAGACACCCGTTTACTTCCAGAAGCTTCTTCTCCTGCCCTTCATTATGACCAGGGAGTACTTGAGAGTTCTGGGGTTTATGGCATCCACAATTCCCATGCTCCCTGTAGCCAAACTTCACATGAGGAAGTTCCAGTGGTTCCTAAAATCAGTGTGGCAACAGCGTGCGCACCCTCTAGATTTTGTAGTTTGTCTAAAGGCCCTACTCTGCCTAAAGAAGGAATTGCAGTGGTGGATTCAACAACTTTCCCTAAATCCAGGCCATCCTATTCATCCATCTCTTCCAGTTCAGAAGTTGTTCACTGATACCTCAGATGGGGGATAGGTGCGGCTGTCGGCTCTCTCAAGGTTCAGGGTGTTTGGTCTCCTCTTCAGCAGAAGGAGCACATCAAGATCAGAGAGATGACGATATTGCTGATGGCTCTGCAAACTTTTCATCCTCTCCTTCCCCAGGACCTCTCAAGGTGTTCACAGGCAACACCATAGTCCTTTGGTATGTGAACAAGTGCGTGGGGAGGCAAAGTTCTACCTCCTTTGCTGGTTGGAACTCTTGGTTTGGGATCTTGCAGTGAAACATCAGCTGATCCTTCACTCAGTGTTCATTCCTTCAGCTCAGAATTCAGTGGCAGACACTCTGAACAGGTCCTTGACTCAATCCCATGAATGGGTGCTTCATAGGGATGTGTTTCTGGACATTGTCCACCAGTGAGGTACTCCTCAAGTAGATCTGTTTGCCTCCCGTATGAACAAACAGCATAGTTTTGTCCCAGGGTCCCAAGTCCTCTGGTGTAGAAGGTGGACACACACTCATTTTCATGGAAGTAGACGTTTCTGTATGCCTTCCATCCCCTGGTATTCCAAAACCCCTGTCAAGATTCAACAGGATTCTCCAAAACTCTTGCTGGTGACTCCATTTTGATCATGGCAGCATTAGTTCCCTATTCTTCTCCACCTAGCCAAGAGACATCACCACAAGTTACCTCACAAGGTGGATCTACTCCCACAAGACAAGGGATCTCTCATGCATCCTCACTTGTCTACACTTCAGCTGGCTCTGTGGGTGATAGGATTTTGATTCCACAGACACCTTTTTTCTGAGGACGTGCTTAGGGTCCTGAAGGAGGCCAAGAAGCCCAATACCATGAAGTCCTACTTGTCCAAATGGAAGAGGTTTTTTCTATTTGGTGTCATTCAAGAAACCTAGATCCATTTACTGTGGATGTTCCTTTGGTTCTATCTTATCTGTGTGAATTTCTCAGTGCTGGTTTGGCCTGCTGTTCAGTTAAAGCTCATTTATCAGCTGTTTCTGCTTGTCTGCCTTTTATATCCTCCTTTAGGTTCACATTTGAAGCTAAACAGTTTCTTAAAGGTGTCCTTCGTATTTGACCTCCCAGGAAGCCTGTTCCCCCTTCCTGGGATCTTAATTTTGTCTTGAGAAATTGACTCGAGCTCCATTTGAGCCTGCTGCTTCAGCTTCCTTCCAGCATTGTTCCCGGGAGACTGTTCTTCTGTTGGCCATTACTTCTGCCAGACGAGTATCTGAGCTTCAGGCACTTATGGCTTGCCCCCCCCCCCTTTTCTTACTTTTCATAAGGACATTGTCCCTGCGTATTAATCCTTTCTTTATGCCTAAGGTGGTGAATGAGTTGTCCTTGAATCCGTCTGTTGAATTGCCTACCTTTTTCCCTTCTCTACAGTCTTCTAGTGAGAGGGTTCTTCTTCACACCTTAGATGTGCATAGACAACTCAAATTATACTTGTATAAGACTAAGACTATTAGAAAGTCTGATCAGCTTTTTGTTACTTTTCACCCTAGTTCTTTAGGGGTGGCTGTTTCCAAGCAGATTATTTCTTCTTGTATTTTTAAAGCTGTTTATTTTTGCTATGTTCAGCAGGGTAAAATCCTTCCATGTTCTGTTAAGGCTCATTCCACCAGAGCTGTTGCTTCCTCTGGTGCTTTTTTCAAGGGGTTCGACACTAACTTCATCCCTGAAGCAGCTACTTGGACTTCACTGCATACTTTCACCAAATATTACAAGCTGGATGCAATGCCTAGAGCTAGTGCTTGTTTTGCAGTGGGCATTTTGCATAAGTTCATTGAGAGCTCTGCTGGTCCTTCCTTCTCCCTAGGTTCTTCCTAAGCTTTGGCACTCTCCCATGTGTTAAGAATACTGCAGCAGTGAATGGAAGGACATAGAGTGAATGGAAGGACATAATACAGTTGTGTAAAATCTTACCGTAACAGTAGATGTCCTTCTCTTCACTGCTGCAGTGTTCACTCCCACCCTCCGTCCCCTAGTACCTTTCTTTCTTCTGGATGTGTTGCTCACATCTTCCATCCTTGGACTGCCATTCCTGATGGGGATTTCATTTCTGAGTGTACATCCAAGAATCCCTTTTATGCCCTACGCTACGCGAGGAGCATACTAGTGATGTACAGCATACCCTACAGCAACCTAAAGGCTTTGGTATACTGGCCGGACGTCAGGTTGCCTTGCAGGCTATATCCCATGTGTTAAGAATATTGTAGTAGTGAAGAAAAGGACCTCTACTGTTACGGTAAGATTTTATACAGCTGTACTATGTATACACACACACACACACACACACACACGCACGCACACACACACACACACACACACACACACACACGCACGCACGCACGCACACACACACACACACACACACACAAACAAACATATATATATATATATATATATATATATATATATATATATATATATATATATATACACGTTTAAAATGTGTGTAAGAGCACAGGTGCCCATTTTATAAGCTCTGAATGGGGCTCAGGATTGTGCATTCCATAGATAACACTGTACTACTTGGGACTCGTGCTGCCCTCAACTTTCATATGTATGCCCCAACTCTGGGAATGTGGCAGCATCTGTACAATGTACACCAATTGTACTTTACATATTGTGTGTGTGTGTGTGTGTGTGTGTGTGTGGGGGGGTCGACTGTGTTTCATGGAAAGCTCATTTCACTGAATTTGAATTCACCCTGACCAAATCGCTGAAAGCTCAAATTAATGAAAACTCATTCACTGAATCTCATTTCACTGAAGTGAACTACTGGCACTGTGTAGAGTACTGTAAGGCAAGTAAAAGGTATATGCCCTTTTCCCCACTGTAGTGCAATCCTGGAGTTAGTATAAGTAGTTAGGGGGGTGTTGGTTTTATATTATATTTCATGGAAAACTTCAAAACAATACATGCATACTTACAACACTGATGACTAACTCTTTCTAGAAGACAATATATACCCAAACTAAGTGGGGGACTACACACCCCACACCCCTCCTAACTATATATATATACTAACTCCAGGATCACACTACAGTGGGGAAAAATGGATTTACCTTTTACTTGCATTACAGTACTCTACACAGTGCCAGTACTTCACTTCAGTGAAATGAGTTTTCAGTAATTTGAGCTTTCAGCAATTTGGTCAGGGTGAATTAAATTCAGTGAAATGAGCTTTCAGTGAAACAGAGTAGACTCATATATATATATATATATATATATATATATATATATATATATATATATATTTATGGATACCATACATTACTATCATACATTACTACAAATGTTCATTAGAACGAAAGTGAAATGCAACACCTCACTTCTATGAAGTGACACTGCTGAAAATACACTAGTACGAATAACACTGCAACGAAAATCATCCAATAGTGAAACCGTGACTATGTGAACCATAATTAAACTACAACCGTGTCAGTGTTAAAGTGTGAAGTAAGGCTGAACTTGTAATGTTTCTGGGAAACGTGAGGGACAGTTCAATGCACTACATTTTCAGGGTCCTACATTTTTAATAAATGGGAAATAGCTCTAACAAACTCTGCATTAGTATAATCAGCCCTATGTTCAAAGATGTGTTTAAATTGCGATTTCCGTCTTAACAAAGCTCTTCTCTTTGTTGAAGGAACACAGCCTGTAGACATACGTAAACATAGTTCATCTATTCTGTTCTGTTCCTTTACTACTGTATGCATAACATGTGTAATTTCGGACATATTTGTCCAAGTAGGCACTTAAACTGCCGATGCCATGCCTTAACGCTGTTTTGTGTTCTAGGCAAACATAGCTCATTGAGTATAGCTACGTTCCAAAACTTTATTGGAAACAGTGGTGGAAACCTAAATTGTGTAACATGACGGGTACTAAATTTCCTTGGTTTACCAAGGACGTACCACTTGGTAAAATAGCGCATTAGTTGTTCACCTTCAACTGGAAACGCTTACTTTAACTCGTGAAATGTTGGTAACATGTCGTCTTCATGAATTAAAGCTAAAGCTGCCGATCCCTTCACAGCTAATTGAAACATAGCAGAGGAATTGTACAGACTGCCCAATCCTAGGCTCTGAATTTTTCTCCATAGGTTACGTCCAAAGTGGAAAAAGCATCCCTTAGCTGTCACGTCTTGCATATTAACCTTAGTACTTTTTAGTGCAGTGATTTCAAAGTCACACAGTATGTTGGTTACTTGATACTCCAGCTGTTCTGTTGATAGGAAATATAATAAACCACTCCAGAGATAATTGTACGATTTCAATGACTTCTTTGCCATTAGGCAGTATACCGATGGAATGCTTTTAGTGTATGATCCACACAATATAAATGCGTGGATTGTATACAACTGTCTGCAATTTTTATTATTTACAAAATAGGTACCATCCATTAGCCAGATAGTGGCTTGGGATAAATCAACAAGGTTTTGTTTAGTATAAAATATTACTGCAATGTTCTCTTGATTAGAGTCGCGCAATGTTTTTTGTATAAGTATACCAGTTTTGAGTGGAAAATCATGCAAGCTGACATCCAACAACGAGAGAGCTCGCCTCACTTGCTTGCCTCTAAGTTTTGCTCGAGTTCATCTTACTTGCTGTTGCATTGCCGTCCTAGTAGGCATTGCTGGTGCAAATTCAAGTGATGTGGATGCTAATGCATCGTCCACTATTAGGCAGGTAGAATCATTTGAAACTGATGCACGTTGCTTAAAGTTATGACACACAGTGTACTTCTCAATTTCAAAGGGATCTCCGGAATGATTATGTTGTACCATCTTTATCAACTCTTCTCCACAGGTACTTCTGCTTGTAATTGCTCTACCCTTACACTGTTGTTATTTTGCGCTTGCAGCACCAGTTCTTTCTGGTTTTGCTGCACCTTTCCTGGTAATAGATATATCCTTCAATTACAAGCAAGTCATTTCCTTTTCTTGATTTAATAGTTTGGTATGTTTTTCCTATCAGTCCTGGGTTGCACTCTACCGTGTTCACCATGTTTTTCATTCACCGGTGAACGATGAATGCAAAAAGTGGACGGTATTTAACATATGATGTTGTTTACTACTCGCTTAATTGCTAATCAATTAAATAAATACATATATTACACATTCGATGTAATGTCATTCGTAGGAATGTATGTTCAGTATAGTGTTACTTTGTACTAGTGTGGTGCTGTATTTTACTTTCATTCTAATGAACTTTTACTCACATTCGTAGTAGTGAATTTTCGGTAGAGTGTCATTTCGTACAAGTGAGATACTGGATTTCATTTTCGCTGTAATGAACATTTGTTGTAATGTATGGTATCCATATTTATATATATATATATATATATATATATATATATACATATATATATATATATATATATATATATATATATATATATATATATATAAAATGTATATGTGTATAATGTGTGTGTGTGTATATATATATATATATATATATATATATATATATATGTATATTTTTTTTTTGAAACACTGTGGTCTGGATTTATGGAGTCTAAGAGTAGTGTAAGATGGCAGACAGCCAATATGTCTGCCGAGCGATCCAGCAATAGCTGGCAGGGGCGTGCATGAGAGCTTCTAAAGCTTCTCTTGCATGGACAGTGTTATGGTATGCAAATTACCTCATTTGCTGCCGAAAGCTATGCAGATGAGGTAAATTTGCGATCCAGGAAACACTAACCTGTCCGTGGAAGAGTAGTGTTATTTGCAGAAATGTACCCCGTTGGTAACGGAGTACTCTTCTGCAAATAGCTAAATGGAGCTATGACAGCTCCAAATAAAGGATGCATCTAGTTGAGGAAGCATGCTAATGGCCAAATATAAGGCCATTGGCATTTGCAGATGTTGTTAATCCTTAAAATCCATTTTTTCCCCCCGATCGCCGATGTTTAAGCATAGCGCAGTGCCGCGCAAATGTGCTGCGCTTTAAATAAAATGAAAAAAACTTGAAAAATAGCCAAAAATGGGCATTTTCACTACAAAGCTTGTTCTGCCATGCAGGTGAATGGCAGGCTGAAAACAACATGGTCACTGAGTAGTGGTTGCTAAGGGGGGTAGCTCAGTGTGAGAGATGTGACCAAGCATTAGTAGGCAATCCTATGCAAATGAGGATAAGGATAGTGAATACCAATTTTCCCCAGCATATGAGCCATGTCCCTAGAGTGTAAGTGTAGGAGTAGGGGAGTAGTTGAGTAGAAGATAGATGACATCATGAGGGGGTATGTCTGAAAGACTGTAAGCTGATTGGAGCACAGTGGCTGGTGTTTGCCCTGAGTTACTCCGGATTGCAAGAGGCATGTCTACAATTGTCCTAGCTAAAAACAAGAAACCAAAGGTGGACGCCGTGGATATATCTGAAATTTCTTGCAAACGTGCTTACACCGTGTGCGCCCATATGCACTTGTTTGCGCGGCACTGCCCCTTGTGGAAACAGAAAGGGAAAAGGAAGGAAAAGAAGTAGTAGGAAGTTAACCAAGGAGAACTAGCAGAGCTGCCAGGTGAAATATATCAGAATCAGCCAATTACACAGGCAGTAGACTAGCCCAGCCCAGCCCAGCACTTTAAACTCTGCAAACAGCAGTCTACCCTGTTTTTTCCCAAGAACTCTGCAACACTGCAGTATACAAAGAGTGAAAACTTAAAAAGCTTAAGTCAGACAAAATGGGGCTGCTATTGCTATCATAAACCAACATGTGCAAGATGCTGAGGGTGGTGATATTGTGAATGCTGCTGAGCAACCCACAGTGAGGAGACAGAGAAGAGTGCACAGACCCAGGGTAACCTACCAGGGGCTACATGAGCTGGAGATAGTGGAACGCTAGAGAGTGGACAGAGACCTCTTGCAGCAAATTGTTGAGCTGTGCCGGCCATGCCTCACACACAGAACCAACAGAGGGGAACCCATCCCAGTGGATACCAAGGTATGTGTTGGCCTACGAATACTAGCTACAGGTACCTTCCAGAGACCAACAGGTGATATGGGGGTTTCACAGGCATTAGCATCCAGAGTACTGCACCAGTTCCTGGATGCCATGTCAGCACATGTCGGTGAGCATGTATATTTCCCCAATTCCAGTGAGGCATTGGCCAGCAATATGCATCTTTTCCACCAAATAGCAGAATACCCTGAGGTAGTGGGCGCAATAGACTGCACGACATACACATCAAAGCACCACCCGGTGAGCGGGGTAGGGTCTACATCAACCGCAAGGGCTTCCCCTCCATCAACTGCCAGGTCGTGTGCGATGCCCAGGGCATAATAATGAATGTGTGTGCTGGCTGCCCTGGAAGCTATCACGATTCCCACATCTAGCATATGACGCAGCTTTACCAGAGATTTGCCAATGGGGACATCCCTGACGGTCACCTAGTGGGGGATGCTGGATATGCACTGGAGCCATGGCTAATGACACCCATCAGAAATGCACACACACCAAAACAAGAACTCCATAATGAGGCACATGCACAAACAAGAAACATTATTGAGCGTGTGTTTGGGATGCTCAAGTCATGGTTCCAGTGCCTGGACACATCTGGTGGAGCCTTGCAGTACTCACCAACTACATGTACCCAAATTGTCATGGCATATGCCATGCTACACAATATGATCCTGTGAAAACAGCTGCAGCAGGAACAGCATGGGGCAGGGCCAA
The DNA here is from genome assembly GCF_019279795.1 of Protopterus annectens. NCBI lineage: Eukaryota > Metazoa > Chordata > Ceratodontiformes > Protopteridae > Protopterus > Protopterus annectens. The sequence continues at coordinate 366,746,863 of NC_056725.1, read as the reverse complement.
ACAGCCCCCCACCATTGCCAAGGCCTGCACAGGCACAGCGTGACTCGGAGGAGGAACAACCTGAGCCTGCCCCAGTAGGCAGAAGGAGGGGTGCCCAATATGCCTTGGCCTTGACAAAGAGGCAACGCATAGCACATACACTGACTCAGTAGGAACCCTGGAAATGACACCTCTCTCTGACTCGCACATACAATAAAAGGGATGCCTAACTTGACACTACCTGTTTTCAAACATGTATAGGGAGTGTACTATGTGCATTCGACATAGGCAGCCCTGCAGCACCACCTGAGGCATGATTGCCCTATTTTAAGCAATATAAAGCAGTGCTAAGCACATTTTACCACTATTTAGCATATTTAAACACAATTACGTGGAGCTGCACGCCGCGCAAACTAGCGCAATGTCGGGCAACGTTGAGCAATGTTGGGCAAAGTCAGGCAAAGTCGAGCAAAGTCAGGTAAACACGCTCACACCTGCTTTACTGTTTCTTAACCAGTCAGGTCTGCCCAGCAGGAAAATAAAAAGCAGCGACAGGGCTCGAACCCAGGATACAGTGCACTATAGTCACAGTACTGAACCACTAAGCCATGACAGCATTTCACTGGCACAGACACAGTAGGACAATTGTAGACTAATGCAAACACAAACAAATGCTGTATCATGCCCTCTGAAGCGGCATATGAGTAACCTCCTCCCAGGCCTATGCAGACAGATAGCAGGCCAGGCAGTGTGATGTGGATTGGGTAGGCTATGAAGTCACAAACGAATATACTTGAAATTGGAAGCTAAGATCTGTAGTACAATAGTATGCCTCAAGCCAGTACAATAGGCAACAGTACAGACTGAAATGGAGTACCTGACATAGCAGTGCAGGCCTAGCAAATGTGTATAAGTGTCAGGTGAACCCCTCATCCTATGTACACCCACAGTAACAATCAGGTGTGCCCCTCAGGTAGAAATGTACAAATAATAGCTGTGTCCCCTGTATGTAGAAATGTTGATAAGTCTATGCAAAGTGACTCATGGAAGCCCTGCAGACACAGCGTGCTTCCTGTTGATGTACAACACAAAGGCGAGCCCTGAAGTAAAAAACAACTTGATTTTTCACACACACATAGTATATATGTCCATACTGGGCATGCTCACACACTTAAACAAATTTAGCAAATTTCAGTCAGCAACATACTGAAAGGTCATACTGGGCATGCTCACACACTTAAATAAACGAAGCAAATGTCAGTCAACAACATATTGAAAGGTCATACTGGGAATGCTCACACACTTAGGCCATATCTAAGTACAGCAGTGGGCCACACATATCTGGCAGTTGCAGTTCTTACCCCAGAAACTTGTCACTATTCATCAATCCTGCCTTGTGCACACAGTTATATGAAAACAGACCCATATAATATATTGGATTCCTGTCATAATCAAACTATGTACTACAAGTACTTAAGTTGTTCAAAGAAAGTGAAAATTCAAAGAAGATTAGTACATCTCCGATCAGTATCATCAATAAACAATGAGCACTCCTAACATTATCCAATCCATGTTCTGGCAAAGATATTGTCAAAGAGTCCATAGAGAACCATGAAGCTTTCTTTTGCTATGTCATAAATATCAGTGTAAACTCATATATGTTCTGAGTCAGTACAAACTGTAAATGAATACATGTACATGACTGACATTGCCAACATCTTGTCAGACAGGTTCATACATATTTACCCCCCTCTCACTGACAAAAGGGCCCATTATCATACCTGGAGATTGTGAAAACCCAGAAATCACATATACAATGGTTAAACAGCACTTTCCAAACCTAAAAACACGGTGTCTATGGGATGACATGGTTTCCCTAGCTGTGTCATATGTGAACTCCAAAACAAACAGACCCTGCACCTGAACAGTCTGTTGAGACTCACCCTCTGTACAGGATATGAAACCGTTGAATGCGTTACAGCAACGTTTGGCACACTGCACAAGTGTTGGTGCACAATAGACCATGGAAACTATTGTCTTATAAGCCTATTAAGCCTGATCTGCAAGGCCATGCAGTCCATCATGGTGGAACTCATAAACAAAGCTATTGTGAGCCTACAAACCCCCAACCCTACCAATTTTGGTTTGGTCAGGGGCAGATCATGGTTCCCAAACCTGCTAGACTGTTTTCAAGGCAGTCATCCAGGACATACATTAATGAAATGAGCTACACACGTCCCACATAGAACTTGAAAAGCCCATTTCCAACATCCCAGACACATGTCGTATCCACAAAAATCAACAACCAGTGCATAAATATGTATGTCATCTGATGGATTGCCAACTGGGGCACATATAGTTCCCACAAGGTAAGCATTGTGGTCTCCTGTTCAAGCTGGTAACAACTGCTGTCCCCCATGGCTCAGTCCTGGGACCCCTCCTGTCTGGTGTATACTTTTCAGAAATACAGTCAAACACACGAGGGCTATGTTTAGCAAAGTTTGTGGATGACTGCAAAAAAAGTTGTCATGATCGATGTTTGAGACAACAGAGACATCCTTAAGAAGGGTCTCAGTCAGACATATGTGGTGTCAAAATTATGGCCTGGAGCTACAGTCATACAAATACCACATAGGTGCCAACACCCTAAATATGGATGTGATAAGAAGGGATCTATGGACACATGTGGATAGTCATCTCTACTTCCAGAAACACATTCACAAAGTGGTTAGAAAAATCATGCTATGTATTCCTACAAACTGGCAAGGTCTTTGCATGTAGGTCAAAGGAGGTTCCCTCTACTCATCAGTCATCAGACCCATCAGAGAGTACCACAACACACTTGCGATGAATCTGACTAGGCACCTTCAGCAGCTGGAAAGACCACTGAAGTACCTCAACAAGAGGATTACTGGCCTCAAACAGTTGCCCCATGCAACAAGACTGGATTTAACTCAATCTGTACTCTGTTGCGTACTGTCTACTCAGGAGATCTGTGCCCAACAAGTCCATGTCCAATGCAGAACTGATGTACATGCGCTATCTGAAGTAAACCCAGGCTCACTGTACTACATGCTCTAGGGATATCATCATCACAACATTAAATAGAACATGTTGGAGGGATACATTACTAACTCACAGACTTCCCTTGCTTTGGAACAGGCTCCCAACCGACATTAAGCCGAGACCCTCACTGACACTCATACAGAGAAGCCTTGATGAGTGTATATGAAACTGAACTGTCACACCATGGATCACTTCATCAGCTCTACTACACAGAGGCCTAGGGAACTAACTAAATGGGTGGTGATAGCTGCACACTCTGGCCATACTAATATATGCCTTCAGGCAGATAGCCTATTACCTACCTATGTACCTATATATATATATATATATATATATATATATATATGTAGGGGGAACACAGTATAATAAGCCAAAGATGGATGGGCAGAGATGTGTGTAAGAGGCTGACCATGACAGGGAGCCATCCAGGACTGTCCCACCCAGCACACATCCCAATGGCACGAAAGACATGAGGTGAACATCTCTCCCACTGTACATAACAGCCACCAGTATCTGTAAGCATTACAGTGTATGTGGTCCATGTGCCTGCTGTACAACATGACTGTACAATGAAGTACACATCTACTATCTGTAGACATGTACCTGTCACATAGGTTCATAGGTATGTAGTAGACTATCTCCACGAAGGCATATATCAGCCTACGCTAGTTGTGCAGCTTTCACCACACCATTGGGTAGTCTCCCAAGGCCTAGTTCTAATAGTTAGTACCCTAAGCCCCTTTCTGGTGGGGCTGCTGATGTGATGCCTGGCATGAATTGTCTGTTTCCCATCCACTCATCAAGGTTCCAACTGAAGAGTGTCAGAGAGGGGTTCTGTCTGATGTACACTGGGACTCTGTTCCACAGTAAGGCAAGTGTCTGGGATGGTACTCTATCCCACCAGCATGTTGTATTCATCGTTCTGATGAGGTTCATATCCCTGGAATATGTAGGGTGACTCAATGTTGTTATCTGTAGATGGAGCATGTTCAACAGTTATCTGTTGGACATGGCTCTGTATGTTAGGCAGAGTGTGCCTCTGAGTAGGCAGTACGCAACGAAGAACAGATTTAGTTTTACCATTTGTGTTGCATAACACAACTGTTTGAGGCCAGTCATCCTCTTGGTGAGGTACCTATGTGGTCTCTACAGCTGCTGGATATGCTAAGTCGAGTACATCCAAAATGGTGTACTGTACTCAGTGATGGGTCTGATGATGTAAGAGTAGAGTGCCAACACTACCTCTCTGGATCCTGATGCAAACCTTTTGTTGATTAGGTGGGCCACATAGGATCTCCCAATCACTTTGGCAACATGGTTGTCAAAGGAAAGATGACTATCTACTTGTGTCCCCAGATCCCTTATCACCTTGTCATTTTTAAGGGGGTAACACCTATGTGGCATTTTATGGGTATTTTGTTTTCAACAAAGAGGATCACTATGCATTCCTCCACAGTGAGCTTGAGGCCATGATTCTGACACCACACATCTGTCTCATAGAGTCCCTTCTGAAGAATATGTCTGTCTTCTGGGGAATCTATTATGGCAAACACTTTACAGTTCCCAGCAAACTTAGTCAACCACAAACATCCTGTGTTGGCATGTACATTTGAGAAGTCTATACCAAACATGAGGGACCCCAGGACTGAACCCTGGGGGACACCAGTCGTTACTGGTGTAGAGTCTGACATGTAGCCAGCAACTCTTAATGTGTGGCATCTATCTTTGAGCCAGTTTGCAATCCATCTTGTGCTGTATGGATTCATGGCCAGGTTGGTGAGCTCATCTATGATACCTGACTGGGGAATGGTGTCAAAGGCCTTAGCGAGGTATAGGTAGGCTGTGTTGAGCTCATTTCAGTCATCTGTAGCCTGGGTAACTGTCAAAGAAATCCTCCCAGTTCAGGAGGCGTGGTCTGCATTTGACAAAGCCAAACTGGGTTTGCTCAACTGTGTGAAGGTTCCCAATCTCTGTATTGTTGACTTCCATTATGATTGGCTCCATTGCCTTGCAGAACACACTCATCAGGCTCATAGAGCATGAATGCCAAGGGGTTTTTGTGGCCCCACCCCTGTGAAGTGTGAAGAACGTTGCTTTGCAACATTCTATGGGTACATATCCTGTAGAGTGCATGTAGAGAGAGGTGTAGGTATCCTTGATGAATATGGATACATCCTCACCCTATGTTCTATGATTCAGGTTTTGATGCTGGAAGGTATGGAATGAGTAGTATCCTGGTAGTGCTGGTGTGCTGTCTGGAGCCTTGAACTAGGTTTCTGTTACTGCACAGATATCAATATTTTCCATAATGAGAAGTGCATCAAGTGTGTGCATCTGGAGGCTGAGACTTCTGGCAATGAGTAGCATTTAGCTCACTTTGTGGTTATTTGTGTTGGTTACGGGGTTTGGTATGTCTTGCGTGACCGGTGTTCCACACCTGAAGTCAGTGCCTCATTGGTCCCATCTGACCATAAGCTAATTACCCTACATATCCACATTCTGGACCACACCCCCATTAATGAAACCATGTTAAAAAATGTCTCCAAAGCCAACTTCATGCTTCTTAAAACAGAAGTGATGAACTGCAGGACACCCATGCAGATGGGCAATACAGTTACGACTACTGCATTCTTCACAATTGCACTTTATAAGCACTTGCATGACTGCATGCATCATGCTATCCCAAACATTACCAAGACGCTATCCTCCAAGAAAAGGAAGCCAATCTGGTGTTCCCCTGCCATAAACAAACTGCACAACAGAAGGAAGAAACTGTTGCAAAAGAGGGAAAAATCCCATGAGGGGAGGAGCTCCATGGTCAACATCAGTAAGAAGCTGTGATCCCTGATAAAATCCTCCAAAGCTAGTTATGAAAACAAAATTGACACTGATTCTAAAGACAACCACAAAGCATTATATAGCTATGTCAAGAATCGCAATGGCAACACTTAGATCTGCTCTGAGTTACAGCACAATGGCACTAAATATACAGACCCAACTGATATTGCCACCATCCTGGCAGATAGGATCAGTGCTAACTTTACCCCCCTCTCACCCATGAAAGAGCACATCTCTATAACGGAAGACTGCAAAGTTGCTGTCATCACGGCTGCACAGGTAAAAAACACTCTCCAAAGCCAGGAACACAGCATCCATGGAACCAGATAACATCCCAGGCTGTGTTCTACACAAATTACAGAACGAACAGGCACCACACCTACGTACCATGTTCGTCATAGCCTCACCTCAGGCTTTGTGCCTGCTGAATGGCGCACAGTGACTGTTATCCCACTACACAAAGGGGGAGCCACCACAGACCCAAGGAACTAGCGCCCCATTAGCCTGATGAGCCTGCTCTGCAAGGCCATGGAATGTATCATCATATAACATATAAAAAAGACATTGGTAATCTCCAAACTCTGGGCCACAACCATGTTGGGTTTGTAAAAGGCAAATCATGTCTCCTAAACCTGATAGACATCATTGAAGCAGTCACCAGAACCGTAGACAAGGGTAAGGTGGTTCACACAGCCTATGTAGATCTTGCCACGGCTTTCAACACCATCCCCAACTCTGGAATTATAGATAAACCCACTAAACTAGGTAAAATTGCTATGTCACAAGATGGGTTGCCAACTGGCTCACTGCAGAACACACTGTGAAAGTAGCAGACTCCAAGTATGACTTTGGACCAGTGACAAGTGCAGTACCACAGGGTTCAGTCCTGTGTCCTGTCCTGTTTTGTATCTACTTCCCTGAAGTAAACTTTAACATGGAAGGTCTGTGGCTAATGAAGTTTCCAGATGACTGCAAACTCGGAGCCATAATTGAAACTACTAAAGATGTGGACATCCTACAAAAGAGCCTCACTGAGACAGATGCCTGGTGTCAAAGCCATGGCCTCAAGCTCAATGCCAAAAAGTGCATTGTCATCCCCTTTGGTAAAAACTCTGTAGCCATGAACTACAACATAGGCGGTAGTATACTTAACACTGAAAGTGTGATAAGAGACCTTGGGTCACAGGTGGACAGTGGACACACCTGTGATAATCACATCCCCACAGTAGTCAGGAAATCCTTCTACGTGGCACACCTCATCACAAAAGATGTCTCATGCAGAATAGAAGAGGACATTGTTCCCCTCTACTCATCACTCACTAGATCCATAGTAGAGTACAACACCCCTTTTGCTATGTACCTCACAAGACATCTACAACAACTGGAAAGCCTGCAGAAATACATCACAAAGAGCATTAGCAGCCTGAAATACATGCCATACACAGACCATCTCAAAATGCTCCAGCTGTACTCTCTCGCATATCGCCTACTCAGAGGTGATCTCTGCCTAACATACAAAGCTATGTCAAACACAGAGCTGTTGGACATGCTCCACGTAAAACACTCACAATCCCTCTGATCTTCAGCCACAAAACCCAGAGTGAAATACAAAAGGAAGGGGTGTATCCATTTACCTTATGGATAACCACACCTTCAGGTTAATGGCACAGCATGAGGCCTTGGAGACCATGCAAGTGCAACTAACATTGGGCAAAGCTGCTTATCAGATTGTAGCCTGCTACAGATCACCTACCTTGTCTCTGGAACCTCACTCAGTATTCCTAAGAACAGTGGAAAATATAAAGGTTCTACCAAACACCATTATACGAGGAGATTACAACTACCCAAACATTGACTGGGAGAATTACTAGTGTACAACGTTCTTTGCCCAATGCTTCCTAAAGTTTAAAAACTCAAATGCCCTGGAACAGCTGGTCACCATGCCCGCTAGAGGTGACAACATACTGGACCTGATCATCACCAACATGGGGTACCAGTGTTCCACAACAGAGTTAAACCCCTCGCTGGTAATATCAGATCATAAAGTAATCACACTGGACATCCACATCCCGCCCCGCCCCAGTCAATGAAACCACTGTGAAGAAATTTTCAAAAGCAAACTGCACACTTCTCAAGACCAAAGTGGAAAGTTCCAAAGCCCCCTTGCTATAGGATAATGCTATACAATCTGCAGAATCATTTACAAGTGCATTCTATGAGCATCTACAGGGATGCATGGATCGAGACATCCCAAATAAAACCAAGACACACTCCTCCAAATATAAGAAACCATTCTGGTGGTCATTGCCCATAAATAAGCTATACAACAGAAGGAGGAAACAAACACATGATAGAGCAAACTTCACAAAAGGAAAGGCATCACTGATCATTATTATGAAGAAACAATGATCACTCATAAAATAATCCAAGGCCAGTTTCTAAAGACAAATTGCCAAGGAATGTAAGAATAACAACCACAAAGCCTTCGTTAGCTATACCAAACATTTAGGTGGCAACTCTCAAATATGCTGTCAGCTACTGCAAAAGGGCAAAAATACACTGAACCAACTGACATTGCCTACATCCTGGGGGACAAGTTCAGTGCAAACTCCCCCCCCCCCCATCACCCCGAAAAGGGCCTGTGTCCATCCCAGAAGAATGCAGAGCCCCAGACTTCATGGACATGCAGGTAAAAACAGCCCTCTCCAAAGCAAAGAACACAGCATCAGTGGGACTGGATGGTGTCCCAGGCTGCGTCTTACACCAGCCCCAAAAGGAACTACACCCTCACCTATGTTCACTGTCCAGACTCAACCTTACCACAGGCTATGTACCTAAAGAATGGCATACAGCAACAGTCATCCAGCTCCACAAAGGTGGTGCCACAACAGAACCTGGAAACTATTGCCCTATAGGCCTACTCAGCCTGGTCTGCAAAGCTGTGGAGCAAATTATCATGGAACCCATAAACAGAGACATTGGGAACCTCCAGACACTGGACTCTACCCAACTTGGCTTTGTTAAAGGCAGATCCTACCTCCTAAACCTAGTTGACTTGTTTGAAACAGTTACCAAGGATACAGATGGAGGTGAAAGTAGTCCACACAGCCCACCTGGACTTCACTAAGGCCTTTGACACCATTCCCCACTCTGGCATCATGGACAAGCTTACCAGCTTGAACATTAACACCTATGTCACAGGATGGGTGGCCAACTGGCTCACAGATCAAACACACATGTTCAGAGTTGCGGATGCCATGTCCGACTCTAAACCAGTCACAAATGGCATCCTACAGGTCTTGGTCATGGGACCCCACCTGTTCAGTAGATACTGCTCAGAGGTACAGGCAAGCACGGGAGGAGTATGGCTGAAAAAGTTTGCAGATGACTGCTAACTGTGGTCCATAATCGACTCTACGGCTGACACAGACATCCTCCAGAAGGGTCTTACAGAGACAGATACCTGGTGTCAAAACAGTGCCCTCAAGCAGAATGCCAAAAAATGCATAGTCATCCCCTTTGGATAAAACAAAGTGCACACAAATTACCACATAGGTGGTAATCCAGTATGTATGGAGGATGCAATTATGGCCCTGGGGACCCAGGTAGATAGTAAACTCTCCTTTGGTGATCACATTGCCAAAGTGTTTAGAAATTCCTTCTATGTAGCCCACCTAATGTCTTATACCTGTGGAAAGGAGAACTCCCAATAATGTGTATAGCGCTTCGTGTAAGTGCATACTGCTGTAGTATCATAAAGTAGTTAGGTAGGGGTTTGAATCCTGCACTTGACAACTGTATGAGAGTGTGTGTGTCTCCTTGGAGAGGAGCAACCTTTTTGAAGACTACTGAAACACCTTAAAAGTGGTATACTCATCTTTGTCAAGTCTGATAATGTCATCATCCTACAAATATACCTGTGGAAAGGAGAGCTCCGAGTAATGTGTATAGCATGTCGTGTTAATGTGTACTGCTCTAGTATTATAAAGTAGTTAGGTAGGGGTTTGAATCCTGGACTTGGTGACTGTGTGTGTGCTCCACGTGTGTGACACTGTTGGTCAATGTGATGTGGGTTTTGCTTTTAGTACTGTATGACATATCACAATGACAACAGTATGTGCATTACACATGTCAGGCAGCTGTGTGGCAAATACATATACATACATGTGACCTCAATTATTTCATAGGTGGGAACCCTGCTTTCTCCATGAACACATCTGTTATCTTTGCCAGATTGTGCTGCCGCTTTCCAGACCTTAGGTCACATCTGTATGCTTGTGACAAGCCTAGCCACTGCAGTGATCCCTGGCCTACATCATCCATTTCACATAAACTCATTATGGTTTCTGTTGAATAGTGTGAGTGAGGGTTTATGCCTGTGGTATATTTGAAACCTGTCAAATATGGCTATTTATTATAGGTGTGCAACAACCTTTGTGGATATGCATGCAGACCCATTATTGTTTATGTGATCCACAGAGGGATTTCCAAAACCTTTGGAAATATGATTATCAAAGGAGAGATGACGTAACACATGTCTCTATGTATACATCGGTACCTGTTCAACATTTTGGGGGCTACGACCTATGTGGTACTCTGGGGATACTATGTTTTGTAAAAGTGGATGACTATGCTTTATTTGGCTTATAGCTTCACAGCATGGGTTTGACACCAGGTATCTGTCTGTGTGATACCCTTTTGGAGGATGTGTGTGTCATCTGGAGAATGCATTATAGCTCACAGTATGCATTGCCAAACATGGCCAGACATATCCCTACTGTGTTTGCTTGTACCTAAGAAAGCTATATGCCAAACAGGAGTGGTCCCAGGACTGAGTGCAGGTGAATACTACTGGTTACTGGCATAAAATAGTACTTGAAGGCTGCAAATGTTACTGTGTGTCCTACATCTGTGTGTCAGTTGTCAAGACATCATCTAACAATTGTTTATGGTCAGGCTGTTGAGGTTATGTATACTACCAGAGTGCAAACCAATGACAGATAGTAACAGTATCACCCACAGCATAATGTCAAACCGTGTCATACACATGTGTACTCAAGTTCCAAAATGTGTGTAGTACAATGCATACTGGCCACCGATAGAAACTATGGAGTGTTAACACTGTCTAATACAGGGCATGTCACCCTGCCCATGTGTCCAATATGCATGTACATGCAGACAGTGCACCTCAACCATGTTCACAAATGTACACCTGCAAATCTGTGCTGCACACATCCCACACTTACTGTCTACTCTCTAACACATGCTGACAAAACTACACACATCAGCCAAGTGGCACATGGGCAGACAATACACAATTGGAATAAACACTGGTGTAAACAATACTACATTGATAATTATAGCTTTAATGCATCATGCCTGCTCAGCTACACCTTCAAGGATATCATTACACTTTACTGCTGACAACATGCTAACATTGCTATTCTGTTATAAAGTCACTCTGTGCATCAGCACCATGTTAGCCTGTTCCTGCATCAATGTTACAGAAGACAGAAGGTGGCACAGGTTTCATCATATGCACATGGCGTGTTGCTGGTTTGCCAGAGGCCTACATTGAGCCATACAATTGACATGTGTGTGAGTGTGTGTGTGTGTGTGTGTGTGTGTGTGTGTGAGGGCCAAGAGTACTGTTCTGGGCCAATGTGGATGTAATGCGTGCGGGTATGTGTTTGCCTTAGGTGTCTGGTTTATGTGTGTGTGTCTGCATGCACACAGTTCCACCATGTGGCTGCCATATATGGGGATTTGTGGGACAGCTACATACTGTACCTGGCAGGCTTTACAGATCACCGTCTCTGGCCATGGATACGGGACCTGTGCCTGGCGGGGGGTGCTACAAACAGTATCGGGTACTAATCCAGACTGGGTACTATCCTCAGAGGTTGACATATGTACACTGGATCCAGGTCCCTGCTGGGACTGGCCAGCACCATGTGCACGTGGTCTTCTAGGACGGTCTATGGACAGCCCACCCCCAACATTGTTGCGGCTGGTACTGGCACTACGGGAGCGGCTATGACTTGATGGATGTCCATGGTGACTGCCAGCTGATGTTACTGGCATACGTCCACGTCGATGTTTCAGCTGTCCCGCACTGTCCTGACACATGGACATGACATTGTGGAGGACATCTAATGCCTCATCTCAACGTCTATCAATGACCTCAGTGTAATTATGGATGGCACCTGCTAGGTCATGGATACTGTCATTTAAAGAGGTGTTATGAGCCCTCTGTGCCCTTAGTCCCTGTCTGGTGTACCGCTCCATACGTGCCTTTGCCTCCATGACAGCCTGGAACATGCGTGTGGTTGTAAGAGTTGTGGCACATCTGCCAGGGTCATGATGACCAGCAGTGCTCTGACGAGAACCCCTGGACATCTGCCTATGTGGTACCATTCCAGACATCTGCCTATGGCTGCTGTGTCCTGATGCATGTGCCATAGATACCACACTGTCCTGGCCGTTGCTGACTTTACACTGTCCCTCTGCTAAGGGCATTGGTGATGATGGATGTACAGGCAGTATGACTGTGTGCATGGATGGGGTGGAGACTTGTCTACTGTCAATTGGTGGCCTAGCAACAGACCCTGACAAACATGCCTGTGCCTCAACACACCTATCCTCATTATCACTACTTGTGTCAGTGACATCAGGTTCCCTGCTGCAGTGAACCAGCCCAATCTCAGCACCTGTGAAAGTAAAACAGGAAACACACTTTAAGACCTGTACATGATGTCAGAACACATGCACACATGAACACATGAACATGTGCACACATAACACACATGCACACAAATACACTCCTCACTAAAGCAGACACACACACACACACACACACACACACACACACACACACACACACACACACACACACACACACATACACACACACACATACATACATACACACACACACACAGCACCAGCAATCTCAGAACATACTCAATAGCAGTTGATAGTGGGGTACAGTACCACAAGCCAGTCATATCACACATGTCAGCATGCAGGACATGTGTTTCTCAACAACATGCAGTGCAAGTGTAGACAGTCCTTGTTACTAACAGTATACATAGCTTTGATGCATGTGTTTTGTTGTTCGGTGATTGGCCTCCCCCTGGAACACAATGTATACATGGACACAACATTGCTGTGCAAGTATTAAAAACTCTTTAATGTACTGTGCACCATCACTCACAGGTATACATACCATGGCTGGATGTGTATCTGTGTGTCACAAATATATCCAGTTCTGATTAGAGCCTCTGTGTCTTTAGCAAATAATTGTGGACACAGTTTTAGCTCATGCATGATGTGTATACACACAAGATCAGTGGGCATGTATAACTGATGGAATACCATTGGTCCACGTAGCCAATGTACAGTAGTTATGGTGAGTGTAGATCATATTGTGGACATGCCAGTGTCATCCATGACATGGCATGCTAAAACACAAATGCATATTTAAACATCACACATACCCAATGTGTGTCATATGAGCTAGCCACACAGTAGCATTACAAGACATATATGTGTCGGTTGTGCAAATGGTGATTGGTATGCATATTGTTTATAGGTGCATATGTTTGCACACACACAACAATGAGGTGTATAGCAATGAATGCTATGTGTAGTACTGTGGTTACAATAACTGGATAGGGTGTAGTACCATAAGCCATCATCATGAAGCATCATGTGGTCACTCAAGGCTACAAATGTGTCCCAAACCAGCACCTATCATGCTGTACCAGAACTGCACTACCATGGCTACATTCACCATTTCACAGCCAGTTGTTACATGGGTTTGTAAGGAGGCCAATAAGGAGTGTTGCCCAACATGAATGTGTTGTGTGTTGCAGTGTGTTTCACTGCCCCATAATAGGCCTCTACCCCTCAGGTATATTATGTGTGCTGTGTGGATGACATTTGGGATACTGGAGTATGACTTTACAGAGGGTTTGTGAATACTTCATGTCTAGCATGTTAACATGTTCTGTGTATGACATAGTTGTGTATGTTGTGTGCATGCCTATCGACTCTGCCTATCCAGTGGTCACTACAGTGTAGCTACATTTGTTTGAGATGGTCTGTGTATTGCATGTGTTTGAGGCAGCTAATCACATTACTGAGATGTGCGTAGTCTCACAGCAAACATGCACGTTATGCGTAGGTGTGTTACATGTGTACATGGCCTACACCTTAAGTATGACATGCACTTTTTATTTGCAATAATAAATGTAGAACACACTCACCAGCATGTGTCCACTGCCTTGCTGTCACACCAGGGGGCCTACATGGATATGAGACAGTTTGTCAGTGTCGACAACTATGGCATTGCTACTGTGGGTTTGCAATCTTACAGTAGTACAACTGTTTACATTCACAGGCCTACAGATTATGTTCCAAATGATCAGTATTGCACAACAACAGGCTCCACATCTTCTAACTACACAGTACACATCTCACATGTGCATGATCTACCAATAGAGGTAACAGTAGTCTACAGATATGCCATGTTACCTGCACGCTCCATGTGTTCTTGCTGGGTGGCCCCAACCTCCATCAAGGTAAATGTCTGCTGTTGTTGTTGTTGGGCAGGTGCCACCAGGCTCAGGAGCAGCTCCTCCACTCTGGTGAGGTGGGGGTGGATGTTAACCCCACCACCTGTTGCAAGCTGTTGTCTACAGACATCAGAAGCACGCTGCCAGACATGTCTAAGTAAATCACTGCAGTGATGGCGTACCTGCTTATATGTCCGGTTATGCATGCCTATGTCATTTACCCTCCGGACAACATCTTGCCACAGTGCAGTATGCTCATGCTGGTTTTGGCTGGTTCTCGAGAATAGTAGGCTGTAGTGCTGAATCAGACAGCTGGTAATAATGTCATCCTCAGCACTACTGTAGCTGGGATTATGATGGTGGGCCATGATCCCTGGAAGACAAAGAAAAAATATGTCTGAGCAAGTCATATGGCACACTTAACATTATACAGTACAGATATCACTGAACTGCCATATATAGCAACCTATTAGCTGACTGAGATTAAACACTTTCACTACCACTTATCAGTGCTCACCCCACAACTGCTTGAAAGTGCCTGGCAAGCTCTATATAATAAACCATGTTCTGCACAGCAACAAAATAAAATCACTATATAAGACTGTACAACAGTACATGGCACACTGTATGCGACACAATGCACCACCTAGCCACAGAAGGTATAGATCAAGCGAATGCATAAAGAAATATGTCATCCAGTGTTTGTAAAGTCCAGTTACAGTATTACCATTATTCCACACAACTTGTTAATGGCAAACCCGTGGCCACATATGTGCACAATTGTGGATATAGGTGGCATACTGCTGTAGTAAACTATAAATGTTGCTAGATACGCAGTTATATCTTGTAACACACATATGACAGAGGACATGTTACAGGCATACCCACACACACATCAGACATAATTACAAGACCCAAAGATATGACAACCCAGATAAGCTTTACGTGTGTACCATACAGTACTGTGTGTCAGTACTTACAAAACCTTAAGCCTGAGGAATGTAATCTGTGAGGACTACAGGGACCACACAAAACAGTGGTCCCGAGCAATGTGGACATACACCATACTTTGCTGTTTAGGCCTACAGCTTCAAGTAGTACTACAGTTCATACAGGATTTGGATTCAGCATCAGTAACAATCAATAGGCATACCTGTAGTGCTTTAGCCTCCAATGACACACCCCAGTTAACACCAAGGGACTACATCAGACTGTATGCCATAGTGCTTTATCTACCTAGCAACAGCATACACAGCTTTTGCTGGGATCAAAGCAAGGACACATAATACCACGACAGAAACAGTTTCCCACTAAGCTATCCCACAAATACACATCTTTGACACATTCACCAACACATTGACCATCACACTCAGTCAACTTTACATAGAATCTATTGCAACATGTAGATGTGGGTGTGTATGACTATATATGACTCTCTCTCTCTCTATACATATACATATATATATATATATATATATATATATATATATATATATATACACATATATATACATATATATATACACATCCATTGGTGTACATATACATATAGGCACATATACAGTCCACCTTTCATGGTGGGAATATCAATTATACAAAGGATGTGAGGTATACAGTAATGTAATAATAGGTTCATAGGTTCATACTAAGTTATCTGCCCTGGGGCATTTATAAGCCTAGCCCGATTGTGTTTGGCTTACGCCACCCCTTGATTTGAGTATACTGTGCCCTTTTTAAAGTTTAGTTTACTGTGCCTCTGTCTAATAGTGACACGGAAGTAATCCCCGGGACAAACCTACGATCCCCCATCCACTCATCAAGATTCTTCTTGAAGAGAGTCAGTGAGGTGCTCTGCCTAACATGAATTGGAATTCTATTCCAGAGCAAAGGGAGCCTTTGGGTTATGAATCTGTCCCTCCAGCATGTTCTATTTATTTCTGTGCTGAGGTTCAAGTCCCTCGAGCACGTGTCTCTAAGGGATTTAGATTTACTGAGGTGGAGCATGTCCATTAATTCTGGGTTGGACATAGCTTTATATGTCAGGCATAGATCGCCTCGAAGTAGGCGGTATGCAACTGAGTAGAGCTGGAGTTTTTTTAACCGAGCAGCATATGGCATCTGTTTGAGTCCCTTGATCCTCCTGGTGAGGTACTTTTGGGGTCTTTCTAATTGCTGCAGGTGTCGGTAAGGTACATCCCAAAGGGGCATTGTATTCTATGATGGGCCTGATGAGGGATGAATAAAGGGACACGATTACCTCTCTTGATCTAGATGTGAATCCTTTCATGATGAGGTGGGCTATGTAGAAGGTCTTTCTAACCACTTTGGCAATGTGGTTGTCAAAGGAGAGATTGCTATCAACTTGGGTCCCCAGATCCCTAATTACTTTCTCTGTACTTAATGGGTTACCACCTATATGGTAATTTGTGGGCACATTGTTTTTGCCAAAGGGTATGACTATACACTTTTTGGCATTTAGCTTTAGGCCATGGCTCTGGCACCAGTTATCCATCTCTGCGAGACCTTTTTGAAGGATGTTTGTGTCAGCTGGAGAGTCGATTATGGCACCCAGTTTGCAGTCATCTGCAAACTTAGTGAGTCATAGTCCTCCCACGTTGGCCTGTACCTCAGAAAAGTAAATACCGAACAAGAGAGGTCCCAGGACAGAGCCTTGTGGGACGCCACTTGTGACCGGTTTCGAGTCTGACATGGCCCCAGCAACTCTGTGGGTTCTGTCTTTGAGCCAGTTTGCGACCCATCTTGTGACATAGGGGCTTATATTTAGGCTGAATAGCTTATCTATGATGCCAGAGTGGGGTATTGTGTCAAATGCCTTTGCGAGGTCCAGATAGGCTGTGTGGACTACCTTCCCCTCATCTATGGCCTTGGTGACTGTTTCGAAGTAGTCGACCAGGTTCAAAAGGCAGGATCTGCCCTTGATGAAGCCAAATTGGGTAGGATCTAGTGTCTGTAGGTCCCCAATGTCTTTGTTTATGAGTTCCATGATGATCCTCTCCATAGCCTTGCAGACTAGGCTAGTCAGGCTTATGGGGCGATAGTTTCCAGGGTCCGCAGAGGCGCCACCTTTGTGGAGTGGGACCACTGTTGCTGTACGCCATTCTTTGGGCACATATCCTGTAGTGAGGCTGAGATTGTACAGCAGTTTTACTTGAGGGATTAGTTCTTCTTGGAGTTCATGTAGGACGCAACCTGGTATGCCATCTGGTCCCATGGAAGCAGTGTTTTTTGCTTTGGAGAGGGGCCTTCACCTGAGCATCAGAGATGTTTGGGAGGCTGCACTCTGCAGGGATAGATACTTGCTCTTTGGGGGAGGGTGGAGAAGTTTACACTGAACCGGTCTGCCAGGATATTGGCGAGGTCTGTGGGTTCAGTGTATTTTTTGTCATTTAGAATCAACTCAGAACAAGTCTGAGAGTTGCATCCCAGGTTCCTAACATAACTGAAAGCAACCTTATGATGGTCTTTAGTGTCCTGTGCAATTTTTCTCTCGAAGCTGGCCTTGGAGGATTTTATGAGGGATCGTAATTTTTTTAGTACTGATCAGAGATGCCTTCCCTTTTAGGGATTTTGCTCTATGATGTAGTAGCTTCCTCCTTCTGTTGTACAGTTTATTTATGTCTGGGGTCCACCAGACTGGACGCCTGCCTTTGGATGATTGGGTCTTGATTTTGTTTGGGATAGCATGATCCATGCATTCCTGGAGATGTCCGTAGAATGCGTTTATATAGGATTCTGCAGTTTGGGCCATAGTTTCCACTGGCTCTGGGGCCTTGAAGGATTCCACTTCGGTTTTGAGAAGTGTGAAGTTTGCTTTTGAGAAGTTTTTCAATGTGGTTTTCTGGGCTGGGGGTGGGGTCGGGATGTGGATATCCAGTGAAACTAATTTATGGTCTGATCTTACCAATGAGGCATATACTTCTGGTATGGAGCATAGAGTCCCCATGTTGGTAATGATCAGGTCTAGTATGTTTTCCCCTCTTGTGGGAGTGGTGACTAGTTGTTCCATAGCATTTGAGTTTATAAATTCCAGGAACCTTTGGGCTAAGGTGCTGGGGCTTGAGTAATGCTCCCAGTCTATGTTCGGGTAGTTGAAGTCACCCAATATAAAGGTGTTCGGAGAGATCTTTATGTTCTCCAGTGTTTTCAGGAAAGCCGAGTGGGATTCCTGACTTTGAGAGGGTGGTCTGTAGGATGCTATAAACTGAAAAGCAGTCTTGCCCACTGTCAGTTGCACATGGATGGTCTCCGATACTTCGTGCAATGCCACTAACCTGGAGGTGTGGATATCCTTGATAAATATGGAAACTCCCCTCCTTTTGTGGTTCGTCCAGGTTTTGGGGCAAAAGCATGATATGAGGTATAACCTGGTAGTGCTGGGGTGCTCTCTGGAGCCTTGAACCAGGTTTCTGTCACTGCACAGATATCAGTGTTCTCCATACTGAGGAGAGATGCATCTTGAGGTTAAGACTTCTGGCGTTTAGCAGCATTACCCTTAGTTTCTTGTTCCTTGTGCTGTCTATGGAGGTGGGTTTGACTTTTGAGCCTTGCCTAAAAAAGGCACTATGGGGGTGGCAAGAGCCTTTGCCAGTATCCGAAAGCCCAGGGGTGACAGGTGCAAGCCGTCCCTAGCGAAGCAACGTGGCTTGTCGAGCATGTCATCCCAGGCTGACAGACACTGGATCCCCTTTGAATGACACCAAAATTTTAGCCAATCGTTAAAATCGATCATTTTGTCTTTATACTGTGGCATCATTCTAGGTGAGGGTAAGATGCTGCTCAAGGTCAGGGTCATACCGGCCTGGGCTACATGATCAGAGAGCTCCTCTATGTCTCTTTTCATGTAGTCGAGGGAGGTACGTCTCAGGTCATTCACGCCAGCATGTACAATGACTGAGTCATATTTGTATTTGCTTTGGAGTGACCTGAGTGCTTGCGTTATGTGGTGGATCCTAGCGCCCGACAGGCAGCTCACTGTGACCTTCTCTTTATTCAGCCTGGTGAGTGGGAATAGAGTCACCTATTACAAGATTATCAGGTGTGTTATTCAGCCTTAAGGGCTGTGACTGCTTGGCACACTGACTTTGTGTGCAATGTGTTGTACGTGTTTTGTTTTGGGGTAGCGTTTGCTTGGATGTCTGCTTTGGAAGTCTCTGTTGCTTAGGTAGATTTTTATTTAGAGCCTCAGAGTATGTTTTTGTGTTTTTATGTGTTTGGTTCGCTGTTGTGGTGGGACTATGTGATACTGGAATTGTGTTGTGTGAGGTTACCTTCTCCTCCTGACTGTTTACACCAGTTTTGAGATGAGAGAGCTCAGCCACCAGTTTGGCAATATGGTTGCATAATATCGCACAGTCTTGTGAGAAATACATTAAAAGTGTTCTCAGCCCAGGTAGCTTTAGCAGGCCTCACTGGCTGCAACATTGCAAACTGAACAAAACACACACAGTGTTTAACCACCACATGTCATATACCAGCACTGTATGCTGTCTTGTTTGTCACACACTAAAACCTACATACAAATATGCACATAACAACCTTCACCAACATATATATATATATATATATATATATATATGTGTATATATATATATATATATATATATATATATATATATATATATATATATATATATATCCACCCTTCTCAAACAGTTGCAATATTTCCCTTGCTCTATTCACATATACAGATGTTAATATATATGACACATATATATCTCTCCGTGTGTGTGTGCCATACACACACAAGGTCCACACTGTTGTAAGTCCCTGGACCTCACAGCTGAACTGTTGGGCCTTGCTGCAACATGAACAGGTGTCACATGTGAACACAGAGTAACATTAGAGGGGGTATATATAGCTACAAATGCTAGATTAGCATACTAGCCTGGTACAGCAGTTGCCAATGCTAAGCTAAACTTTAATATGACTATCATGCATGTGTTACTCTGTCACAGCCATGTTTATATAAATGTTTGCGCTAATCCCCCAAACAGCCATTGTCCACACTACTGTACAGAACACAGATAACATGGATCAGATGTTTGACATTTAATGCTGAGCTACACATTTCACAGTTATGTCCCACTGCACACCGCTACACACTGAATTGTCCATGGCAGTAGTTAAGCAGGACATCTATGCATAGATACGCACTGCTGCCACATATGAATGGTTCACATTATGTAGAGTACTCTTCAAAAACATCTACTACATGCCAGTAAATACATATCTGTTACATACCTTTCCTTTGTATGAGTTGGTATTATTTATTTTCCGTTTTCCTTTTGCTTTTCTCTCTCTCTCTCTCTCTCTCAGTCTCTGCAATTGAGTGATTGAGTTTGTGGGCAGCAATTACAGCCTGCTTTTATAGGTATTTGCACATGTGCATGTGATGGCCTCTGCACCAATTGGTGGCCACCATTTGCTAACTGCATGCAGACTGCTGTGTGGTAATTGCAGTAATCACTGTCATAGCAACCCAATGCTATAAATTGCTAACTCAGGTAGGCGTAGCCCTTTCAGCTTTCCAAAGTGGGGATCATGCTTGTTTGCTGTGGACGTCGTTGTTTAAGTCAGAAGGTTGGTATAGTTCTTATATCTGAAGCCAGGGGTGTAGCCAGTGATTTGAATGTTGTACTCAGACCTGAATGTTGCTGTTTCCAGTACACACTTGTCAGTGTAGAATTGTACTCACCCCTCCAAATGCTAACACAAGATACATGGGAGTATGTACTTTCTTTTCTAATTATACAATTAACTGCCATACAAAAGTAGTTATTGAGATGTATTCTTTTTCACATGAACAGTTTGTGAACTGCTATACTGTGAATATTAATTTACTCACTTCTGAACAGTTTGTGCTTTTTTAGTGTTGACATTAGCACAGGCTGCTCAAGAAAACTGGACAAATTTCAGTACTGAGTATGCCTTCCTACATCCTTGGTAGACCCTGAACACACAGGTATATTTGGATAGGGGTGGAGAAGTACAGAGAGCATTATGTATTATTGTGTGAATTTTATCTTGCTGGACATAAAGGGTTGCTGTGTACTTGTTAGTTTATCAAGGCAAGTAGTCTGTCTGCGTAGCTCCCACCTGTGGACATATCCAGATGGTAGCCAGAGGTTATCCTGTTATTCTTTGTCTGTGCACCACACCAGTCTTTTCAGCACTGGAACAATGGCATTGTCACAGTTGGTTGCTACCAGTACATGGCTACATCCCTTGGTATTTCAGTGTTGTACTCCTACATAATGATATACTTCTGGAACTCCTTCCAAAGCTATTTGCACAGTATGTAACAGCAGAAAAGCTGATATGCCTGTGTGTTTCTGCCTCTGCCAGGCCTCTCAAACACTCAGGTACATATTTGAACAGACTCAGGGAAACATAGGTAAAAGTGAGGTACACCTTTAAAATATTAGAGACATTAAGTTGAGACTTTGAGAGAACCAGAGCATATGGATTAATACACCTTTTCTGAAGTACAAGCAGTGTCTAACTCTTACTTATTGCCATTACTCATTAAGTGTAATTCCCCACCTTTCTGCCTAGGGTCAGTACTTTTCAGAGGGATTCAGAGGGACACAGCTAAAATTTGTTTCAAAGTCAGGGACATCCCTGAAAATTAGTCACAGTTGGGAAGTATGGCCTCTGCCCTAATCAGATATGCCACTATTTGTCCTGCTATGATTCTGTGTGGGGGTTGTAAAGTGCTGCTGTAACATTATTTCCTGCTAGAATGGCTGGTTCTCTTTTCACAGTCATGTAATGCAATTCCACAACAACTGCTGGTAAAGATCCACAGAACAAGATTTGTGTTATGGCATTCCTATTTTTCCTTTACATTCACTCATTCTGATGCATGATATATTTATTTCAGCACCAACTTGTATGTCTGCCGTGGCTTAGTGGTACTTCAATGAGTCTAGTGTGTACAAAGTCCGGGGTTCGAGACTGACAGAGATGTTTTATTTTGCTGCTGAGCAGAACAAGGGCCCTGACATACAGAGTGACTAAGGCACTTTTAAGCAGTTGTAAGCGGGTTTGCGCGATGCTTAGCAATGCTTAGCTAAGCGTACACAAGCGCACACTCACGCAAACCCGCTAACTACTGCTTAATAGTGCTTACTCCCGCTAGCCCCCGCATTCATTTCTTTGAAAGAAAAGAAAATGGGGAGATAGGAAAGTGGTGAAAAACAGGCACAAAGAGGGAAAAACAGTAGGGAAAACAGCTCGGGATGTGCAGGACGGGTGTAGGGAAGGTCCATAGCTGCCCATTTCTTTAACAGCAACAACTGTGCATATGTAATACATTTGGAGGGAAATAGGAAACCTTCAACCCCTGTGAGAGGGGTGAGGACAACAAAGTATGTTGTACTGCCAATTAAATATCAGTTTATGTGTCCAGCAGACATGTGTGTAAAATGGGCAACTATGTATGGGGCGTAATTTTTTTTGGGAGCAGATTGCCCTTTTTTTCTTTTTTTTCAGGTGAGAGTGGAATATGGAGTAGGGGAAGTAGGTATATTTGGGGAGGTAGGTTTGGGAGGTAAACAGACAAGACAAACAAGATGCATACAGGGGCAGAATATGACACATATGGTGGGTGAACACCATTGACTGGGAAGGATGTTTGGAAATTGCAAGCCCATGAGCCCACAGATGGCAACAGTGGAACTGAGATCCCCACCCATGGGCAGTCACCACTACACCTTCACAGCCCAGAGGGTGGCTGTGCTAGGGGCTGCGTAGGAGGGGCAGGCTCACCCATGAGTCGCGCCACTCGTGCCTCAAGCTGGCGTAGAGGATCAGCGACAGAATGCTCGATCTCCCTATGCACCACAGCTCGGAACGTTCGGAGGGTGATAGGTGGCCCTCCTCCACCCATGCTTGCACGGGGGGGACGAGCCCCATCCCCTGCAGGGCTTCCACCCAAAGGTGGCACAGGGCCAATGGAGGAGGAGGTCCCAGGCTGGGCACCGGACCTGCTGGTGCCAGGTGCCATTGCCAGCTGAGGGTGGGACAGGTGGGTCCGCTGGGACCGGCCTTCCCGTACGTTCTATGTTTAGGAGGATTTAATGAAAATGTGGGTTAGTAAGAGTCAACAGCATTCCCAATTAGTTATAACAGCATGCAGAAGTATTCCCATTAACCCAACACACCAGAGTTCCAACAGTTGAACAGCAAGCATGACACATGCATATATAAAACAACAGTGGATATTACAACAGCATGCAGGTTTAATTGATGGCAACAGGCCACCAATATTGTGGTATTTGAACAGGGCACATGCATCAAAATAAATGCAGATATTTATAAACCAATAGGACATATGTCCCAACAAATGTTTTGAGATTAGACATACCCACTGAGGTGTGGAATTGCATTTGTTATGCACATACAGTAGGGTGGAAAATGTTAGCTCCATTAACAACTTGTATATCCTTCTAGTTTACACTACATTCCTATTAACTGCAGTTATATGTGCCCTACATGTATTATTACACTACCCAATTGTCCTTAAATCGTGAAATGGGTTTTGCTAGATCTTTATATACATGGGCTGTATCTGACATACAAACTGTCTGGGATGCAGATGTTACTGCTACATATTTTGTGAGTTGCTCAGACACACTACTGCTGAGATGGTACACTGACATCTCTACTTTCCTATACTTATCTAGATATGTTTAGGTGAAATTATCAGTTATATGTTAACAGCTCCCTACATTTCTGCCAGCACAATGACATTTCTGGGGAACACAATACCAAGCTACTCATGTGCCAGATTAACCTGTACATGCTGGGCATGAACCAACAGTTGAGGACTGTAAATATGCTTAAAGGCTACTGGCACTCCCTTCATCCACTTTATATGGGCCTACCCAACTGTGTGTTAACAGCTCTTAATACAACAGTACTATTTCTATAATGCAAGAGTACAACAACATATCAAAGAAAATGACACAGACACACTCCAGGAATTATACCTTTATTAAAGACTTAAAACACTTTCTAGAGGCTCTCTCGTTTATTTTATATAACAGTACATGCAGAATAATTATTATTATTTATTGTGTTAAAACACTTTTTTCAGGCTCTCCCATTTATTTTACATAACAGTACAAGCAGAATAATTACTAACCTGCCTGGTGGCATAGCCTTAGCAGCCTATCTGCATAGGCTTGCTGATTCACAGCACGGACACCTGCAGCTGTGAAGTAAATGAAGTGATATTGAGACATACCTATCCATAGTATACACTAAAATAGCAATTCTTACATACTTAATTCCATGGCTACTTACTCAGTAGTGGGGCATTTTCCATCTCACGGGGCCTCCTGGATCCACTGGTCCAGTTGATCTGCCTTGCGTCTCTTCAGGTCTGTGTGGTGGTGTCTGACCTGCTCACCACTCCGAGGGACACCTGTGGCACTGGTGAGTTCATGAGCTATATGGTCCCAGGCTTCCGCTTTGTATTGGGTGCCCTGGTACAGGCACCCCAGGAATCTATCCTCATGATTATGGACAAACCATTACTTTTGACTCCTCAATGCCCCAACGTTGCGCTCGAAAATGAGAGCCCTCTCCAGCACCGGCCATTGCTGCCTGCAGATGGGAGCAACAACCAGTTATGGCAAGTATTCCCACCTATGGAGCTTAAATATGCATCATTTCCCACACTTATTTTTGATTGGCCAGTTTTGAAAAAACTCAGCTGAAGGTACACCTGCTTAGCAATGGGTAAACTTCCATTGATATGTATGTGTGTGTGTGTTGAAAGTGCATGCTTATGAAAAGCTGTCATGGCTTAGTGGTTCAGTACTGTTATTATGGTGCACAGTATCCTGGGTTCGAGGCCTGTCATTGCTTTTTATTTTACTACTGACCAAAACAGCTAGGAGGTGTGGCTGTGTTTTAATGACTTTGCTCAACTTTGCCCGACGTTACTCTACATTGCCCGACATTGCTCTACGTTGCCCGACATTGCTCTGCATTGCCCATCGTTGCCCGACGTTGCGCTGGTTAGCGCGGTGCGCAGCTACGCACAAACATCTTCTGTTTGCTCTCGTTTACAAGATACGCAGCTATGTGCAAAGCCATTTGCACTAGTTAACACAGTGCTCAGCTACGAGCAATTACATTTAAATATGCTTAATACTGGTAAACTTTGCTTAGCAGTGCTTCACATTGCTTAAGATACGTTACTTATGCATCCATCAGTATGCATAACCATTTCACCTTCTGATATATATATATATATATATATATATATATATATATATATATATATATATATATATATAAATATGTATTCACTACTACATAGGCCATTTCAATGCTTTTTACTAAAATTTAAATGATAAATGTCAGGAATTATTTTTATATACAGATTTCCAACAGAAAATAGAAAGGGGAGTGGTGGGACTCGAACTGGGAATGCCTCCTCTTTGTGCGAAGGCTCTACCACTACGCTATCGCTATTTTGCTTAATTTGCATAAGAGTTTCTTATTATCCTCTTCGATGTCTAAACTGCTAACTGTAGCTAAGCAATGGGCAAACCCACACAAACACGCGCAAATACGGGCAGCTATATCGGAAATAATAATAAAAAATAAATAAATAAAAGCTTTACATTTTATAGTTGTACAGGGGTTTAGAATGTGGGGAAGTGTAGTGTTGGGTATGTACACATTTGAGCCGACTGTCTCATCTAGGTTGACATTTCCCGATTGACAGACTTGCAGGGGCGTGGATTTTTGGACTGCTCGGCAGTCCGACATGCCCCCTGCACTCATGCACGCTCCATGTTAGCCTTAGAGTTGAGCCAGCGCACCTTCATTAATATGCATGGCGTGCTGCCGTCTTACTCTTGGACTGGCGTTTCCATGTAAGACTAATCTAGTTTTACACGGAGGATTAGTGAATCCTGGGGTGCATCTCTTGGAAGTCAAACATAACGCAACAAACACTGACCAAATCAAAAATAACTAGAAATAGATAATTGAAAAAAACTTGAAAATAAATAACTGTTTTAGCACTTTCGGCCTGATTTATTTGGAACTTCATCAGACATAGAGTTTTAAAACCACCATCATTTAAAAAGCCCTCCAAACTGACATCACAAAATAACATCCAGTAGAAACACTGAAAACAGTAAGAACACTTCTGTTCTCTAAATAGATAACCTCTTCATACTAAAATTTACATAATCTTGTACTTTAAAAGACATTTACAGTGATTAGTTCATTTAATCCAGGAAACTTATCTGCCCTTAATAAAATTTGCCACTTAAGCTCTTGGTCTTTTAATACTTTATTCCAAATTGTAACAAAAGTGGTGCTGCAGTAGCATTGTCGCCTCACAGTAAGACGTCCTGTTCGATTCTCAGCTAGAGCGTCTTCTGTGTGGAGACATGCGTGAATGGGCATACCTTCATTGATGGTTGTGTGTCAGGGCTGGCAACTCGGCATGTAAAAATCTACTGCCAATCATTAGTGGACCGGAGTTCCGCTGTGGCGACCCCTAACCGGGAAAAGCCAAAAGACACAACATTCCAAATTGTAACAATTTCTTCAGTCTGTTCCAAAACGGAAAAATGTGATGTTATGTGAAGGGTTTTGTAAATTTCATTTCAACATGTGTGTGTGTGTGTGTGTGTGTGTGTGTGTGTGTGTGTGTGTATGTGTATATATATATATATATATATATATATATATATATATATATATATATATATATATGTGTTATACATATATACACACACACGTAAGAATATAGGTAAAGATATGCAGCAAAGTTTAGAGTCTTCACTGTGTAATACCTTAAACCCTGTAGTGGAGGCCTATGGGATATTATGTGACCCCTTAAGGACATGTCAGTGTTTCATCGTAATGGTTTCTGAATGTCCACAGGTTTTTACTTTACTTTTTTTTAAGTCTTGTGCATGCAGTTTGTATGGTATATTTAAGCAATAATCCACAACTGGGTGTGGGTATTTCAGGATTTATCCACTACTGGCGTGGTTTGAATATGAGAGTGAAGCCAAGTGATTGAAACAAAGCCAAGCATGTGTAAACCCTGATATACCCACACACAGGAGTGGATTATTGCTATTATACAGTGATATTGTGTAAGAAAGAAATTGCTCACCTTTCTTAAGTGATGTCTTTGTATAATAGGTTCATACTAGGCTATCTGCCCAAGGGCATTTATAAGCCTAGCCCATAGTTATTTGGCTTTCGCCACCCTTTTAGTTTGAATAAAACTATGCCTATTATTTTGCTGTGCCTCTGTCAAGCAGTGACACTGAAGTAATCCCTGGGGTATATCTGCGATCCCCCATCCATTGGTCAAGATTCCTCTTGAACAAGGCCAGCGAGGTGCTCTGCCTCACATGTACCGGGATTTTGTTCCACAGCATAGGGAGTCTCTGGGTGATGAATCTGTCCCTCCAGCACGTTCTATTAATAACCGTGTCAAGGTTTAAGTCTCCCGCCCTTGTGGTTCTGAGGGATCTAGATTTTTTGAGGTGAAGCATATTCATCAAATCAGGGTTTGACATGGCCTTATATGTCAGGCACAGGTCACCTCTGAGCAAGCGGTATGAGACTGAATAGAGCTGGAGTTCTTTCAGTCGGGCAGCATAAGACATATTTTTGAGACCCTTTATCCTTTTGGTGAGGAACTTTTGGGGCCTTTCCAGCTGCTGCAGGTGTCGGGTCAGATACATTCGAATGGGGCATTGTACTCAATCATAGGTCTAATGAGTGATGAGTACAGGGGGACGATGACCTCCCTTGATCTAGATGTGAATCCCTTCATGATCAGGTGGGCAATGTAGAAGGTTTTCCTAACTACTTTAGCAACATGAGTGTCAAACGAAGGCTACTGTCAACCTGGGTCCCCAGATCCCTGATGACTTCTTCTGTGCTCAGTGGATTGCCACCTATATGGTAGCTAGGGGTAACTTTGTTTTTCCCGAAGGGTATGACTATGCATTTCTTGGCATTTAACTTTAGGCCATGGCTCTGGCACCAGTTATCCGTTTCTGTGAGGCCCTTCTGAAGGATATCTGTGTCAGATGTGTTTTCGACTATGGCGCCCAGTTTGCAGTCATCTGCAAACTTTGTCAGCCATAACCCTCCTGTGTTTGCTCGTACTTCAGAAAAGTAGATGCCGAACAAGAGTGGACCCAGGACTGAGCCCTGTGGGACACCACTTGTGACAGGCTTTGAGTCTGACATGGCTCCAGCAACTCTGACCCTGTGGGTTCTGTCACTTAGCCAGTTTGCAACCCATCTTGTGATGTATGGGTTTACATTCAAGCTGATGAGTTTTTCGATGATACCTGAGTGGGGTATTGTGTCAAGGCCTTTGCCAGGTCAAGGTAGGCTGTATGAACTGCCTTTCCCTCATCAATGGCCTTGGTGACTGTCTCGAAAAAGTCAACCAAGTTTAAAAGGCATGATCTGCCTTTGACAAAGCCAAACTGGGTTGGATCCAAAGTCTGCAAGTTCCCTATGTCTTTATTTATGAGTTCCATTATGATCCTCTCCATGGCTTTGCAGATAAGGCTTGTCAAGCTAATGGGACGGTATTTTCCAGGGTCGGTGGAGGCACCGCCCTTGTGAAGTGGGACCACAGTCGCCGTGCGCCACTCCTTGGGTACGTATCCTGAGGTGAGGCTAAGATTAAACAGCTGTCCTAACTGCGGGTTTAATTCCTCATTGAGTTGGTGGAGCACACAGCCGGGGACACCATCTGGTCCCATGGATGCTGTGTTTTTTGCTTTGGAGAGAGCAGTTCTCACCTGGGCGTTGGAGATGTTTGGGGGCTACAATCCTCTGGTATAGATATCTCTCCTTTTGGGGAGGGAAGTTTGCACTGAACCTGTCAGCCAGTATGTTGGCAATGTGTGTAGGTTCAGTAATCTTCACATCATTTTGAACTAATTCTGAGCATATCTGGGAGTTTCCTCCTAGGTTTCTAACATAGCTAAAGAAGGCCTTATGATTGTCTTTTGAGTCCTTGGTGATTTTTCTCTCAAAATTTGCCTTGGATGATTTTATGAGAGTTCTTAGTTTTTTACTTATAATGATCAAAGGTGTCTTACCTTTCAAGGATTTTGCCCTATCTTGTAGTAGCTTCCTCCTTTTGTTGTAGAACTTGTTTATGGCTGGGGTCCACCAGACTGGACGCTTGCCTTTGGTACAAAGAGTCTTAGTTTTGTTTGGGATTGCCTGATCCATGCAGTCCTGTAGGTGCTGGTAGAAGGCATTTGTAAGTGATTCAGCGGTTTGAGTAATGTTTACCACTGGCTCAGGGGCCTTAAAGGAGACCACACTAGTTTTTAGAAGTGTGAAGTCGGCTTTTGAGAAGTTTTCACTGTGGTCTTTTTATTTCAGGTGGGGCGGGATGAGGACCTCCAGCGAGATTAGTTTATGATCTGATCTCACCAGTGAGGGTATACTTCGGTGTTGAACATTGTGATCCCATGTTCATGATGATGAGATCAAGTATGTTTTCTCCTCTTGTGGGGATGGTGACTAGTTGTTCCATGGCATTTGAGTTTATGAACTCCAGGAACCTTTGGGCTAGAGTGTTTGGGCTTGAGTAGTGTTCCCAGTCTATATTAGGGTAGTTGAAGTCACCTAGTATGATGGTGTTTGGAGATACATTTATCCCCTCCATTGTTTTCAGGAAGGCCATGTGAGGTTCCTGAGTTTGAGAGGGTGGCCTGTAACATGCTACAAATTGCAGAGCAGTCTTGCCTATGGTTAATTGCACCTGGATGGTCTCCGATGCATCGTGCGTTGCCACCAACCTTGAGGTGTGGGTGTCCTTTATGAATATGGACACCCCCCCTCCTTTCTTGGTGTTGTCCGGATTTTGGGGCCGGAACGCATGATATGAGGTGAAACCTGATAGTGCTGGGGTGCTCTCAGGAGCCTTGAACCAGGTTTGAGTCACAGCACAGACATCGATGTTCTCCATACTGAGAAGGGCCTCGAGTGCGTGCATCTTGAGATTGAGACTTCTGGCATTGAGCAGCATTACCCTTTGTTTTTTTACTAGTTTGTGTTCTAGGGTGGTAGGTTTAGAATTTGAGCCTTGCCTAAAAAAAGCACTATGGGGGTGGCAAGAGCCTTTGCCAATATCCGGAAGCCTAGGGGTGACAGGTGCAAGCCGTCCCTTGCGAAGCAGCATGGCTTGTCCAGCATGTCATCCCAGGCAGACAGACATTGGATCCCCTTTGAATGACACCAGAATTTAAGCCAATTATTAAAGCTGATCATCTTATCACTGTATTGTGGCATCATTCTAGGTGAAGGTAGGATACTGCTCAAGGTCAGGGTCATACCTGCCTGGGCTACATAATCAGAGAGCTCCTCAATGTCTCTTTTCATGTAGTCCAAGGAGGTACGTCTCAGGTCGTTGACACCAGCGTGGACAATGACTGAGTCGTACTTGTACCTGCTGTTGAGAGACCTGAGTGCTTGTGTTATGTGGCGGATTCTAGCGCCCAACAGGCAGCTTACTGTGACCTTCTCCTTACTCAGTCTGGTGAGCGGGACGTCAGTGTGTCTGACTATGGAGTCACCTATGACAAGTATGTTTGGTGTTGTATTTGGCCTTAAGGGCAGTGACTGCTTTGCACACTGATTTTGTTGTTTATGTGTTGTTTGTGTGGTGTATTGAGTTTGCAGTTGCTTGGGTGTCTGCTTTGGAGGCCTCTGCTGTTTAGGTAAATTTTTACTCAGAGCCTCCGAGTATGTCTTAGTGTGTTTATGTGTTTGATTCAGTGGTGTGGTTGAGTTATGTGAGACTGGTATTGTGGTGCATTCAACCAACAGTGTTCAACTAAATAAAATATAATATGTATGTGTGTAATATTTATTTATATGCAGATGTAGATACACGAGTCTATGATGCCTTCTCAGAATCAGAGCCACATAATGGCACTTTATTCTTTCTACTCTTTCACTTCCCTAGACTAATACACTGTGCATGTGTGTGGGATATGTGTTCCCATGCTTGCACAGTAAATCATTGTAGTGCGGGAATAGCAATGGAGAAAATATGATCTCCGTTGCTTTTTCCCCCTCAGTTTAAAAAAAATGGTTTTAATAGGGACAGCACAGAAATACAAGGAACATCAGTTATATTTCTGTTTCTTTAGTTTTGCTGAGTGTTCTTGATTTTTCTTGTGTTTTGCTCTGAGAGCATATACCAACAGATAGTTTGACTGCTCAATGGTACTTGAACAAATGGACGTTTTTGTATTGGTCTATGCTCGATTTACAACTGGCAGGCTGGTTGGGCTGTCAGTCAGCACGCATGTTTTGAAACAGTAATGACGTCTTATTGTATAATTGTTCTGTTGAGTATTGTCTGTCAGTTGTGATTCAGTCAAATGAGTTTTCAGTCAGCTGTATTCAGTGATTTTTGATTCAATCAAATGATTATTTGAACTGTGAACAAAGTAAGTCAAAAAAGATTGTTATAGTGGACAAACTGACAGGCGACTGTAGCATAACTTGAGCAAATCCACCATTGACAATTTATGCAGAGATATCTGCATTCAACCAACAGTGTTCAACTAAATAAAATATAATATGTATGTGTGTAATATTTATTTATATGCAGATGTAGATACACGAGTCTATGATGCCTTCTCAGAATCAGAGCCACAATTTGTTGTTAGCTAATTATGCAGAGCTATTGGATATGATACCGTAAATTAACCAGAAAGACCACAACAAAGTTGCATAGAGCTGCTTTGCACCATGTGAAGGAAAACCAGGTTCTTAGAACTTTCTGGTACATGGGTGCACTTACAAACAAATAACCGTCTTAGGCAAAAGCTAACAAGGGTGTGGTAGTTTATTGGTCTACCTACCAGGATAGCTTGTGGAATAGTAAGAGTACTGACAGTTGACAAAAATGCATAAAATGTACTCAGACTGCTCACGAGTGTTGTAACCTATCAGTTAATTAATGGATAAAAGTTAAGTACCTCAGGAATGCAAGCACCACAGACAACTCGGACATTATATATCACCAAACAGCTGTACTCTTAAAACAGTCATCAGCATAAGTAAGCTCGCAGCAGCTGTTTCAGAGTGAGGACTGATGCTGAAGAATGAAGTCGCTTAATACTGAATGTTCTGCGATCAGCTTAAGTGACTCATTCAAAGCTGTAACCATTTTGGTGACTAAGGAGTGATCAGGAAACATCGCTGACATTCACAAATCCATAAATCATCAAAGAGAACCAGAAACAGTGGTTCAAGTATTCGTTTATCCCTGTGCATGGCTTTCATTTCAAAAGCACCTAGACAGTTGTATGCCTAATGACTACACTCACTCTACTAACCGTCTCAGTTTCATGATCCTACTGTCGGCGGAGCTGGTATTTCATAAGGGCATAAATTACCTGCAAATTACTCTGGTATGTTATTCTGTAGATGATTTCTGAACACCCCGAAAAAACATACAAAACTATTTCATTTCAATACATTTGTTTAGATACATGCAGATATGTACAAAAATGAACATTCCTACTTTTGATGCTTCAGTGCCTAAGTAAATGCTTATACAGTACTTTTTTTTTTTTCGTAAGTCCACAAAACCAGAAAAAGTGTTCGCTGTTACTGGCTAACAAACGGATCTGTGGACAATAAAGACTCCCTTGCAGAACGAAAATAAACAGCATGGTATTGCCATATTTATTAAAACAGGACTACAAAACTCACTATATCAAAACAAGTATGATACCTAATTATATGGTGATTTTTTTTACTTTTTTTGTAACTTAATTATACTACAGCAGTTTATTGTTTAATTAATTTAATTTGTATAACCTTATGGGTACATATAAAAAGGCTTTACATGTAATGGTATTTGATTCTGATGAAGTCCTCTCTAAGAGAACGAAAGCGCTTAATCACAGTAAAGTTTTTTTGGGAATATGTTTTATGTTCATTTTGCAAGGGAGTCTTTATTGTCTGCAGTTCTGTTTGTTAGTTAGTAACAGTGAACACTTTTTTGGTTTTGTGGAGTTGCATTTAGTGTCGCTACTTGTGTGTGCATACTTAGAATTTTGTATAACTTAGCAACACCTGGTATCATAACTGTGCAAAATTATTGCTCCGCTTAAATCTCTATGAGATGCACGTTTACTAATATTCTTTAATGAAGGTGTTGTTTCCCCTGTTAAGGACAAGTTGACGTTTGGTCAGAATACACAGATGCATTTATTTGTTTGAAATGTGGACACTGTTGAGCTTTATTGCTCATTTATGAGGTTAAGAAGTAAATTAATATGTACTTTACAGCCGAATGCAATTAAGTATAGTACTGTGCAAACAACAGTTTATATGCTATGAGCACATAAGCTGTACAAACACACACAGCACACGTAACAAGTACTGCTCACTCTAAAACATGGTGAGCAACAGCTAGAAAACATACTGAGCAGGTTGGTGTGTTGTACTAAAGCGTGAGATGAAGAGAAAAGGAGGCAGGAGCACATTGACTGCTGTCAATGAAAATAAGAATAATATGGGGTAAAATTGTGGAAGGGAGGTGCATTATGTATAAGTGGGAATGGTGAGAGATTATGACCACTGTCACTACCCGAGATTGGATTCTGAGCTGAATGATGTAAAATAATGGGGAAGAATCTGAACCTACAAACAAGTTATTATGCATCATAAGTCTCTTGAGCACAAAGCCGAAGTTCAAATGGTGATTTTTACGAGACAACAAGAAGGAAGGGTACTCTGCAAGAAGGGAATTCTGCTACGGAGTGAGAGGTGCATTGGAGAGGTTTGGCTCTGTAAAAATTCAGAATGAGAGTATTTCAAGTATATACTGGGGCCTAGACTCACTGAGTGTCTCTAGTCCATGGCAGTCATTAATCATTCAGGTAAAGTAACAACCAGATACTTTAACAGAAGAAAAATAATGGCTCATTTTCCCTCCAAATTCACACGTGCATACATACATACATACATAACAAGCATCATGCATGACACATGGCATCACATGCGCATACATACGGACATACATAACGAGCATCATGGATGACACATGGCAGCACACGTGCATACATGTGCACATACATAATGAGCATCATGCATGATACATGGCAGAGGGTCTTGAGGAAGTTCAATGAATTTTCAAAAGGTCATCTGTAAAATCACCTTCTTGTAATGAACTAGGCTTTGATGATGATGATGATGATGGAAAGGAATGGAATAAGACTTGAATGGAATGTTTTTCTGAGTGGACAAGACTAGGCTGATCACATTCTGGAGGTCCATAAGATCAGCACATTTCGCAGCTCTCAAGTGTGGCTACATTGTGACTGAAAAGTAATCGTTCCTCAAGAAATTGGCTGTTTTTGGTTTTTTGCATTTCTGTGGCATAGTGCAAGGCCATGTGTGGACTGCAAATTCAAAGTCATTGATGGGAAGTCATTTCTGCCAACAAACATGGAACAGCAGTAATGGCACTGATACACAAGTAACAGTATACACCTGTGCAGCAACTTGCAAATATCCAAGTTCAGTTGTGAAATAACAGATGCAGTTTAGTATTGAAGTATCTTATATGGGGTTTACAGACCATGAGGTGAGAGTTTGCTATATACTTTCTATCAGCTGCAAAATGTTTGATATTGTGTCACTGAAAGCAATATATATTTTGTTCAAACTAAATCCTGGATCAGCTGCACTGTAGATCTACAAAACCAAAAGTAGTGCACATAGATGTGGCCATTTTTACTTAGACAGATATGGGGAGAAAAGTCTGGAAAAGACAGAACAGCACCAGCTAAATGTATGCTTTTAACTGATACTTGCTCAGACAGGAGGATTACTGGAGGCAGCAGACATATGGTATGGATGGAGTATGGAATAATAAGCTGACTAACCTCAAGAAACCGCAGTAGAGTAACAAAGATGGCCTCCAGTAGATGCGCACTTTCTGAACATGGTCAGTGAGCTACAGTAAGATGTTTCTCATACCATGGGACATGCATTAAGGAAATATAACATATCTCTACTGAAACAACTTACTACAGGACTTTAAAAAAAAACAGAAGAATGCTGGAGTTCAGGTGATGACAGAACCAAAAAAATCTCTTAGCCATGTGCATTACCTACCACCAGTGGTCACAATCCTGAAAAAATATGCTTTTTGTATCTTTTTCTATATTATTAATGACCCAGAATCAGTTTAAAACATCAGTATTGTTTTGTAATGTGATGTATGCTAAACTGGCAGCTGCCACACAAAAGTGATTTTTTTTCAGCCAAGGCTTCTAATTCCACAGTGCTTCCCATATACACATAATATGACCTACTTATTTTCCATTTTTTTCTGGAGTACTCTGTACTGTGAGTCAGAATGGCATTATCCTTAATCACTACTTTCTCCAAGTGTCTCTACAGTCAATGTTAGTTCATTGCCTTTTAAATAATGTTTTATTGTTTGTAAAGTGCAAGCTCCTCAGCATTTAATTAGTCTTTTTCTTGCATCAGCTTGGAACAATGACTAAATAAGCTGCTTTTTTAAAAACTCTAAATGGCTTACTTGCAGGTGGTACTTCCCAAACTTGCTGTAGATGTTGAGCTATAGGTGTCAAGTTTCCTGTCTTTCATGACCTTGATGTGTAGCCTTTTGTAAGTAACAGCTCACACAGTTTGTTGCCATGGGTCATATGCTGATCAGATGGTGTGATATACTCCAGAAGTAAATGCCATGAGAGTCAAGGAAAGGTAAATGATGTGTATAGATTGTAGACTAGTATACACAAATGAAACTGATGGAAAGCTAGTTAATTTTGCTTCCTTGGTAAATTGTATTTTAAGGATCATATGAGAGGAAAGGATAGTCACTCACTGATGAAAAACTGACAATTAACTGTATTAATTTTTTTAAGGTAGTCAGTTTTCAATTTGTATATTTTATGAAGATGTGTAAGCACAGAACCTGTTGTTTCTGGACAGAGGGAAAAATGTTTAGCAGATTACATGTGTGTCATTGGCAGACCTCTAAAGTGTTCCTCTTTTGGAGGAATGTTCTTATTTTCAGACCTGATTTCCCCTGCACAGGATGTCTCTATTTTTGGAGGCATGTCCCTATATTCAGGCTTGATTTACCCCTTTACAGAGTTGGCACTGGTAATTTAAAGAAAATAATATACACACCTTACACCTCTTTTCCTTAAGCAAAAATAATCTTCTGCAAAATAATTTCACAATGTACTTCATTAAAATGTACATTTTTTTAACTGTCTGTTTAATATATGCTTATATCGTTCAATCATTGTGCCACTCTGTTTTTAAATGAGTGTTTGAGTAGTATCCCCCATTCCAGCTGGAAGAATGAAGACTTATGTGCTATTTTATGTGCTATTTGGTATTCGTTTTTTAATCTGGTATTCAGTTTTGTGGTAATTAGATGCCTAGATTTTTAGCTGGATGTTCCAGCTTTTCAAGGGCCTTTGTTCTTTTTTCAGTACTTGCAGGTTGAGAGATATGGTCAGGAGAAAATTTACTAAGCCTAAATCTGCCTAGGATTAGTTGATTTTTTCCAACTACAGATCTTTCATTTGTGGATGTTCTGGAGATGGGTAGGGAAGTAATTATAAGAGCTGCCATGAAGAGAGTTTGGAGAAATGATTCCAGTAGGCATTGCCATTTCTTGGGTTCTTATCCTTTTAGAAAGCTGGCTGAGATTTTTGATATAGGGAGAATACCGTTCATTGATTATACAGAGACATTTTTATAGATAACTGTAGGCACGGTAGGGTCCAGAATGTGTTTCTGGTTACTTTAAGTAAATGAGAGCCACTAATAAGGTATAAAAGTTCTCTTTAGGATGTATGCAACAGTAGGTCATAAACCGAACAAAAATCTGCAATAAGCATGTTTGACCACAGTAAACTGTTAAACTTGTGTTATACACCGTGTAACCAGAAAGTATCTTCACTTCATTAGGAATATCTTTTCATTGTCCCTGAGTAAATTTGTTCAAAGTAATCCTGAAGGTCAGAAGTGACTTCACTCTGCATTTTGTGAGATAAACAGGTCTTAAATTCCCTCAACTACTCTAACGTCCTCAGCTACATATGACACACACTTTTCTTTACAAACCTAAAAACTCCCTCTCTGTCCACTCTGTACAAACCCTCTCGGTATCTCCATTCTGCTGCCCAAATACTTCTTCACACCTACAGGCCAAACAATAGGTAGACTACTCTACAAATACTCATCTCAAACTTGGAACAAACTCCCAACTTATCTTCATTCTACTCAATCTTCAATCCATTTCAAAAGAGAATTAAAACACTACCTTGCTAACGCTCTCTCCTGCTCCTGTCACCACCCCATCTAATACAATTCTCCCCCAACCATCTGTCTGCAA